>NC_058130.1:338478522-338517227 GCF_016433145.1 Gracilinanus agilis | reverse complement strand
GACAGCTCTGAGGGATTTATGGTAAAGATGCTACCCACATTCAGAGGAAGGACTGCAGGAGAGGAAACATATAAGATAAACAATTGCTTGAATGCATGGGCTGAGGCGGACATGAATGGGAAATAGACCCTGAACAAGGACACATGTTACAACCAGTGGAAATGTGCGTTGGCCATGGGTGGGGGGAGAGCGGGGGGTGAAGGGGAAAGTAGGGGCATAAAGTATGTAAACAGATTAAAAACGAATATTAATAAATGTCTAATAAAAAAAATCAAAAAAACAAAACAAAACAAAACAAAAAAAAGAATACTACTGTGCCACAAGAAAGGAACAGATTAATTAAAAAAAAACTTGGAAAGAACTATATGAAACAGTGAAGAGTGAAATAAGTAGAACCAAGAGAAACATTATTTATAAACAGCTATGGATTTTTTTATTTGAAGAATAACTTGTGAATGTTCACCTCTGGAGAATAAACTGAGAAATGGAAATATGAAAGATATTATCTACATATATACATGTCTGTTTGTCTGATGATGCCTTCTGTGGTGCAGGGAGGGGAACTAGGGGCTGAGATAACTATAAATCCTATTCATGTAAAAAAACCCATTTACAGGCCCCAAGATAAGAACTTCTATACAAGATTATAAGATATTACAATATATGATAAAACATTGTGAAGATAAATATGCTGTGAGAATTGAGATGAAAGTATTATGTAAGTATTGTTAGAGTACCACAAGCTGTTTAACATTAAATATTGAAACTTCTTAGAAGAACTTAAGAAAGATAGGTAAAATAAAAAGAAAATATATCATTTTGGGGTGATAGGACTCCCCAACTACTCTGTGGAGTGGAATTATTCTGCTCTTCATCTGAAGTCTCTTTACCTATAGGAATGAAGAGGGAGATACTGATCAAGAAGTGTGAATGCTTGAGGGATGCTGATGGGAAACTGTCAGGTTGCTAACAGATCAAGACAGCCATTGAGCTATAAAAACTTCTCAGGAAACAATTCCCCTGCCCCCTTTCTCTTAGGAAAGTATGAAAAAGACAAGAGTGAAAAGTAGACCAGGGATTGAATGGTGTCCAGATTTAGAAGGAAAATTACTTCATGTCTAGTTGAAATCATAGCCTTCCTTCATTGCCTGAAGGGATGAGAGTTCTGACCCACCTAAGGACAATATCATTTCCCCCTCTCCCCCATTCTGTAGGGATTAAGATATTGATCACAGAGAGAATATCCCTTTGATTACTTCAGGGCACCCATGACCAGCTAAGGGAAGGCCCTTGGGGAGAGTGGTCAAAGATGGATGCAGTGGTTTTAGGAGAATGATTCTCTAAGGATAATCCTGAAAGATTTAAAGTGACTATTGGGCTATTACATGAAGTTGAAGTAGAATGTGAATCCCAAACTGGGTTTTTATCATATTGTGAGATTTTCTTTGTTTAAGATGCCATACACTAGAGATTTGTCTGAGTGTACAAGGAGACTCTACTGGTTTAGAAATTTCTCTGAGCTAAAAATACTCAGATTTAGAAAAATGTCAAATTAAAAAAATGTTTTTAGAAGACATGCTTAAAATTCAGAGTGAAATATCAATATTTTTCCTTTGGAAAAATCTAAGTTGTAGTAAACATAAAAATGTAATAATATATGTGTATATATGTATTTTAAGTACCAAAATTAAGCGATGAAATACTATAAATTTCATTTAAAAAAATAAAAGGGAGCAGGAAATAGAGAAATGGAGAAATATCCTATCATACAAAGAATGAAAAAAATTCTTTAATAATGAAGAATTCTAGTATGATTATAATAATTAATAGCAACAACAATAAATTGATTTATGTTATTTAATTGGTAAAAAACATCATAATAAATAAATAATAGTAAAAGTATGTTCTTGTTATAGTTTTCAGAAAATACTTATAAATCAAATACTAAAATATTTTCTTACAATTTTAATAATCAATATTACTTTACAAAAAACTCCAAACCTGTCATTTTATTGGTATTGGGAGTTCCTGGTGTGTCTCTCATTCCAAAAATATTCTCTGCACCTTGTGGTCTCAGAGACCAGGGGAGGAAAATACAGATAGATGAAATGAATGCTGCTAAGATACTGAGTTGCCCTTCCTGTCTTGTTCTCTAGAGCCTGAAATACATAATCAGATCTCTGTTGTTCAGAGAAGGGAGCACTAAAATCAATTTTCTTTGATATATTTAATAATGGAAAAATCAGCTCACTAAAAATTCTTTAAAATTACAACATAACTCAGGGGGAGGTTTAAAAAAGTTTTTTTTTTCTACTTTAAGTATTTTATTTTTTCAAATTATATAAAAAACTTTTTAACATTTAAGAACAATTTTGAGTTCCAAATTCTCTCCTTCCCTCACCTTCTCCACTCATTGAGAAGGCAAGCAATTCGATTGGTTTGGAGAAGTTATACATGCATAATCACGCAAAATATATTTCCATATTTATCATGCTATGAAAGAACACACACCAAAACAAAACAAGAAAAGCAAAGTAAGTTAAAAAATATATGCTTTGTTCTGTATTCAGACTTCATCAATTCTTTTTCTGAAGGTAGATAGCATTTTTATTGAGAATTATCATTTTAAAATAAAAGCAAGAGTTCATGTAACATATTTTAAGTGACCTTTCATTGCAAAATAGCACAGGAAAAATGCCACACAAAACAATGTGAATAAATACTGAAATGAAATTGGCTTTTCTTAGAAAAAGGAGATTTGCCTGGGGGTGGAGGGGAGGAGGGGTATGTTCTTTTAAAATAATAAACTTTTATTTTTGATTGCATAAAGCCATTTGCATTTAATAATAGTGTGGTACCTAATTGTGTGACATAACATGAAAGCCCAACACAAAAGATTGATTGCTAATGGGTGGTAATTGGGCTTTGCTATTTGGTAATGAATGTAGAATTTTATAGGCTACCAGAGATGAAAGATGACTGGGATAAAAACTAATTCAAACTCAAGTACCTATAAACCTTTATGTGCTCATGCCCCCATGTCTTTGTCTTAGAAGACTAGATTAGGTTTATTTTGCTTGGCCCCAAATAGCAGAGCTAAGGAGGACAGCTAACAAAAGAGAGAGAGAGAGAGAGAGAGAGAGAGAGAGAGAGAGAGAGAGAGAGAGAGAGAGAGCATGTGTATGAGTGTTTGTGTGTGTGTGTGTGTGTGTGTGTGTGTGTTAGGAATGGGGATGGAGGTGAGGTTATAGATTCTCTATAAGGGATAGTTAGTTAATCAGAGCTGCTGAATCAATAGAACTAATAGAACTGGCTGCCTTGGAAGGTGGTGACTGCTTGTCTCTTCTTCAAAAAGATCTTCCAGAGGCAGCTGGATGATTCGGTGGATTGAGAGCCAGGCCTAGAGATGGGAGTCCTGGGTTCAAATGTAGCCTCCTAGCTGTGTGACCCTGGGCAAGTCACTTAATCCCCATTGCCTGGCCCTCACCACTCTTCCATTTTAGAACCAATACACAGTATTGATTCTAAGACGAAGGTAAGATTTAAAAGAAAAAGAAGAACTTCCCTGAGCCTATCCTTTTGTTCCCTTTGCTGGATTTTGCACCCTTATATGAGATGGTTTTAGGAGTATTATTTTCTTTTCCTTCATTATGAATCTCTTTTCTGAATTTTCCATTCACTGCCTCCTATTCTCATGAACTCTACCTATTTATCTCTCTCATTTTGTTCTCTTCTATCTTTTTTCCTTTCCCAACTACCCTGTCTCTAAGGCTTCCACTGGATATGTCTCTTCTACTCCTTTAATAAATTGATCAATTTTTTTAAAACCAGCCTGGATGATCAGTCGCATGTTGATACTGAGGAAGAGAGGACTGATGTTTCATATAGAGTTCAGACAAGATGACCTTTAAAGTCTCTCTTCTTTTTTTCTTAGGATTCTCAAATGGCAATTCTTAAGATCGACATCATCACTTAGGAACTATAAACATGAAAGTTCAATTAAATTCAAGGAACATTTATATAAAAAATTAATTTGCTCAACACATGCATAAGTTTTGTTGATAGCTACTTTGTTTCTACCCAGCCTTTGGTGATAATGAATATACTATCTTTCTACTAAAGGAGAGAGAACATCCTTTGTTCTTATAATGGAGAAAGCCAAATCATATAGTGAGAAGCATATTTGAATTGACTAAAGATAAAGAAAGCTCTGGTGGGATTTGGGGCAAGTCATTTAACCATGCAAGCATTGATTTCCATGTTTATAGAATGAGAGACTTGCATGAGATAAATTAGCTTCCAATTCTAATATTGTATAAGAGACAGTAAATGAAAGGCAGAATGGCACAGTGGGTAGAAGAAGAAGAAGCTTTGGAGTTAGATAGGTCTGCCCCTGACATACATTAGCTTTGGGACTATCAGCAAGTCAAAGAACTCAGCACTTCAGAATTTTTTAAAACTCTAAATCAAAGAGGAGCTGCTAATCTGCCTTGGTGGACTGAGTTTCCATACTATGAATTTCACGCAATAATGAAATTATGTCTGGATGGGTCTACATGTCTACATATCTACATGTATAGGCAGAGGAGAACATCATAAATAGACTGCCATTTATATTACAGTCATTCTTAGTGCCTGGCAGCAAATTACAACAACATTTTATATCCTCAGCTAAAGAGAGATTTCTGGATTCTGGATTCTGATTCTGGAACTGGAGAATAATAGTGCACAAGAATCCGAAGAATCTTTTATTTTTTAAAGCTCTTGTTTCGATTGCTTCTTTAAAAATAACACTTTAACTTCCTAATATGTTTCTTACCTTTTCTTACTCAGCAAGCAAATCCTTGTAAAATACGACTTAACAAAAATAAAGGAAAAAAAATACAACAAAAATTATTGACAGTACATGAAATATTATATACCCATAGTTCCCAACTCTGCAAATAAATAAAAATTAATTCTTCTCTAGGACCAAGTTTGATCATTATAATCACCCAGCATATTAAGTTAAATTTTTTCTTCTGTTCTTTCAATTTATATTATTATGTATATTGTTTTCCTAGGTCTGTTTACTTAATTTTGTAACAATTCACTTATGTCTTCTCATGCTTTTCTGAATTTTTCACATCCATAATTTTCTAGGACAGTGTAATATTACAATACATTAATATGTTACAGTTTATTTGTACTTTCTCCTATTGACGGGTACCTGCTTTGTTTCCTAATTTTTTGTTATAAAAAAGGTATCGCTATAAATATTTCAGTGTATATTAGGCTTTTCTATCTGTTTTTAACCCCATTGAGCCAGATAAGTAGTAAGATAATGGTGTCAAAGATTATAGACATTTTAGTCATTTTTTTAAAAAGCATTAATTCCAAATTACCTTTCAAAATGATCATATCAATTCAGATCCACAACAATGAATTAATGTGCCTCTTTTCCTGTGGCAACTCCAACATTAACTCCTTTCCAACATTTGTCATTTTCCAAAGAATTTTTAGCAAAGCGTGCCCAATTTCTAACTTTGTTAAACTGTCTATAATTATACTATTTCTTCCCCATAACTTTTGCTATCAGCATGTTATCCCACCAATTTTAAATGAACAAAGGTAGTTAATGGTAGAACTTGACTCCTAGAGTATTAATTGAAGTTCTGAAATATGACTTTTGGTCAAAATCACCACTACCACAACCACCATCAAAATCTTGGGGAAAATCTATTTAAATAACTGAATAATTATGTAAATATAGATATAAGTAGAAAGATTCTCTAAGAAACGAGATGATATGGTAGATATAATATTGAGCTTGGAATCAGGAAGAAATGAGTTTAAATTCAACCTCAGGGGGCAGCTGGGTAGCTCAGTGGATTGAGAGTCAGGCCTAGAGACAGGAGCTCCTAGGTTCAAATCTGGCCTCAGATACTTCCCACCTGTGTGACCCTGGGCAAGTCACTTGACTCGCATTGCCCACCCTTACCAATCTTCCACCTAAGAGCCAATACACAGAAGTTAAGTTTAAAAAATAAAATAAAATAAATTCAACCTCAAGACAAGTCACTTACCCTGACTGGTTAGTGCCTCGGTTTTATTATCTGTAAAAAGAACCAAATAAAAATAGCACCTACTTCTCAGGGTATTCTGGAGAATAAGATGAAAGAATATTTGTAAAATGCTCTGTTAAACCTAAGGTGTGTCAACCTCTAAAAACACAGAACCACCAAAGTAATTAGAAAGAACAAGTCTTTCTTTAATCAGGACAAAGATGACAATATTCTAACACATCCGCACAGAGTCATGTGCAAAATACCGCACAAGAGACAAGCTCTTGGACTCTGGGAACACTGTCTCAGAGAAAATGTACCTTGAAAAGGTATTTTCCAATGAACTGGAGAACTTGGGGGTCTTCATATACCTTTTTGGGGAATAAAGGACAGGAAGGACAATTGATTGGCTTACATGGAGACCAGGAAAAGAGGATTCCAGTCAGGGGCTGGACTATCTGAAAGAGGCCTAGATATAATGGCAAAAAACTTCTAAGACAAAAGAGTCCTTAAGATTTGATTATATCTATTAATTCTATCTAAGGTTTAATATTCAGTCTAAGAGAAGGGTCAATCTGAGGACAAAGGCAAATTTTGGGGAATCTATAAAACAAGGTCATCAGGTACTATTTCTCCTCCTTCTCTTTCTTCTTCTCCTTCTCCTTCTCCTCCTTTTCCTTCTCCTCCTCCTTTTCCTTCTTCTCTTCCTCTTCCTCCTCCACCTCCTTTCTTCCTCTTCTGCCTCCTTTCCCCTCATATTATTATTTTATTCTAAGTAAGTTTGTTTTTCCCCCAAATTTTTTTGATAATTCTGTTTCAACATAATGTTTATTTTTCATCATATGTATTTTGTTCTTTGTATTTAAAAACATTATTTTGAGTAGGGATCCATTAAACTTCACAAGTCTGCCAAAGGGATCCAAGACAAAAAAGGCAAAAAATTCCCTCTAAGCCAAATAAATATTAATATATTTTTCAGTAGAATGTAAACTCCTTGAGACCAAAAACTTTGTATCTTGATTATTTTGCATAATATGGGTAGTTAATAAACATGTGTTGAATTGAATGAAAAAAAATAGGTTGATTGCCAACCTGTGGTATGTAATAGAAGCACAAATAGATGTTAGATAGTCCCTGTTCTAAAATATCTTAATTGAAGAACTGGAAAATAAATGAAATTATATTACAATGAGACATGATAAATTTGCTTTGACTGCAGGATTACTTCAATGGAACACAAGCTTTGGCCAATTTTTCAATGCAAGAAAGTAATAATAACTAACTATTTTATATATATATATATAGCTTACTATGTGCCAGGCTCTGTACTTGACATCTCATTTGATCTCACAACAACTGTGGGAGGTAGGTGTTATTAATCCCCATTTTACAATTGAGGAAATTGAGGCAAAAAGAGATTTATTTGCCCAGGGTCACACAGCCAGTAATGTCTGAAGTGTAATTTGAACTCAGGTCTTCCTGATTCCAGGTCTAACCTTTCATCTGCTGCTCCATTTCTACTATGTGGCAGGAACTATGATGGTCACCATGGCTGTTATCAGATCAATCTGAAGTTGGAGAGCTTCATCATCCAAAAGTTGATTGATGGTGTGGTTGAGGTGGTTTTTTTTTCCCCCAGAGCAGTTCATATATACCAACTCCTATGTCATGTTGTAGGGCTTGTGAACTAGCATGTGGGAGGAAGTACCCATGAAATCACAGCTCTTTGAAAGCAGTGAAATGCAGAGTATATCATACAAAGTGATAGTAACAATAATAGCTACAGTAGCTTTTGCTTGGAATTTTTAGGCCTATAGATAATAGGTATTAGAGATGTTTTTTGGGCTGGAGTGCTCAGGAAACAGGAAAGACTTTACTAGAGATATGGCAAGCTGAACTTTGATGGAAATGAAGGCTTTAGATAAGAAGAGAGAGGGGAAGGGCACTTATGGCAAGGGAAATAGTGCCAATAAAAGTATGGAGGTGGATTTCTGCATGATAGTTTATAGGATCTGAACAGCAGAAAAACTCACAAGATTAGAGAAGGAGATTGGGTTCTTTTGTGAAGGACCTTGAATAGCATTCTCATGAATTTGTACTTTACTCTGGGCAGTGGGGAAGCATTGAAGGTTTTTGAAGATGAGAATGAATTAAAACAATTCTGAGGTAGCACATCACACCTCTTTGACTAATATTACAGAAAAGGAAAATGATAAATGTTGGAGGAAATGCAGGAAAATTGGGACACTAAATGGTGGAGATGTATTCTGGTCCAACCATTCTGGAGAGCAATTTGGATCTATGTTCAAAGGACTCTAAAACCATGTATACCCTTTGATATGTCAATATCACCATTAGGGTCTATCCCAAAGAGATTTAAAAAAAAAAAAGAAAAGTCCTATTTGTACAAAAATATTTCTTGTAGCTCTTTTTGTGGTAGCAAAGAATTGGAAATTGAGCTGTGTTACGATTAAAAATGATAAAGACTGATATTATAAGAGAAATTAATATTTTAATTGCCATGCTGATAGAGATAAGAAATCTATTCAAATGGCACCTCCCTGATTTTCTTCCATACCTTCCCTACTCCTCTCTGTCCCCTGGGAGCCCGCTCAGGTAACCAAGAGGCCGTCTCCAGGCCGCCCTCTGAATTTAAGCTGCCCTATACGTCCAAAAACTGGAAACCCATTGGATCATGGGGAATGTAGTCTCAAAGTCCCCACGTGTCCACAGGAAGTTTGTAAGATACTTTTAAATGGCACCTCCCTGAATTCCAAACACACAGCTGTTGCCCATTGATTGGACAATGGCTGAACAATTTATGGTATATGATTGTGCTGGAATACTATCATGCTATCAGAAATGACAAGCAGGATGATTTTGGAAAAATCTGGAAAGACTTTTATGAACTGATGCAAAGTGAGTAGAACCAGAAGAACATTGTACACAGTGATAGCAATATTTTTTGACAAACAACTGTGAATGACCTAGGTATTCTCAGTAATGCAGTGATCCAAGACAGTCCCAAAGATGCATGATGAAAAATGCCAGCTGTGCTCAGAGAAAGACTAGAATGATATTCACAGAGCAGTGTTTTAGGAAGATTTCTCTGTTTGGTCAATTGGAATAGAATAAGACTAAAAATAATCAGATCAATTAAGAGACTATTGCAGGAGTCTAGGTGTCAAAGAACTAAACTAGAAGATAAACAGGAGCCAGGTAAAGGAAGAGGGGAATTCAAAAGTAAAGACAACTTATAAATAAGTAAACACCTACATCTATCGATGGGAAGCAAAACTATTTTAGGAAGATTGAAGATTAGAAAGTAATGGGAAAAGGCAGCAACTTTTTGGGTCAGAGATACAATGTTAGGTTCAAGTAGATGGATTAGAACAAGATGATGGCTTGTGTGTGCATTTACTATGAATTTGTTAATTTATTAGTATAAAAAATATCTGAACTCTCTACCCAAACAACTTCAATACCTAGCTTTTTAAAAAAAATCACATCTATGTGTTTTTTGGTTAGGAATCTTTTGCACATGAAGCATTGACAACCTCTGCTTAACCTCACATGCTAGAGATAAGTATAGTTATTTTTTCCATATCTCCAGGTTCAAGAGTGCCCCCTTGATCTGGAAAAATTGCCTAAAATTTTTTGGTCCTTTTGTACTAGAGAAGAAGTCTGAAATTTTTCCCGTTACTTTCATGGAATATTTACAGTATCTTATTTTGATTTTTTCATCTCAAAATTGCTTGTTCATATCCTTTGACCATATCCTTTTTTATGTGTTGTATCAAAATGAGGATAGGGAAAGTTGAGATCCGAGAAGGGATGCCTGTACTTTACAAGAAAAAAAAAAAAGAAAAACCAACAAAACACTCCAGAAATAAAAATTGTAAAATCATAATCACTAGTTAACTTGACATGCTATCATGGCTGTTCTATTTAAGGCTCTATGCAGGTCAATGCTAACATTTCCAGGCTTTGTGCATCATCTGCTGGTTAGTCTCAATCTTAGAGAGTTTGTGTTTGTGTATAATAGTAAATGATCACACTGCAAGTGTCTTGAGATGTTCTGACTTGGAAAAATGAATGTACTTAAGTTTTCTACTACTTGCTTTAATCGTTGTCAGTTTGCCCTCTTTCTAGAGTCAAAGGATGTACAACTGTAATGGCAAAGAATTGGAAAAGAATGACATCAGTGAGTGATGGTTCTTTTGGATCAATTTTTATAACTTGTCTCCTGAGTAGGAAAAACAGTGATATTTGGTTCATGGGCTATGATGTTCCTAAAGGTTGGGTTTTTTTTTTCCACAATAGAATCATAGAATTTGAATGGGAAGGGACTCAGAGGACATTTAATCTACTCTCGCCTCATTTTATTTTATTTTATTTTATTTTATTTTATTTTATTTTATTTTATTTAAACCCTTGTACTTCGGTACATTGTCTCATAGGTGGAAGATTGGTAAGGGTGGGCAATGGGGGTCAAGTGACTTGCCCAAGGTCACACAGCTGGGAAGTGTCTGAGGCCAGATTCGAACCTAGGACCTCCTGTCTCTAGGCCTGACCCTCACTCCACTTAGCTACCCAGCTGCCCCCTCGCCTCATTTTACAGAGAAATAACAACTATTAAGTTCAGTTTAGCAAACATTTATTAATAACTCACATTTATATGGTGATTTAATATTTGCAAATTTTTCCCTTAAAAAAACCCAACAACCCCAAACCCTTACCTTCTGTTTTAGAATCAAATATTAGTTCTAAGGCAGAACTGTAGTAAGGGCTAAGCAAGTGGGGTTAAGTGATTTGCCCAGGGTCATCAGGGTCATACAACTAGGAAGTGTCTGAGGTCAAATTTGAATCCAGGACTTTGCAAGTCTGATTCTCTACCACAGAGATAGCATATGAGATACCCCTCAAAGGAAGCTAAGTATTCTTACATGGCAAGGATATGAAAAAAATTAAGTTCCATTGTTTGTGAAGGGGCTGGACAAAGGAGTGGGGCAATTAGGTGGCACAGTGGATAGAATATCAGGCCTGGAGTCAGGAAGACTCATCTTCTTGAGTTCAAATCTGTCCTCAGACACTCTCTAGCTGTGTAAGCTTGGTCAAGCCTCAGTTTCTTTCTTTTTTTAAAATTATTTTCATTGTCATGCAAAACACACTTCTATTTTGGTCACTGTTGTAAGAGCAAACTCATACATAACCAAAACACCAAAATAAAACCATAAATACACTGATGTGAAAGATGACTCCAATAGTTATTTCTCTGGAGGTGGATAGCATTCCCTGTCATAAGTCTTTCAGGACTGTATCATTGTATTGCTGAGAGGAGCCAAATTTTCACAGATCTAGTAATGTTGTGTGGAATGTTCTTCCAGTTCTGCTTATTTCTCTCTGCATCAGTTCCTGCAGATCTTTCCAGCTTTTTCTGAAATCCTGTTGCTTATCATTTCTTATAGCACAATAGTATTCTATCACCAACATGTACCACAATTTGTTCAGCCATTCCCCAACTGATGGACATCCCCTCAATTTCCAATTCTTTGCTACCACAAAAAGAGCTGCTATAAATATTTTTGTACAAGTAGGTCCTTTCCCCCTTTTTTATTATCTCTTTAGGGTACAGACCCAATAGTGGTATTACCAGGGTATGCACATTTTGATAGACCTTTGGGTATAGTTCCAAATTGCCCTCTAGAATGTTTGGATCAGTTCATAACTCCATCAACATTGCATTAGTGTACCAATTTTGCCACATACCCTCCAATATTTATCACATTCCTTTACTGCCATATTGCCCAATCTGATAGGTACCTCAGCATTGTTTCAATTTGCAATTCTCTGATCAAGGGTGATTTAGAACATTTTTTTTTCATATGATTATTGATGACTTTGATTTCTTTATCTGAAAATTGTTTGTTCATATCCTTTGACCATTTGTCAATTGGTGAATGCTTCCTCACCTGTAAAATGAGCTGGAGAAGGAAATGTCGAATTAGTCTGATTTCTTTGCCAAGAAACACCAAAGAGGCTCACAAAGAGTTAGACAGAAAAGACTCAACCAAAGGAGGAAGGAGTAGCTTTTGCAAAGGAATCAGAGTAGGAGATGGAATGCTAGATTCAGATACCAGAAAGCTAGCAGGTCTGTGGTCATAGTGCTAAAGTTGGTAGGGAATCCAGAGACTAATTCAAGCCCCAAGGGAGGTCAAAGTATTTATCCCAGGCCAATTCCCAAACTAGTGTCAGTAACTGATTCAAATCTGCCCTGATTTTCCAAGGCATTTTCATAAAAAATCTCCATTTGGCAGGCCCAAAGATGTATGAAGGGAAAAGAATTAATTTCTTAAATCTAAATTAATCTAACTGGATTTATAGTCAGTACTAGATAAATCCTAGAGGCAGCCTTTCAGGATGCATCCCTGTGAGGGGGTAGTATATGCCTGCAATCTGGGCTGCCTGGAAACCTGAGGTTGGCTTGAATTAAGTTCTGAGCTAGTAGAGCTAAAGCCAATGGGGTGCCTATATTCTGTTTGGTAGCAATATGCTAAGTTGGGGTGAGGGAAGAGTGGGTGCCAGCCCATGTCAAAAATGGATCACATTAAAGTGGGATCTGGCTGGTGAATAGCTCCAACATTTCCAGCATGGGGAAGATGAGGAGTTCCAGTCTTTTTAAAAAAATCCTCGATATAGGTTTGTTTATTTGTGATTTGTCCTTTTCCCCTAAAAGTAGAGTACTGAGAAACATCTGGCTAATTTGTTGGTTCTGCTTAGTTGGGTTCCAGTCCACTGAGGTTTTATTTTATTTTGATTTTTTTAAGGAATTACAATCCCTTAACATGGTTTTTTTGGGCTTTGTGCCCACTCACCACAAACCTCTTCTCAACATGCTTGTATTTTAGGAAATAGTTCTAACTTACGGTGAGGGCTCACTTTGGAATAGTCTGCATCTCAGGTACCATAATACAATGTCATCAGTAATCAAAATGCTCCCTCTGATTCCCACTATATTTTCCGTTAGGATCTTCTGGTAAGACCTCCCAGAGTGTACAATGGCAGATACCCAATGTACTTGGGTTACACATAGCTAAGCACTCACAGGATATTACTGTGGGTAGATCAAGTTTGCTCATTGCTAAGAAGGAGCCAGTGAACCATTACCTGCTAAAGGTAACTCAGATACTTACATGATTATCGTTATTTAATTAAAGGAACAGTGTCTGAGTTAAATACAAATAACAATTATTTGGGGGAATTCCAGGGGATAGAGTTTATCTCTAGTGTATATAATTTGCTACGATGAAAATGAGCTGCCGGGATTGATGACCAACTCTAACTAAAAGACAGTACATAAAATGAAATATGGATCTGTGATTTCTTTGATACTTCCTCTACCCATGCAGATCATAACCTTGGTGGGCAGGAAGATGCTATGACTCAACATGATCATTAACTAGTGTCCAATCTTTCAGTGATGAACTTCTCTGGTCTTGGCGAGGCTGAATGCTCTAACAACAACAAAAAACCCCATAACCAGGTTGAACACAAAGGGTTGAAGTCTTTGGGGACTGATGGAACTTGCCAGAGGAGTTGCTCTTCATAGCGCCCAAGGACACATTCATAACACAAGGAGGCACACTAGAAATGAACCAGTAGTAGAGTTTAAGTATTGACATTATAGTTTAAACAGGCTTTTGGGGTTGGGCCTGGTATTCGAACCATCATGTGGGAACATGAGATTTTGAGTTAAAGGAGGACTCCGAGATCCTCTAGTCCAGTGATATTTTACAGATGAAGAATCCAAGGTAAATCGCTTGACTTTTCCAATGTCATACATTGTAAGTGGCACAGATAGGATTTGAATTCATCCAGACCCAGATTCAGTGCTCTTTTTACCCTGTCACTCAAAATCTTGCTTCTGTTAGCAAATTCATTAGACGTTCTGCCTGAATCATATATGCATTGGTGAAAAGTTCATACGTGTACCTATAAGGGCACCTTTTAATTTTGGTCGGTTCTCATACAAAAGATTCAGCCTAAGTAACATACCATGTTCAGTTTTGTAACATTTTGCAAAAGAAACAATGTTCCTGAATCGGAGACATTCTGTAATTTTTATTTTTATCAATAGAAACAATGTTCTTAGGTTGTGGACCAGCTGCTTTTACTTTCTCTTGTACTCCTTACAAGTTGGGGCATGTCATAGAGAACTAATCACACTATTCACCTCCTTTGCCTATTCCAGAGGGCATTATCCAGGGAACTTCAGACCCACCTGAACTTTTTGTACATTTTGTCATAGGCAAGAGAGAGCAGGATGGGCATGGAGTTTGGTTCAGCCTGGTTTGTAGAAGTAGCCACAGAGCCTCTGTGTGCATTAAAGGACAGGAGCCCTGGAACATTATTTAGTATTCGAATAGACATGAGGCAGCTGGGTGATAAGGAGCATGGACCTGAAGTCAAGAACTGATTTTTGTTAACCCTTTACCTTCCTAGAATCAATACTGTGTATTGGTCCCAAAGCAGAAGAGCAATAAGGACTAGGAGATGGAGGTTAAGTGACTTGCCCAAGGTCACACAGTTTAGGAAGTATCTGAGGCTGGATTTGAAATCAGGTCTTTCAAGGGCAGCTGGGTTGCTCACTGGTTTGAGAGCCAGACCTGTAGATGAGAGGTCCCTGGGTTCAAATATGGCCTCAGATACTTTTTAGCTGTATGACACTGGACAAATCACTTAACCTATGTGTATCTGACAAAAGGATCCACTGAAGAAGGAAATGGCAAACCACTCCAGCATTCCTGCCAAGGATAGCTATGGCCAGTGGGATCAAGAAGAGTGAGACAGGATTGAACAATTGACAACAATAAGAACAGATGAGAGACTGACCCCCTAAAGTTGTAGTGGGATACTGTGGAAAAGAGCATAGCTTCTTTGGAGTCAAGGCTACCCGGCTCTCCTGTCTTCTCTGATATAACCTCCCTGGGCCTCAGTTTTCCTGGCTGTAAAGTGAGAAGGTTGGAGTGGATGGCTTCCGAGATCCCGCCCAGCCACTTTGGGGTATCCCGAATTTCGGCACCGTCTTCACCTCTTTTACAGTCTTGTAATGAGCCCTTAACATTACGTTAGTCTTGCCTACGGCCAGAAGGGGGCACTGTTGTCTCATCCAAATGCAGAGAAAGCTGCCGGGCTCAGGATGAAGAGAAACTCTGTACCCACTTCCAGAGCTCTTTTTGTTTCTTTGTTCTGGGGAGCAGTTTTCTTATCCTAGCTTATGGGGGGGGGGGGAGGGGAAAGCTATTGTCCTCAGAGCGTTGAATAGTTGGCTCACAAAAGTCCCGTAGAGATTTTTCAACAACTTTCTTGCTTTTTATCTTAAGCAGTAAAAAACTGAGTGGGGACGGAAGAAGAAAAGCTGAGAAACGAGGATCCCAGCAAATGCGTTCAGATAAAGAAAACAATATCCTGCTTGGCAAGTTCTTATGGGGAAAATGAGATTATAATTTAAGGTCCCCCCATTGCCCAGTGTTCCTGTCTAAAGAATTGCGGAAGGATTTGTCGCACAGCCCATGCGGCCCTGGAGTTGTTTCATCCCCCTCATTGTGTCCTGAACCTCAGAAAGCTTTCAAACCAGGAAAACCAGAGCCTGCCTTCGAAATCAGACAGCAGCCCCGCTGTGTCTCCCCGTCTATTCCCTATGTGATCATTTAATGTTAAAGTCACTTAACTTTTTTTTGCGTCTGAATTTCCCAGTCCTTAACAAGGAGATAATGAGCTCATTGGAAATGCTTGGGTGAAAAGTGGCAATTAAAGAGACAGAATTTCAAAAGCAAATATGTCTACTGACTCTTGATGCTTCTCAGACTTACAGACTAATAGTGTCAGGATTGGAGCACTTTGTTAATGAGCTGGATGCGTATTCATCTATATGTATTTTTTCTATTGACTTGTCTCCCAAATTACTCTTTTTCGGGACGTCAGAGTTTCTCCTTTCATATTTGTCAGACAGTATATGCGGAGTCAAATGCTAATAGTGAGCATACATTAGGTCTATCCTTTGTAAAGGGTCTTTGTGGAGGAGGTTGGTAAATCTAGCATCTAATGAATTCAGGCGGTGTAGACAGGCAGTCTGGCTCATTTTTGTCATGCTCTTCTATATTCGGGATAATTTTTCCGAAAGCAGAACCTCAAGTTTCCAGAAAATTAGACATAAAGGAAAGTAGTTTATTTTAATATGGGTTTATGTTATTTCATTAAGAAAGCCAGACAATAACTCCTCCCTAATTTTATTTATTTATTCTTTTCTCTTTTTTTATTAATAGAATTTACTTTTCTGATTTTTAAAATTGCTCAGGATCAGTTCTTCTGGGATTAGATCTATTTGTGAAGTAACAAGAAGTATATCCTAATTGCAAAAACGAAAATGCACACAAGACTAAGAGGACTTTTGCATGGTGAGTTATTATTCAAAATCATAATGGAAGCAGTTTGGACCAGCTTTCCTTTTTAAAAAAACCTCATCAAACCCTTCTATTTTCTCTTCCTTATTTCTCTTCTGCATTCATTCTGGCAATGCTGTTTAGAGGCTGCTTGCCCAGTATCGGATTCCCGTCTGAGCTGCACTGTATATAGAACTAAGTGGGGCCTGTGTTTTAGAAGTACCATAAAATCTGCAATACTTATTCAAAAGCATGAGCTTTTGGGCCACAAAGGTCCCTTCTTCTGATCCTTTCTTCATGCCCAGGCATGCTTGGGAGTTTTGGCAATGGGCCTAGGAAGCAAAGCCCAAATAAAACCTTCGTTTTCACTGCTGTGAATAACAGTCGATTCTTTAATGTAATTACCTGGAACACATTAAAAGTTAAGATCCAGGAGCCCCGGAGCATGCTGAAGAATATGGAAAATGGAGGTAAGGTTCCAAGGGCACCTGCCTTTGCAAGGAAGGAGCTTTGCTACAGAGCCCTGGGAGATGGCATAATTCTACTTATGCAGATCAATAATGGGGATGATTAATGTTTTACAAAGGTATACAGTGTACACTTTGAAGAATACTGATTACTTCTTAGTCTTAAATTCCAGACTCTCTATCTTATCAAAGAAATTAATGACCAGGATGTCTGCATTCAAGTCTCTCCTCCATGGTGCTGGCCTTGCCTCTTTCTCAGAGTAGTTACTTCTGCTTTCTAAATTTGTGAATTCTTCTCATTTCCCTCTGTTTCAGATCCCTCAGTTATTTCTGGGAGGAGAGAGTAAAGAGGAGCTTCACTTTTCCTGATGATCTCATATATTCTAGCTATTAGAAGACAGAAAATGACCTGGTGTAAAGGTGGCAAAGGCAAGCACTGGGAACTTTCTCTTTTGACTCCTTCCTCAAGTTGGAAGGCAGAGTCCAATTCCACCTTCCTGTGTTCACAAAGAAGAGTGAAGGCTCAAATAAACACTTCAGGAGAATGTGTAAACTCAGTTAAGAAGAGCAAATGGTGTCCCCCTAGATCAAGCCTGTCAAGCAGAGGGGGAAATGGCAACTTGATCAGGATTCTTTAGGACCTTACATCTGGGAAGTCATCTGTAGGAGGAGTGCTGACCTGGGAGTCAGAGAATAAGAGCTTACCTCTCCACTCTGCTACTGACCTCCTGTGTGACCATGTGTAATTCATTTAACCCCACTGGGTCTCAGTTTCCTCATAGGTAAAATGAAGATATTGATCTAGATGCTCTTTAAGTTCTGTTCCTGTTCTAAATTCTATCTACTTATAACCCCAGACTAGAATCCTTATTAATAGCTCTCATCTTATGTAAATATATTTAATATATAATACTCATATAATTATACATAACATATTCATATTTATAGAACATATAAACATTAAAAACTGTAACCTATGATAATAACACTTTTTAATACACTGAAGGGACCTAGAAGAAGAAATAATGTAACAAGCATGTCATTTTACTCATTGGTGAGCAAGTTTCACAAAGTACCAGTAACACTACTGGATTCTCTAGGTCAGGGGTCAGCAACGTGTGGCTCTCGAGCCATATCTGGCTCTTTTGAGGGCCAGATATGGCTCTTTCTGCAGGAGCCATAAAGTCAATTTTTTTTCAGGCGCTGTTACAGGAGCGCGCACTGTGAGCACTGTATGGCTCTCATGAAATTACATTTTAAAAAATGTGGCGTTTATGGCTCTCATGGCCAAAAAGGTTGCTGACCCCTGCTCTAGGTAGTGAAGAGAACAGAGCACCTGGCCTGGAGTCAGAAAGACCTGAGCTCAAGTCTGGCCTCTGACACTTCCTAGCTGTGTTATTGCAGGCAAGGCATTTAACCTTGTTTGCCTCAGTTTCCTTGTCTGTAAAATGAGTTGGAGAAGGAAATGGCAAACCACTCCAGTATTTCTACCAAGAAAACCTCAAATGGGGTCATTGAAGAATCCGAGGCTGAAATAACTGAACAACAACATTCTTTGAGTCAATGACACTCTCCTTGCTTTTCCATGAACAGGACACACTGCTCTTCCCCAGGCATTTGTTCTGGCTGGCCCCCTCATGCTTGGAATATTCTCCCTCTTCATCTCCTCCTCTTGGCTTCGTAGTCTTGTTTAAGTCCCAATTAATATCCTACCTTCTACAAGAAGCCTGTTCCAACCCTTCTTATTTCTACTGTTTTCCTATTTCCTATTTAATTATTATTACCTATATCTCCTATTGGGGCACAGAAGTGGCATACTGGATAGAACGCCAGACCTTTAGTTAGGAAGACTTGAATTTAAACTGGCCTCTGAGGGCCCTAATTAGCTGTGTGATTAGCTGAGTAGATCACTTACCCTGTTTGGATCAGTTTCCTGATCGGTAAAATGGGGATAATAATAGCACTTACTTCCTAAGGTTGTTGTAAAAATCAAATAAGATTTTATTTATTATTTGTAAAGTACTTAGCACAACGCCTGGCACATAGTAGCCACTATACAAATGTAAGCTATTATTGTTTGTACATATTTGTTTGCTTGTCATTTACCCTGATGAAATTGTGGGCTTTAGGATGGAGCATCTTGACTCTTTTTGTATACCCCATTGCTTAGCATAATGTCTGGAACATAGTAGGCATGTGATAAAAACTTACTGGCTGGCTGATTGATATTTGTACTTTCTTCTTTAGATGCATCAAATAAATGAGCACTAATGTAAAAAATTTTTGTTGGGAGTATGAGATAAGGGAGTATATAAAGATACCTGAGGAGTAGGGATAGGAATTAGACTAGTTGATTTCATTAATTTTGAATCACCAGAAATGCCAAAATCCCTTTAAAACTCTCAGGTGTTTTTTTCCCTGGCATTCCTTTGGTACATTTATTGTTACTCTGTAAAGGACAGCCTCAGATTTGCTTAAGAAAAAGTGAATGCAGGGGACATCTGGGTAGCTCAGGGGATTGAAAGTCAGGCCTAGAGCCCAAAGGTCCTCGGTTCAAGTGTGGCCTCAGATGCTTCCTAGCTGTGTGGCCCTGGACAAGTCATTTAACCCCCATTGCCTAGCCCTTACTGCTCTTCTACCTTAGAACTATTACATAGTATTGATTCAAAGGCAGAAGGCAAGGGTTTAAAAAAAAAAAAGAAAGAAAAAGTGAATGCAGAACAGAATGGTAACTTATTGTTGCTGTCATGATCTTTTTCTGGGAGGGATGGCTTTTTAGTTTTAATGCTTGCTCGGAGAGAAATGAAAGAAATGACTTTCTGAAAAACTGTGTCTTTAAGACTATTATCGTGAACCTGGTTATTTTTTCAAAATCATCTGTGAGTGAAATTGCAGAGAATGTCATGGTTCTATGAGACTAAATATTAGATTGAAAAGTCCATCGACGATGGTGGCTTTCCTGATGGACTTTGTTTACAGCCTTATTATTCTCTTGGTCACATTTGTTGAGTTTAATTTTGTCAGGAAGAAGTACAATTGTGTCTTGTTTGTTGATACATACTTTTTTCTCCTGGTTTTTAAACCTCATAAATTAGAGAATTACTATGAGTATTTACCCAGAATTCAATAATTAACAAAAGCCATGGCAATCAATTTCCTACTCTGTAATTTCAACCACTAGATTATTAAAACAAGCTATTTCCAGAAAGCCTAGAGCATTAGCTTGAAGCAAACAAACTTTGAAATGTAGATAAAAAGAATGTTAAGGAGAAAATAAGATAGGAACCTATGCCTTCAAGGATGGTTGATTCTAAATATGAATTTCAACAGTCATTCAGTTAATTTAAGTACCTAACTGTGTTCCTGGCACTATGCTAAGCACTGGGGATACAAAGACAAAAATGAAATTGTCCTTGCCCTCAAGGAGCTTACCAATCCTAATAAAACAATGAAGTAATACCAGTTTTTCATTCACTTTCTGAAATGGAGAGCTAAACTGTCTTTCTGACCACATACATTGCACATATTTCAATCCACTTAGAAATTATATGCAAAATCATTGCCATCTTCCTTTCTGGACAAATTTTCAAAATGGAAACAAACCAAAACAAAGGCCAAAACTTTGGAATGAAGCCAGGAACTCTGTGCCACATGAACTGTCTGAAATTAGGCCCCTACTGTTCTAGTGACCAGCAATAGGAGCTTCTATGCTCTGAGTAATGAGGAAGAAAAAAGGCAGGTGTGTCCCAAAGATAGACCATTGGGTTGAATCCCCTTGAGCTGTCCTTTCCCTGGTACCACCATGGCACAGTGTTAATTAGATCATTCTAATTAATTCAGCCAGAGTGTAAATTAGGAAAGAATGAAGATAAATTAGGTTTGAAGGCAGCTAATACATAACCCCATGCTGTTTATTTTGCAGTCTAACAAAATAATGTTGTTAGGAGAGCCTAACAAGGCAAAAGCCAAGGGCACAGCTGCTTAATAACATTAAAAATGAAGCCTTAGTTGGGTGTCCTGAGTTGGAGTGTAAAGTGAGCTTTCCCGGGTCCTAACACAGACACAGTGTCTGTGTGGGGAAACACTTGAACTGAGATGGTGGATGTTGAAGACTCAGCCAGAGAAGATGATTATACAATCCAAACAAAAGCTGTATCCCTGGCAATGTTTGATACTTAGATGTTCAGATAGCAGTTATCTAGCTTGCCTCCAGGTAGTCAAAGTGGTCAAAGGCCGGCCTGGAAAATGTTTTGTTTTGTTTTGTTTTATTTTGTTTTGTTTTTTGTAGAGACACAAAGATTTGCTCACCTCCTCTTCCTGTGAATGATGTGATAAGGAACCACCTTATTTGCACTTTACAAAAGTATATTGCCTTTAAAATTGAGGAATAAGGATGCTGGTTGTGGGAAGAATGCAATCTGAGAAACTATAATTATGCCCATATTAACCTGCAAAACTTTTTAGGCATGTAGTAATATTGGAAAATTACCTAAAAGATTTGAAAATCTTTTACTTCTGCTAACGCAGATGAATAAGCAATTTGGAGTTCACTGGTAGCATATACATTTTACAAATCTAATGTCATCCAGGGCCATTCACTAGTGTAATTTTTTCAGTTTTTATAGTTTATATAACTTCCTTCTGCACCCTGCCTCCACCTCATGTTAAAAGTTGCTTATCTCCCTGGGACAGAGGTAGTATATAATGGGGATGGTGACTGAATACATTTCAATATTATTTAGGTATTTTAATTTTCCTTAAAGCTTGGATTTAGCATTAAAGATACAAAAGAGAAAAGTGAAAGAGGACATGGTAAGGAAAGTGGATTTCTACTTCCTGGTCCCAGCTATCAAGTAAGTTAGAATATATCGTTCCCTTCTTGGCTATCCACTTGCATTGGCCCATGAAAGTATAAAGGAAATCAATTACTTGGTTCCTTTTTCCCTGATCTCATAACATAAATTTGGAAGTTTAAACAAATGGCTACAAATATGCTTCCTTTTTTTTTGAAATGATGGAAGACCTTTCCATAGGTCTTGAAATTTCCTATGTGCATTGTCTCTCTATTAGTATTTGAACTTATCCAAAAAGGAGATTGTCTTTCATTTCTATTTGTGTCCATGTTTAGGACAATGTACATGGTATGTACTTAATATATGCCCCTTTCCTTCCTTCCTTCCTTCCTTCCTTCCTTCCTTCCTTCCTTCCTTCCTTCTGCTTCTTCCTCATTCTTTTCTTTCTCCTTCTTTTCCTCCTCTCCTCTTCTTCCTCTCTCTTCTCTGGCCCTCCCCTTACCCCTTATTTTGGTATTGACTTAAATGGAAAGAATTGAGGGGAAAAAGGGCCTCTCTTGTTAAGGAACTAAAGTGTCTATCGATTCATAGCAAGTTCCATCAATTTAGTATTATATGGTTCGCAAAGAATATTTATATATACTCTTGGGGTAGTCCTCACAAAACCTTGTAAGATAAGGAAATATGTCCATTTTACAGATGAGGAAATTCTGTATAAGGTATAGGTAGCTTAAGTCTCATGCTAGAAATCACAGAGCCAGAAAAGTGGCTGAAGTGAGACCCAATAATAGTTGACATAAACTGTTTTTATCTACATATCAATATATCAATCTATTTGAACCACATAACAAGCCCTTGATTTAGGTATTACAATCCCTAGTTGACTCAATAAAGAAACTGAGACTCATGTAATAGGATGAGGACTCTTCTAGTCTCTAGTTCTACAGCAATATATAAACACTATAAAAAACAGCCTTACTACAAAAAAATTTCTTCAAATGGAAAACATTTGTCTTTCGAACTGAAGTTTTTCAAGGGAAGCAAATATAGAATAAACATTTCTAAAATACACGAATCTTGGCTAGTCTCTCAAAAACTTTGATATAGACTTAAAAAAACAGGCTTTTTACACGGACACACAAATTTCTGTCATTTGCCTTTTCAGCATACATTTATACCCTATTCTGCATTGTTTTTCTTTATGTGGAGGAACTGTGGAGGAACAAGGCATAGCAATCTGTTCTCAGCATCTTCTCTGCTCCCTTTGCCCCTGAATTTTCTGCTACTGTGCTCCTACTGTGAATCCATCACATACCTATCTGTCTTTTTGAAATAGTCTAGGTCACAGGACATACAAAAATTAAATTATGAAAGCTTTGTAAGAACCAAGTAGGAAGCTCCACAGATTTAATGCTAACCAAGGACTTCAGAGGGCACTGTCCTTCTTTGTATGTAAAGAATGAAATTTCTAAATACAATACTAGAAATGAATGAGGGCAAAGCAAACTGGGTTTTGAAACATGAAGTGAAGTTAATGGTGTATTGAAGTCTGAAAGCTAAGCAATTATCAATCTCTGGAAAGCAGGAAATACTGAATGAAGCCTCTTTGTTACCTTGAATTATTTTCCAATCAAGTAGTTTGGGAAAGTTGTTCTAATGAAAGACTGGGCCTTAGGAGCACCTCCTTTCACCCCAGTTTTTGGTTGCACTTCTGCCACTGCTTAGCTGCATGAGACCCTCCAAGAGTCACTTGCTTTCTCTAGGTCTCAGTTTCCTTATCTGTAAAATGAAGTGGTTGGCCACCCTTGGAGTTTAAGATCCTCTGATACCGAATTTTAAATTGACACCCTGGCTCCCAGTGGAAATACAAAGTTTAGTTTTAATATCAATGTTGATACTAGTAAGGACTTGGAGAAATGCGTTACTGAATTTTTAACGTCTTGAAACAGCTTTACTCTCCAAACGTCTCCTTTTCTCCTGGCATGCAGATTAGCAAGAATTCTTTGCACTGCTGCATCATTTTTATTGTATTCCAAAATAACAGCACCAAGCTATAAAAACCAGAAGGGCACAAGTAATCAGAAAGGGCAATTACAGCGCAGCAGGTTTTATCAGGGAAGATAGACCGGAGTTTCTTTTCCAAGGAGCAGCGGCTCCTTGGAGGAGGATGCTTTGAATCTCGCAGCCCCGGCGATTGGCTGCAGAGCACGTGGTTTGCGCCACAGGCCAGACCCCAAATTCAAGGCTGCAGCTACTTGCAGACACTTTGGGGAGAGCACTTGGGACCGACTGAGACTGGGTCGGGCAGTGGGACCGTTTCCTCTGAAGGTGGGAGGAGAAATGTTAGGAAACATGTACATGCGGTAGACCCATCCTTAGGCTTCACGACCCCGCTTTGCCAATCCGTGAACCCACAGTCCTAGCTAGCATAAAATGAGGCTTCCCCTCGGTAGTTGAGCCTCTCCTCCCTTTCTTCCAACATAAGGCTCTCATCGCCAAGATGCCCTAAACCCAGTGTTTTCCGTGCCTCTTCTGCACACTTCAGGAGTTATTTATACAAAGGAGTGTGCACACTTCTGACTGACTCCTGCTCTCCCCTCACTCTCCTTTCATTCATTCCATTCCAAGGGGGAGACCCCATGTCCATGCATCTCCCCCTCCCCCTTTTTGGTCTGGGAGAGGACGGGGTGGGTTTCTCTCCTAGACTGGCACGGGAGGATCTGTTAGAACAACCCTTTCAGTGCATCCCTTGCCAGTTCGTTTACTTGGCACATACCTTCGGTGCCAGCTAGTATCCAGGCTGGGGGAGAGCAGTGATAACGTTCTAATCGGGTTAATTGAATTTATTAGCGGCCTTGGTACATCTCTTTCTCGTAGGGCTCTCCAGCTAGCCCGAGGAGGGGGAGGAAGGCACTCAGAGGTACGCGGTGCTTGCTTTGTTCTCCTCTCCCTTGCCACCCCACTCCTCGCGTCCATCCTTTCTCTTCACTCTTCCTCCTTACCCCCTCCCCGCCAATTCCATTTAACTCTTAAGACACGTTCTTCC
Source organism: Gracilinanus agilis (assembly GCF_016433145.1). Classification (NCBI taxonomy): domain Eukaryota; kingdom Metazoa; phylum Chordata; class Mammalia; order Didelphimorphia; family Didelphidae; genus Gracilinanus; species Gracilinanus agilis. Next base: position 338,492,435 of record NC_058130.1, on the reverse strand, counting down.
TAGGATCTTCTCCTCCCTTCTTCCCCACCCTCCCTCCAAGACTGGGCTGCTGGTGCTAATTCGCTCCCTCCACTCCTCCGCCCCCTCCCTCGCAGCCTCCCACTTGGGAGTGTCGCTCTCTCTTTGCATAAGGGGCCCTGGCCCCCCCTCCAGGACTCCGCAGCGCCTCATATACCTTCCAGCACGCGCTGCCTAACCCAGCCTGCGAAAGCAGCCGGAGGAGGAGGAGGAGAAGGAGGAGGAGGAGGAGAAGGAGGCGAAGGAGGCGGCGGCCGCTGGAGTGGAGGAAGATAGGCGGCAGCAGCCAGTAGCCAGCAGTCTGCAGCCGGCAGCCGCGCGGCGCTGCTCTGCCCCTTTTCTCTTCTTGCTCCCTCCCCCTAGCCTAAGCCCGCAGACCGCCTCCTCCGGCGGCAGCAGCGCCCGTAGAGCCAGCCGCAAAGACAGTCCCTTCCTCCGGGAGTCGCGGACCGAGCGAGCCTCTGTAGGCTCAGCTTCTCCGGGCCGGCTCGGGCAGAGCCGCCTGGGGACCCGCTGAGGGCTCAGAGAGCAGAGCGCGGTGAAAGAGCACCGGGACGGGGGCAGAGAGCGAGCCGGAGTCGGCGCGCTCTCCGCTTCTGTCTGCTCGGGTTGGGCGGCCCCTCCGCCACTGGTCCGGGTTCGCTCCTGGAGCCTCCCCAGCTGCCTACGCCGAACTCCCGGCCTCAGCAGAGCCGGCAGCCCGCCCAGCGTGACTGTGCTTGTGTGAGTGCTGCTGGAGGGCAGCGCTGTCCGGCAGTCCAGAAGCAACCCCAGCCGTAAGTTTCTTCCCATGCCCCCCCACCCCCCGACCTGTTGCGGAGCGTGGTGGGTTTTGCAGGGGGTGCCCAGGCTGGGCTGGGGGGGGGGGGATGGAAAGTATGTGTGTGCGTGTATGTGAACTAGCACACGTGTGTCTGGAGCGATGTGGAGGAGCTGGGAGCTCGGAGCCAGGGGCAGCCGCCGCCCCCCTTAGAGAGCCAGCCGAGTGCTTGCTTTTTCTTTACCTGGCCACAGGAAGCAGGAGCTCGGGCTCTGGTTTCCGAAAGGTAGCATCTCCTGAGGAGCTGCATCTCCTTTTAACTTAGAAATACCCGCTAGCACTGTGCTGGGAGTTAAGGGGACGGGGTGGAGGAAGAGAGAGAGCAGCGCCATCTCGGTGGTCCTGATAACTTGATCCCTGCCCCCCAAAGACTCTCTTAACTGTAGAGTGGATGTCAGCCAGCTCTCTCACGAGCTTCCTGCCGCAGCGAGCATCCTTCCTCCTGAGAGAGGGAGACTTAGCCAATTGTTTTGTTTCTGGGATTGCATTCTGCCACCATCAGGAGAATGTTAAGGCTGCCGAGATAGATATTTTTCCTTCCCAGTGAAATATCTTTCTTGAGTGAATGAGGCACACACTGTTCTATAAAAAATTGTTTTTTCCCCCAGTGCATGTATTCGGTTCTCCTTCTTAGGTTATTAATTTCAAAGATAATAGATGGGCAGGAGGAAATAAAACAGTGAGATTGTAAGCAAACAATTGGACTTCAATTGCCATGACTAGAATAGTTCTGTACTTAAGTGGGTCTGTGATCTCATCCATATGGGTTCTTTCTCCAAGGTACAGATCACAATCCCATTAGTCAAATACTAATGCAAGCACATTTCTCTGCTTGGCAAAATATTAAAAAAAATTAAATGTTCTCATGGTATCATTAGAGCTTTCACAGATATTAGGGTACTGTAATTAAAAGCTGTTACTCATACCAAGGTCTGTCATGTTTTTCTCTGAGCATAATTAATGAGCAATATTTGAGAAAAATCTGTTTCATTTTGATTGATTGAATTGAGATCTCAATTTTGAACCTGATTCAAAGTCTGAAAAAGTAAGACCAGACTCCTTTTACAATGCTGGGTATTACGGGGCTGAGTTAAGTCTATTGCGCTGAATTTACTATGACAGCCACCTTTTGAAAAGTTAATAGGAGATAATAGAAGGGTTCCCCTCCTTTCTTTGGAAATGCAGGATACAGTGTGTGCGCATTCTCCTGACTGCATATTTTGCATGTAAATGTTATTTTTCTGGGGATTAAAAGGGGGGGGCGGTTCCCTGAAGGAATTTGGCTAATTTTGTTGTTGAATATCAGCTTATTGACTAGTAGTCTCTCTTGCTGATGTTTGTATAATTGAAAGCCTGAAAGTGGAAATCTGGAAATTGGAAGCTTTATTTGATCTTAAAAGTCTGCACTTTAGGCTAAATGCCACTGGCAGAATTCACACTTAGATTACTTAGAGAACAATTGGATTTTTGCATATTTATGTCTTAACTGATTATGTTTGGACAGCTTGGTAAAGTAGCCAAGGAGACTGAGTTAGCATAGTTTCTCTGTGTAATTCTGGAAAATACAGAATTGACAAAGGAGGTGGGGAAATCAAGAGATGTACTTTTTAAGTGATCTCATATTCTGAAGAGACATGAGTTCATATCCTGCCTCTGATACATCTTGACTAGGTTACTTTGAGCAAATTCCTTAAATTCTCTATTCACTTGGGAGCTTCCCTGAGACCTCAGAGAAGGTGCTCCATCTTTGGAGTTTCCTGTATTAATTATAATAGCCTGGTCTAGCCTCTCTTTGACTTATAAGACTTGCTGCTCCAGGGAAAAAAACTCATCTGGGTTTGGCCTTTTGTCCAGCTGGGAACATGCTATTGTTTTGGTAAATGAGCTCCCCCAGTTTGTGCATTTATTTGTTAGTAGCAGGTACTTGTTCGCTGGAGACATGTACATTTTTCATAGGCTGCTTTTGTGGGTGTGTGTTTCCTTAAAGCACGATTTATCATTTTAGGGTTACAGCAAGTCACAGTTTCAAATTTGCAATCTTTACTCTTTCAAAACCCTTTATTTGACTTTAAATCCTTCCCCCAAATGCTTAAAATTTAGTTTTCTCATGAAGTTAGCAACTCAGTGGTTAAAACACCAGTAGAGCAAAGGCATGAAAACAGGCAGATTATTTGCCTTCTTTAGTGTTAGACACTGATCAAATGACCTGTAAGAGAATAGTAAAAGAGAGAGCTTCTTTAGCTACTTTCCAGATTTCATCACATGGCAATTGTGGATGTGCATCAGCCCATTCCAGTGTTTTCCTTAGCAGTCATTTTATCATCAGATAGACCCAGGATGTGGGCTTCTTCTTGATTTCTATTAAGTGATGTTTATTCACAAGAGGTTACATTTCAAAATAAAGAAAAACAGATTGCATAACCTTATGTTACATTGCTTATTATGTTAAAGGCATGCCATGCACCTGACTTGCTTCTGGTTAGGATATGCTGCTAGTTCTTGAGGAAGTGCAAATTTGGTGCTCTGGTCCTTAAGTGTGCATGAAATATATATATTTGAACCCCTGAAAAAGAATGAAATATGTATTTGGGGTAAATATTAGCTGCAAGGCCATTTTAAGGGCAGGGGGGAAAGTTTCTGTACTCCCTGCGCTCAGAACTTGATGTCCTAAGGTTCTGACAGAGATACTGTATCCATGTTGTTTATCTTCTAGCTTTAAGAGCTCATAAACAATAGAGCTCCTTCAAAAACATTCTTGAGTATTTTATTATCTTGAGAAATGTCAGTGAACTCTAGATTAAGAGATGTTTGCAATTTCCCTTTTGAAAGGTAGGAGTTCTGCAAAAATAGAAAAATACTTGATTTTCCGGTAAGCTATAGATTTCTGTTCTGAAATGGTTAAATGGAAAGACAGTATTGGGAGTCTGAGAATCTATTTAAAACAACATATACAGGAAATTCATTTCACTACCTAAATTCTACAGATGACTTTGTTTCCCTGTGTAATCATGTTTGAATATTTTTGCTCTCTGTAGATATGCGTCCTTTTTATGTAGGTGCATAGATCTGAATATCTCCTTAGTGATGGTATTGATGGGGTTTGGACTTATTTTTTCAACTGGATTTTCTGAGAGTGGATATAGAGCAGGAAGATGAGAGATGTATCACAAAGTGTTAGAAGCTAGGGAGAAAAATAACCTTAGAGATGAATCATGTAGTTCCTTGTTCCTCAGCCCCTTGCCCTCTGGACATTTTATAGATGTGAAATTTGAGGACTAGTAAGAAAAAAGCAAATGATATTTGAAACCTTAAAGCAATATATAAATGTGTAATTGTTATTTTTTTGAATGAAAAATATTATTCTTATAACTAAAATGTGAAGAGTTCACGGAGCAGCAGGCAGCATGGTTGATTGATATATAGTGTAAAGAAAGTCAACAGACCAGTTGGAATCCTCACGGAACTGCATGACCTTGGGTGTCTGAGGGGCTTTGGACAAATCACTTAAGTTCTTCCGACTTCGTTTTCCTCGTTGGTAAAATGAGAGGGTTGATCTAAATTCCTAATGTCTTTATAATCTGCCTGGTTTGGGCCAGGTTCTGATTTGCCCTTTTTTGTAGTGTTTTTATCCTGCCATGCTTAATCATTGTATATTGAGGTATTCTTGGAGTTCCGGCTGGGTCAAAAGGTCTTTAAACTTCAGTTAATCTTATCTTTTGCACTTGGTGCAGGAAAATCTAGTTTTACTAAAGGAATCCTTGATGGACTTAATTAGTAGGTGTTTGTTCCATATAGAGTTTTATGTTGCATAAGATATTAGGCTAATACTTTGTCCTAGTGTTATTAAAAGCAAAAGGACTGGCATATTTAAGTCATCTGTACAGTGAATCAGCTGGACTAGAACAGGGAGGTGTGAGAATGAGGTCTCTCCCTCCTATTTTCTTTTTGCTGACTTACACTGGCAAAGCACTTTAATATCATGAAAGTTGGGGATCAGGTTTTCCAAGATGAGCCTGCTCTTATGCAATGATTTTAACAGCCTATATAGCTCAAAGCAACTCACCAGAGAAAAACTATTGAAATGAATGCCTTTCTTTGCAGCTAATTGCCTCTGTCTCGATACCGGACTGACTATATTCCACTCCGAACATTAGTCAGCAGGGTAAACAGACCAAGGTTTCTATTTTCTTTGTCCAAAAAGATGTTGCCCTGTTTGAGTACCACCTTAATTTTATTTCATGTTTCTTTGTTTTTTTAGGAGGGAAGAGAAAAATGTCAGTCAGCATGCATGAAAATCGCAAATCTCGGGCCAGCACTGGCTCAATAAATATATATTTGTTCCACAAATCCTCATATGCTGACAGTGTCCTCACACACCTGAATCTTTTGCGCCAGCAGCGACTTTTTACCGATGTCCTCCTTCATGCAGGAAACAGGACTTTTCCTTGCCATCGAGCTGTCTTGGCTGCATGTAGCCGCTACTTTGAAGCCATGTTTAGTGGTGGTCTCAAAGAGAGCCAGTCCAGTGAAGTCAACTTTGACAATTCTATCCACCCAGAAGTCTTAGAACTGCTGCTCGATTATGCATATTCGTCCCGAGTTATTATCAATGAAGAGAATGCAGAGTCCCTCCTGGAAGCTGGAGACATGCTAGAGTTCCAGGACATCCGAGACGCGTGTGCAGAGTTCCTTGAAAAGAACCTCCACCCCACCAACTGTCTTGGCATGCTCCTGCTGTCCGACGCACACCAGTGCACCAAACTCTATGAACTCTCTTGGAGGATGTGCCTCAGCAACTTCCAAACCATCAGTAAAAACGAAGATTTCCTTCAGCTGCCCCAGGACATGGTGGTACAGCTCCTGTCCAGTGAAGAATTAGAGACGGAAGATGAAAGGCTGGTGTACGAGTCTGCTATTAACTGGATTAGCTACGACCTGAGCAAGCGCCACTGCTACCTTCCGGAGCTCTTGCAGACCGTGAGACTGGCCCTCTTGCCGGCCATATATCTCATGGAAAACGTAGCCATGGAAGAACTGATCACCAAGCAGAGGAAAAGCAAAGAGATCGTGGAAGAGGCAATCAGATGCAAATTGAAAATCTTGCAGAACGATGGCGTCGTCACCAGCCTCTGTGCCCGGCCTCGCAAAACCGGCCATGCCCTTTTCCTCCTGGGAGGACAGACCTTCATGTGTGACAAGCTGTACCTCGTGGACCAAAAAGCAAAAGAGATCATTCCCAAGGCAGACATTCCGAGCCCAAGAAAAGAGTTCAGCGCCTGTGCGATCGGGTGCAAGGTGTACATCACTGGCGGGCGAGGATCAGAGAACGGGGTCTCCAAAGATGTTTGGGTCTACGACACCCTCCACGAGGAGTGGTCCAAAGCTGCCCCTATGCTGGTGGCCAGATTCGGCCATGGCTCTGCTGAACTCAAACACTGTCTGTACGTCGTAGGTGGACATACAGCAGCAACTGGTTGCCTGCCCGCTTCCCCGTCCGTGTCACTGAAACAAGTCGAACAGTACGATCCGGTGACTAACAAATGGACCATGGTCGCCCCTCTCCGAGAAGGCGTGAGCAACGCGGCAGTAGTGAGTGCCAAGCTCAAGTTATTTGCTTTTGGAGGCACCAGCGTCAGCCACGATAAGCTCCCCAAAGTTCAGTGCTATGATCAGTGCGAGAACAGGTGGACGGTACCGGCCACTTGCCCGCAGCCCTGGCGATACACCGCAGCAGCTGTGCTGGGCAACCAGATTTTTATCATGGGTGGAGACACGGAATTCTCTGCATGCTCAGCCTACAAATTCAACAGTGAGACGTATCAGTGGACCAAGGTGGGAGATGTGACCGCCAAGAGAATGAGCTGCCATGCAGTAGCATCCGGAAACAAACTTTATGTAGTGGGTGGCTACTTTGGTATTCAAAGATGCAAAACCTTAGACTGCTACGATCCCACCTTAGATGTCTGGAACAGCATCACCACAGTCCCCTACTCTCTCATTCCGACGGCATTCGTCAGTACTTGGAAGCATCTTCCCTCTTAATTCTGATGCATTCCTGGAAGATGATCATCAGGTAAACAAATCTTTTCCACCAAAGATGCAAATGTGCATTCCCTAGTAATATAAAGTTTAAAATGAAGCGTGGAAGAGCTCTTTTTTTACTTAACTAACTAAAAGGTGGCCCCAAGGTGCTCTTTAGAAAGTTTTTGCAAAGGTGGTTCTATCCCCCCCCCACTCCCTAATCCTGAGATAGATAAGATCTTATTTTTTTCCAAGTGAATATATTCTTTGATTTAACTTTTAAACATTTTGAATTTAACAAACATTAGATGTCACTTTAAAAGGAATAAAGGAAGGAAGGAAATGAGCATATATGAAGTGCCTACTATGGGCAGACACCCTGCTAAGCACTTTACAAATATTATTTCATTTGATTCTTGAAACAGTCTTGGAAGGTAAATGTTATTATTAGCCCCATTTTCCAGTTGAACACATTGAAGCAGACAGGTTAACATCAGGTCACATAGATAATAAATGTCTAAAGTTAGATTTGAACTCAGGCCTTACTGATTCCAAGCCTAATGCTTTATCAAGTGTGCCATTGAGTTGCCTCTAAGGGACCTTAGAGTTTGACTAATTCAAAACCTTTGCTCATTTTACAGGTGAGAAAGCACTCAAGTGGCTTGCTCAGATAGTTCTTGTGGCAGGGGCAGGATTCAAACTTGGGGCCTCGAGGTCTCCAAATCCAGAACTCTTTCTGTTGCACCAATAACTTCCAAACATTTGGAAAGAGCCTTGGTGCAGCCACATCAGCCTCAAAAGCATTTTGTTAAACCTGAAATTTAGCATCACTATTATCTTCAAACGAATCATCTCAAGTCATTTATGAGCAACAAGTATATGACCCTTTTGCAAGGTCTCTCACCTGGATTATCTCAGTCTCTGTAAAGTACACGGATACATTTAGCATATTTTGGCCACCTGAAGTTAAATGCTGCTTCTCAGAGTTAATCAGTCAGGCTGACTCTATTGTCCAGGCTAACAAAAGATGCATTTCTCTGTCACATATCTGAGTATAAAGTGATTGCCTTGTGTATGAAAGAGTATGTAAAGGCAGCTAGGGGACTCAGTGGATAAAGCATCAGGCTTAGAGACAGGAGGGTCCTGGGTTCAAACTTTTTCTCAAGATACTTCCTGACTGTGTGACCCTGGCCAGGTCACTTAACTATCATTGCCTAGCCCTTACTGCTGTTCTGCCTTGGAACAGATACTTAATATTGATGCCAAGATAGAAGGTAAGGGTTTTTAATTGGGGAGGGAGATACATATTGTACACATAAAATACATAGGAAATAATTAAATAAACATACATAAAGGCTTCTTGTTTCAGGTAATTCAAAGCCTAGAGTTCAGGACTCCAAACCTAACAAACCCCACTTGGTAGCAGTTCTGCTGTTGTTGGGAAGCATGCTCACATTTTGCCTCAGGAATCATTAAGGCGTGTGTAACAGCTGTAGCACAGAGCCCAGAACGTGTTAACTTGTTTTGGTGATTCATGGCCTTAGCACTAAAAAGAAGGGGGAGAAAAAGGGCTTCCTCCTCTGGAGGATCTACTATAAAGACCAGCTCAGTTGTTAGAGATTTTTGGCTCTGTTTTCCTAGCCTGTCTCACCCTAACAGCACGTGGAGGAAACTTCAAAGGAAAAATTAATGTGTGCATTGGAGGGAACTAAGCAGAAAGGGCCTTCCCTGATTGAGCTCAAGGATCAAGTTTTTTCGTTTTTGTTTTTCTGTCTCCAGCATGTTGGAATCCACCATTCTAGTTGTTACCTCCAACTTTCCTCCTTTCTAAAGCTGTCATCTCTTGAGTCAAGTCCATGATGGTTTTGCAAAGCCATAGTTTTTCTGTCCCCTTAAATCAGACCTCCAGGACAGGATCGAGCAACCAGGAACTTCTCTTCTCTGTGAAGAGGCGAGAAGAACGAGTTACAAACCAAACTGGTTTTTGCAGGTTGGATGGCATCTCAGTAATCCTGAATAAACAAATGCTCTGAAAGTGGTAATTTCATTGGAGATGTGAATGCATGATTCACCTAAAAAGCAAGTTATAAAGGAAAGCCTAGGCAAAAGTATCAATTAGCAAAGTACTAAATTGTGTGTTAGTGAAGAACATGCTCTCTAGCATGGGGATCAATAGGTCCCACCAATCTCCTTTCACTATATATATAGCTCATGCTCTCTTCTACTGATTTATATTTGGGACAGGAACCTGAAAATAGCTAAATAAATAGTTGACCTTTATATAGTGTTTCCTAGGTGCTGGATGCTTTTACAAATATTATCCCATTTGATCCTCACAACAGCTCTATCCCTATTTTACAGATGAGGAAACTGAGGCAAGAAGTGGTGAAATGACTATCTATTGAGGTTATGCTTTTATTGGCAGTTAGTGGACTAAAGTGAGCTACCAATGACCACTTGGAGTAAAGAATATAATAGACAGATTTTATTGCCTTGGAGAAGTTAATAAAAGAACAGAGACTAGGATTCAGGAGAACTAGTTTCTAGGGCCAGACCTATCACCAACTAGCTCTCATTTTACTTCCCTGGATTTAAGTTTTTCCATCAAAGTAAGAGAAAGGAAAGAGACCAGTGTGGTGTACTGGAAAGTGTTGCATGAGGAGTTAGAGCACCTGGATGAGTCTGGGCAATCACCTTACCCTTTCTGGGCCTCAGTTTTCTCATCTGGTAAATGAGGGGTGGGAGTTTGACTCGATGACTTCTGGGGTTCCTTCTAGCTATAGGTCTGTGATTCCATGATTCTAAACTAGTTGATCTCTCCTGAACTTTGTAGTTCTAATATTAATTCTGCATCTTTGTTAAAATTGCGCAGCTAGGCTGAAATAAAACATCAGCATTGCTTTTAAAAAGAAGTATTTGGTACTTCATTGACCCCCTTTTTACCTTGGCTAACCATTAGCCAACATTTGAGTCTATCTGACATCTGATGAGTGTTTGAAACTAATCATTCATTTCCCAACACGTTCAAAAAGTAGGGCAAATAAGGTATTAGGTGAGGTGTGAGGCAGCTTCCTCTCGTACTCTTGCCGTTACCAACAGGAGACCTAAGCATACATTTGAAGTCCAAGGTCTGACAAGGCTCTTGGTACTTCAGCCAGGCTCCCTGTAAGTAGAGGCCATTGTAGTTATGATCAAAGTGAGCCTTTTCAAAATCCTGCCAGGAAAAATGTTGACTGAACCTTCTAAAAGTTTATAACACATAAGATAGTGTTAGAACATTCAAGCTCAATGAAGTGTTATTTAAAACATCTCTGTGTGGTCTACCTCAGCCTTCAATATTTCCCCTTAATTGCAGCAACCTCCCAGAGACCATTATTTGAGCTTCCCAAATGTGTAAGATAGCTGAATTAATATACTGTTAACAAGAAGTTTTCCTAGATCTACGAGCTCATCCACCAAGGGAATTTCTGCTGTCTCCTGCTGTTCTGTCAGTGGGTGGGAGGGACAAGAAGGAAATTACTTCTGATTAGCCTGTTTTCATGATGCTGTGTGGCCTCTGTCTGACAGCAGCTCAGGAAAATTTTGGTTGGCCTTGTTTCTTCTCTCCAACTTGGGATTATTAGTGTGCGTATATTTTTTCTTTTTTCGGTCTGCTTGAGTATACAACTTTTTGAAACTTCTTCCTGGTATAGAAACATTCTTTTGGCTTAGAATTAGATATATACATTACAAGAAGGCAGGGGGATGATACAGCATTCTAAAGAATGTCTTGAGGGTTCGTCACACATTATCAAAGTTCAAAAAAAAGAAATCCTCTTCCCTAAACTCACCCAACCCTGAGGAAACAAGCTAGACTTTGAAACCCACTGAAGCAAGGATTCAGAAGTATGGAACGAACATCCTAAGTACATGCAATTTTTTTTTTTAGCATTTGGAATGCAGCTTTCCAAAGGACCCCTACACCACTCCTTACCCAAACAAATACAGAAAAAAGGAAACATTATTTAACAGGTAGAAAGTACCATACAAATTAATAATGTAGCTGCAAGATTGGCTGCTGAAAGTCAAAAACTGTTTCTATGACTGCAGGAACCAAAATTAGTCTAGGAAGTAGCACAGGTCATGATCTCCATACTCCTAAAAGTCTGGTGTCTTCTGAGAAAATTAAAAGTTTCTATGGTTATACTTTCTGGCTCCTTGATACTTCCACATATAGCTATGTAGATAAGAGTATTAGCATCTTTGAGCTGTCTTGTGATTACTAAATAATCAACTTGGAGAATAACTCCATCCAGCCTTGGGTTGTGGAGACAGTTTACATTTTCATGTGAAGAAAAACGAGCCTGGATTCTGCCATAATGAATAGCAGTAAGGGGACTAATATGTCGGCTTTTGTATATGGTGAGTAAATTTAATTTGGAATTCTCTGTGGTGAGTGACCCAGGGGTCCTGGCATGGGAAACCTCCTCAATTCTTCTAACCTCCTCCCACTGCCAGGCTACATTGAATCCATTAACTATGAAGGTGGATTATTCATTACAATTTTATATTAGAGGAAGAAGCCTTAAAAACTAATATGGGATTAATCATAACTCAGAAGGCAATATTCAGGCTTAAAGACTGAATGCCACTTTTAGGAAATGAGTAAAGAGATAATCAGGAACAAGGACATTGTTCCCCTACTTTAGTGCCAGTCCCATGCTAGACATTGAAACATTATTTGACAGTGCAGAGTATTGTTCCAATTTTAAGACATTTATCCCGTCTAATTATAATTTAATTGTTGTGGAGGAGCACAGGAGGAGTGTCCACTCACACAAGGTAGGGCTTACTTTTATTTTGAGATTCCTAATGTAAACATTCTGTTATATGGTTTTAACCATGCCTTCTTATGTGCCCCCCCCCTTTTTTTCTCTCCATTACAGTTTATTCCGTCACTTGGTGAAACCAACTGTGGGACCTTTGACTTTGGAGAAGCTGAATTGAATGAAGAAGAAAAAAAGTTGTTCTGGACTCGAAAAAATTACACTGCACCTTGTAAATGATCTATCCTGGTCATGAAGGAAAGGGGAGGGGGGAGGGGGGAGTTAAAGATTCTCAGTGCAAGTAGCACATGGTTTAAATATGAATGAATGAACCTGTGATCTAGTCCTTGTCTCGTAATTGTGGATTAATGTCAGCATTAATCAGCCCTTCAGAGGGAGAAGAAAGCCGGGCCTTTTCCCTAGCTGTGCCATGCTCAGCTCCTGATTTCCATGGACTCCACCATTTATGTGTAAAATTTGAAATGGTTGTCACCTCTTTCGGAGGAGCCAGTCTGAAGAGTCAGTACCAGCTGTGGTGGAGGCCAGCTGGATCCAGAATGGTCAAAGCAGAAAGGGATGCTAGCTGGGGAATGCTGGCTGGAAAACTCCACCAGTAGAACTCGGTTTGATGGGAATAGGTAGAGCTTGGGGCATCAGTTAGAAATATTGTGTTGTGCTGCCCTGTCTGCAGGGAATGTTTCTGTTGGAAAGGGGGGGTGGGCTGGAGGGGAACAGGGGTCCTGGGAGTGGGGAGGAGGGAGGGGGAAAGTGAGGGAATTCAAGAAAAGAAGTTTTTTTGAGCAGTGGGAAAGTTAAGAAATCTTCTCCCAGTGGTTTGTGAGCTTTCTTTTTTCTATTTATAAGTGACTTAAAAAAAAACAAAACAACAAACCTTCCCTTCATTGTTGTTATTTGTTGTAGATTTAGCTATTTATTGTTCAGTGCCTGCATGCTGAAACAATGCCTGTGGTTGTCTTCACGTGTAAGGACTTGTATGGATGGTTGTATGTTTTGCACATTTGTGGTTTTGGTGTGCTTTGCCGCACAAAAAGGAAAACTTTGGAGTAACAATTTGGGATTTGTCTGAAGGGTGGGCTGGGCAGGGGATAATGTTTGTTTGTTTTTTTTAAACTTTTTTTTTCTTTAACCCAGTCAGAAATAGATGTATTACAAGACAGGATCTGAAACTGTATGCTGTAAAGAAACCATGGCAGTCACTTTCTCAGACTGTCATTCAATAGATTTTGTCTTTGCATGTATATGTATGCCATTTTTTAAAAGAAGTGTGATCCCCATATTTCATTAACCTTCTGGTGTCTACCATTGTAATCCGGAAAAAAAAAAGTCCAGTGATTTTATGATTTGCAGCTTTCTTTTTTCATAGCTTTGCCATCACCTTGAAAATAGTATGGGATAGTTTTTGTGATATGGAGCACAGACAGGTAAAGGCATTGTCCAAAGTGTATTTATTTATTTATTTGTTTGATTCCCTGTTGGAATATTTTGCCATAGTTACATTGACTGGAAGGACTGAAGTCTTGAAGACTTAAAAGATTTACAGTAATTCATTTTCCAGCCACATTTGGAAGTGACTGCTTCCTGCCCCTCCAGCTGAAAGTGGGGCTTCCTCAACATCCAGAGTTCCCAAAGTGATCTTTAACTTTGGGTATTATGTAATTTTGTTCTCATCCGGACCCTGAAACAGTGTACAGAAGTGTCCTGTGTAACCCACAGACACTGAAGAATCCGAAGTAGTTTGGTTTTCTTTTTAAGTCAGTTTCTAATACATTCCTGGATAGCTTGGAATGCTTGCTTACTGAAACATGCCCTGTGGTGGTTTTCGATGCTGTTAAGCCGTACTAACCCCATGATTGTCCAGAGGTCTCTGAAGAGACCAGAAATTTGAATTAGACACTACCCTTCTTTCTCACATTGCAATTTATTTCAGAAAGCGGATTCTTAAAGTTAATTATAACATCTGCAGTGTGAGTTTTAGAGTGTTTGCATGGCCCAACCAGTAGTGTTCAGATACTTACTGGTTTCTTCCCCCTCCCAAAAACTTCATAGTGGTTGGCTAAGAAACAGCAACCTACGTTTATGTTTAAAATACATTCTATTTGGACCAAAATATTGATCCGTTGGCATTAAAAAAAAAATGAGTCATTTCCAGCATTCATTCACCCTTTCTTCGCCGTTTCCTTAGCAATGCAAATGTCCCTTTCTTCAACTCCCTCCCCATCTCATGACTT
>NC_058130.1:338439069-338465064 GCF_016433145.1 Gracilinanus agilis | reverse complement strand
ATATATATATATATATATATATATATATGTAGGCATAGACATATACACATTCACATATACACACACTTATTCTTATTCCTGGCTAAATTGGTTGTAGTAAGTATGAACACAGCTAAATTCCGAAGGGGAAAATGGATTTGTCTGGTGTATTTCTAGTAGTTCTGGAATCATAAGACCTGACGTCAAATCTTGCCTCTGATGTTTACTGCCTGCATGGTCTTGGGCAAGTTATTTAACCTCCCTGGACCTCAGTTTCTTCCTCTGTGAAATGGAGGAGTGGACTAGATGTCCTCTGATGGTTCTTCCAGCTCTAGAACGAGGTTCTTTTTTGCCTGCTTCTATCTTTTTTAGTGTAAGGGGAAAAGGTGAAGCAGATTTTTCCCAATTCTAAGTCCCAGTGTAGATTTTCAGGAATTAGAGCATAAAAGTACTACATCAACTATAACCCTGCTTTAGATTGAGCTTCTTGCCTTTAAGAATTTCTCATAGGTCAGTGATGGCTCTGTCCACCCTTTTCTCTTCTCATATATTCTGCTATTTGCCAATTGAAATGCTATTTCCTTTGAGAAAGTCTTACTGGGGGCAGCTGGGTAGCTCAGTGGATTGAGAGTCAGGCCTAGAGACGGGAAGTCCTAGATTCAAATCCTACCTCAGACACTTCCCAGCTGGGTGACCCTGGGCAGGTCACTTAACCCCCATTGCCTAGCCCTTACCACTCTTCTGCCTCAGAGCCAATACACAGTATTGACTCTAAGACGGAAGGTAAGGCTTTTAAAAAAGAAAGAAAGAAAGAAAGTCTTCCTCATCTACTAAACTTTATCTATTTAAGGCAATGGATTCAAGGGGAAGCTGCCTGAAATTAATTATTGAAACAACTCTCCTAAATTTTATAGTAAACACTGGCAGATGATAGCCACAAATTGTACCCCAGCCTAGGATGTTTAACAAGTGACTTTTAGGGGGGAAAATGTATTCAGGGCATTTTAAGTTCAGTTTTATTACCATTTATTTATTATTATAATTATTATTACCATTTCCTCCATCATTTTCTTATGTCTAAATAATCGAGAAAATAATCCAAGCCCAGATTTGTAACGTTTGATGATTTCCAAGGGTTAAATGTTCACACTGAAAATTTTATAATCAACTCCAATTAATTGAGTCCAGTTGACTCTAGCACACCTCTCCCAGTCTTTCCCTGGGATCTGGGTTGAGGGGAAGAAGGAGTGAGTAAAGATGGAGATATATATACCTTATTTGACTGAAAGGCAAGCTTCAGTGAAAATATTCTGGTAAGACAGAATTTTTGGAGAGAAGGAAGGTGAATTCTTGACCCATCCTATTCATGCATCCTGTGTTACCTTATCTGTCTCTTGATGACCAAGCCCTGATCATATCAGTTCCCAACTCCAGCAGCTTCCTATTACCTCTAATGTCAAATAAAAATTCATATCCTGGGCCCAACTTATATTTCCAGCCCAATTATGGACTGAATAGTTTAATTATTTTCATTACTTGTAAACCTGCATAGCTATATGTAATTCAAAGGCCAAAGATTTTGATTATTTCCTTCCATATTGCTATGGAATTGATGTTTAGGAATACAACGTGTGAGTGCTTCCATTTTATGAATCCCATAGAAGTAGATAGTCCTGGATTTGGAATAAGAAAACCTGAGTTCACAACCCATCTTTGTCAATGGCAATGTGATCTTGGACAAGTCATAATATCTCTGGGCCTAAACTTCCTAATCCTTAAAATAAGGGTTTATCTGTCAATCGATAAGAATTTATTAAGGGCGCAGCTTGGTGGCTCAGTGGTTTGAGAGCCAGGCCTACAGATGGGAGGCCCTAGGTTCAAATCTGGCCTCAGATACTTTCTAGCTGTGTGACACTGGGCAAGTCACTTAACCTTCATTGCCCAGCCCTTATCACTCTTCTTCCTTGGAACCAATACATAGTATTGATTCTAAGATAGAAGGTAAGGGATTAAAAAAAAAAAAGAATTTATTAAGCATTTACTATTTGCCAAGTTCTGTGACAAATTAGGGCATATAGGGATTATATGATATCACATATCATATCATATCTTATCTATATTAATGGAATTAGGGATATAAACTAAATGAAATTGTTTCTACCTTCAAAAAACTTTCATTTTTATTAGGGGAAATAAGAACAAATAAAAGTATATTTAAGTTATATCCAAAATAAATACATAAATAAGATAATTTGGAGAGAGAAAAAAAGGAAAGGTACTGAGAGCTGGGGGTGGGGGTGGGCTGAGGAAAAGCCTTCTCTAGGAGCTTTGAAGGAAATTTTAGGAATTCTTAGAAGTAGGGATGAGAAGGGAGTGCACTCCAGACATGGAAGACAGACCATGCAAAGGAACAGAAATTCGAGACAGAATATTGCAAAATAATGCAAAAGATGCAAGAGAGGCTTTTGCTCTTGCAGGGGGCCAACTGAAAACTTCTGGCAGTTAGAAGTCTTAAAATTCTCTGAGAAGTCAGTTGGTCCCTAAGGCTTGAACAGAGCGGAAGGACTAACTAGAGCTCTGCTTGGCTTTCGGTTTTGCTTTTGGCTTGTGCTTTGTCCCTGGACAATTCGAACCTAGCTAATTTCTCTGGACCTCTTCCTGACCTTCTCCATATTATTTCCCTGTTTTCCTTTCCTGTTTTTCCTGGGGCTCTGGGAGGCAGGGTGGCTTTTGGGTTTTAGTGAATAGACTTTGTGGGTTTAGTTTTCCCCCAAAAGGCAAATAGGACATCCTTGAATTCAAACTATCCCTTTAGTATACCCTCTCCTTTAAAAGCAGCCAAATCTTCCCTGGCCGAGAGAGCAGGTTCTCTCTCGGGTCACACCCATTCCTGTGACCCTCCCCCATCTGGAGTTTCTCCCTAGCGGCTATCAGAAACCCCAAACCCCTCTCTCCTTCCTGACCAATCCTGAACATTAATAAATCTCTTTGTTACCTAAGCAAACCCTCTGGGGAATCATTGTGTTGAAGAATTAGGAAAGGGTTGAAGGGGAATGATTTATTCTCTTTATTTCTTGAGGGAAACTGGAGGCATCCATCTTGGGAGGAAGTAGTTGCCCAAGGTTTCCTCCTGAATCCCTTCAGTTTCACTGACTGGGAGGAGCCTTGTGATTCCTCCTTTGAGGACTTGAGAAACTGACAAGAAAGCCCTCAAGTCAGATTCAAACCACTTCTGACTGTCCCTATTCCTTGTGTCTATAAAAGTACCTTTCCTGCCTGGAAGGGTTTAGCCTATTACTCCCAATATCCTCTGTCTCTAGCTTGGGTGTCTAGTCTGTGTTGGCTGCCTTTCCTGAACACATCACCCAGTATCCTTACGGTCCTAATACTGCATTGTCCATTTCTTCCCTAAACTCAGCCTTCCCTTTTATTCCTCTTCTATCACCTCAATCACCCTTTACCCCTCCGTCACTCAGCAAGGGAAGGAGAGCACTTCCAAACTTTAGTGTACCCCTTTTATCCACAATAGGAGTAACAGTAGGGAGACAAGTTTGGCTGGATCATTGAGTATAATAACAAGGGGAATAACGAATAATTAGGCTAGAAACAAGTAGAAATGGTCATGATGAGTTTTCAGGGTTTCTCAGAAGAACTTGTATTGGACGCTAAAGGTTATGACCTCTAGAGGGGGGAATGGAATTCATTGAATATGGAAGTAACATAGTCAGATCTGTGTTTTAAGAAAAATACTTTGGCAGCTGTGTAGAGAAAGAGCCAATTAGGAAACAATTGCAAATAGTCGAGAGGGGAGAGAGAGAGAGGTTCTGTATAAGGTGGTGTTTGTGTGAATGGAGGGAAGAGGGTAGATAAAAAAGATGTTATAAATGTAGAAATGACAAGATTTATTAATTGATTGTATATGTGGGGAAAGGAAGAATGAGAAATTGAGAATCACTCCAGGATTTCAAACTTGAGTAACTTAAAAGATGGAGCCTGAGACAGTATACCAGAAATTTCAGGATGCAGCCAAAACTATCCTTAGGGAAATATTTATGACTTTAAATACTTTCGTCATTAAACATGAGAAAAAGCTGGTCATTGAATTGGGCATGCAACTAAAAAAACCTGGAATACCAACAAATTAAACCATCAATTTAACACCTAAAGAAATATCATGGAAATTTTTAAAAAATTAAGAAAATTGAAAACAAAAACTGTTTTTCAAATTTTGAATTAAGAAATAAAATTAGGAGCTGTTTTTTTTGAAAGAAAAAACTAGACAAAACATTGTCTAATTAGATTTAAAAAATAAAACCAAATCACCATTAACAAAAAAGAAAATTAATTCATAACTAATGAAGAAATAAATGAAATTACTAGAAAATATTTAATACAATTGTTTGTCAACAAAACTGGAGAGCTACATGAAAAAGATATTTGCAAAAATAGAAAATGCCCATATTAATAGAAAAAGTAATTGAGGACTTTAACTCAATTTAAGGGAGAAAAAAGCCATAAATATCTATTAAAGGAAAAGAAAACCTGGAACAAGGCAGACGTGTAAGTGAATTCTGTCAAATATTTTTAAATGGTCTTCCTGACTCCTAGTGTAATGCTCTATGTACTCTGCCATGTATAAAAGACCATTCTCTGGTGTGGTCACATGGAATTTTCATCGACAAACTATCATTCACTTCAATTTTTGTCTTTTAATATGTGGAATAGTAGAAAGAGTTAAAAAAAAAAGAAATTGAAGGAACAAACATCTACAGAGGTAACAAAATGACTGCTTTTTGCAGATGATACAATAACCAACTTAGAAAATCCTAGGAAGTCAACTAAAGAATTAATTGAAACAATTAATTTCACTGAAGTTGTAGGATATAAAATAAACTCATGTAAATCATTAGCATTTCTTTATATCATAAAAAAAAGTCCAGCAGGAAAAGATAGAAAGATATTCCATTTAAATTAACTACAGAAGGTATAAAATACTGGGTGTCTATTTGTTAAGATATACATAAGATTTATATAATACAACTATAAAGCATTCTTTACACATATTAAGACAGATATAAACAATTAAAGGAAGATTGGTGCTAGATTGGTAGCTGAAGAGGATAGAGCTTTAAAATCCAGCTCTGTTTCTTGTCATTGGCTGTATGATCTTGGGTCAGTCATAGGGCTGCAGAAGTAAAGCTGGAGGACTATAGGGGCAATGAAGTCCAAATCTCTTATTTTACAGGTACAGAAATTTGATGTTCAGAGAAGTGAAATGATTTGCCCATGGTAATACCAGTATTAGATAGAAAAGCTGAAATTTGAACCCAGGACCTCCAAATTCAGTTTTCCTTTCACTTCACCACAGTTTCCACCCTAGGTGAGAAGAACCAATGTGATTCTTCTTAGGGTGAAAGAGATGTCTTTGATTTTCACTGTTCCAAGACGTGTATGAACTGATTCAGAGTCAAGTGAGCAGAACGAGGAGAACAATTTATGCAAAAGTAACAAAAGCATAAAGACAAAATTAAGAACTCTGATTAAAGCAACGATTAACTAGGATTCTAGAGGAGCCATGATGAAACATGTTATCTACCTGCTGACAAAGTGGTGATGGATGCAGGATACAGATTGAGAAATCTATTTTCTGGACATGGCCAATTTGTTTTGCTCAACTATGCATATTTATTACAAAGGTTTTGTTTTTCCAGCGTGGGGAGATGGGAAGGAGAGAAAATTGATTTCCTGATTGAAAAGGAAGTAAATTAATTGAAAATCTTCACTATCCCACTTAGAAGTAACATTTCCTTTCCTTCTCATTTTTTTCCCCTTTCCATATCTCTTTGTCATATGCCCCAAACCTCCATTGTTGGTGCTGTTGGCAGAAGGGAGGAAGCCAATCCAGTTTTCTCTCCAGTTTTTTTTTTCTCTCTTCACATACCTGTAGTAGAAGCCTTCACTGGTGAGAGGAAGAGTTCCCAGTAGGTGCTCTTCTAATACTACTCCATTTTCCAAGAGGGTATGAAGAAATGCCAAGTGGTTAGTTAAGTATTCTTGTTTTTATTTTGGCTGCTTTTGAAACTTCAAGGCAGGCTTATGGTACTTGACATACCTAAGTTATGCTAATCTTTCAACACTTATGAAGCTTCTTGGGTTCCATCCTTTACACCGGGCAGTTGTAAGACCACCATACAAAGCAGAAAATGAACTCCAGACATGGGTAAAGAATTTATTTATCAGATTTGTAGGTGACACAATGGTAGTAGGACTCTCTAACACAGTAGCCTCTCAAAGTGAGGCCTGTGGATGTCTGTGAGTTCTCAAGATTGTTTTAAGTCAAAACTAGTTTCTAAATAATGCCAAGATATTATTTTCCTATTAAAATATTCCTCACTTTTCCAAATATCTGAGTGAAGTCTGATTCCATTATATTTCAACCAAAATAATGCACAACAACAGATTAGGTAGCTAGGTAGTCCAGTGGAAAGAGTGCCTGGTCTTAGAGTCAGGACAACTTGAGCTTAAATCTCATCTCAGACACTTACTTAACAGTGTGACTCTGAACAAGCCATTTAACTTCTCTTTGCCTCAATTTCCTCATCTGTAAAATAGGGATAGTAATAACACCTACCTCTCAGGATTGTTGTGAGGATCAATTGTAAAAACACTTAGCTTTACAATTGCTGCCATAGCCATAATAAGTGCTATATAGATGTTAGTTATTATTATTATTATTGAGTGAAGAAGCAGATAAAAGAATCCAGATGACTTCTATTAACCTAGACGTTAAAGAGATTTTCAGAAATATGGAAAACAATTGAACTCTTCTTATTGATTTTTTGTTTGTAAAATAGAATTATTTTTATAAAATGCCATTTATGTCATCTATAAGTCTATTACTTTTAAGTGGCTTAACAAAGAAATACATTAACATATATTACCTTTAGTTTCTAATTTATCAAATATTGACAGATATAATCCATGTAAATAAAAGTTCTTTGGAGTCCTCAATCATTTCTAAGAGTAGAAAGGGGTTGGTTCTGAAACCAAAAAATTTGAGAACTACTATTGTAACACATTGAATGATAGAGGATCCAAGAAGATTATACATTCTAGCATGTTATACCAAATCAAGTAACATAAAATTTAAAAGCGCTAAATCTGTAATTTGGTGCTTGGGCTCAAATAATAAACTTTATAAACACAAGGTGAAAAATAACTGACTAGTCAAACAATTTAAATGAAAAAGATCTGAGGAGGTGGATTTGATAGATTACAAACATGAGATAAATCAGCAGGACCAAATGGAAGCCAAAAGAGTCTTGTAGTCTTAGATTCGGACAGCAAGGGGATGCAATGGATAGGGGCCAGGCCTGGAGTTCAAGCTGGCCTCAGAAACTTAATAGCTGGGTGACCTTGGGTAAGTCACTTAACCCTGTTTGCTTCAATTTCCTCATTTGTAAAATGAGCTGGAGAAGGAAATAGCAAACCATTCTAATATTTTTGTTAAGAAAACTCCAAATGCTGTCACAAAGAATTGGATGTGACTAAAAAACAACTGAACAAAACCCAAGGTTGCATTAAGTTAGTTATATTGGCCAAAGCATGGGAAGATGTAGTTTTGTTTAATTTTGCCAAAGTTAGACCACAAGTGGAGGACTGTGTTCTTTTCTAGGTGCCAGAGTTTGGGAAGAACATTAGTATGCTATATAGAATTCAAAGGAGACAAAATTTCAACATCTAATTTAAAGAAATTAAGAGTTTGGATTTGATGATTTCTAAGGTCCCTCCATTCTCTATGTGGTATGTAATAATCATAAAATATGATCTAGACAAGGCAAACAATAAAATCACACAACAAAGTTATTGTGAACTCCTCCTTCATTGCCTTTTTGCCCCATCTGCTATTGTGTGATTTTTTTTTCTGAGTTGTTCTGAGATTCAGAAGCAGGATAAGACTTGGAAGGGAAGGCTAAGATGTAATAACAATGACTAACATTTGTTTAGTGTTTTATAAGTTACAAAACATTTAATTTTTTATTAACCTATTTTTGTTTTTTACATTAAAATGTCCAGTTAATGCCCTTTCTCTCTCCCTTCCCTTCATTAGAGAAGGTATCTTATCATTTGACAAAAAAGATATATGTATACACAAAGCTCTGTCTTCCTTATTTCTGCTTATCAGTTCACACAGAATGCCTCATTTGATGCTTACAACAACTCCATGAAGCAGATGGCAGGAAAATTATTTTTATTATTCCAAGCTTTCAGGCAGGGAAACTGAGGTTCCACTTTAATTGAGTTGCCTAAGGTCACACAGCTAGACTGAAGAAGAAATAGAACTTAGTTGTTCTGACCTGCATCCTCCTGACTTCTGGAAGACTGGTTGCCATGCTCCTTATGTCTTCACTTGTTTCTATGTTGATGTCCATCCTTTCCTTCCTTCCTTCCTTCCTTCCTTCCTTCCTTTCCCCTTCACTTTCAAAAAGGACCAATGACATTAAAGGGTGATGTCTTGACTTGTGCTTGAATTGCATTTAAATGAGGTAGAGTTACACAAAGTCTGGACTTGAATGACTCTGGAAGAGATATTTCTCTGTACATAACTGGGGAAGCAGGTGGTGGAGGTGAGCAGGAACAAGACCCAGAGTGGTACATCTTCAGTTTGATGGGCTTTCAACAGAGGTATCTTGCACTTTTCTGTTCTGGAATTTAACTGAGTCCAATTGCAGTGTGATTTTGGAAGCTGCTTTATGTTTAGCTCATGTTGTTTGAATGATTGTTTTTTTAAAAAAAAACAAACCCTTATTTTCTGTCTTAGAGTCAATACCATCTTTTGGTTCTAAGGCGGAAGAGAGGCAAGGGCTAGGCAATGGGGGTTAAGTGACTTTCCCAGGGTCACTGAACTAGGAAATGTTTGAAGCCATGACCTCTCATCTCTGGATCTGGCTCTTAATCCACTGATTTCTAAGAGTAGAAAGGGGTTGGTTCTGAAACCACTCAATCCTCAATCCACCTGCCCCCTCAGATGCCTCTGTATATGGCAGCTGCAATTTTTGACCAGCACCTCAGAGCATCTCAGCATCACTAAGCTCTCCAATGACCTGGCTTCTTCGGGACACACACACACACACACACACACACACACACACACACACACACACACACACATACATCCANACACACACACACACACACACACACACACACACACACACACACACACAGACATACATCCACCTATTAGAAGTTGGTCACAAATTGCTGAGGCTCAAACCTTTTCTCACTTTGCTTTTTAAGTGGTTTGAATCTAGTTTGAACAAAACAGCCATAAGCAGGGGAATGCCTACAACAAAGCTGGAATGAATGTTAATGATGATGGCAGGCTCCTCCATGTTAACAAAATGGGCAGCCATTCTTCTTCCCCGTGGCTCTGATGGGCCATTTGCTAATGCATTGCTAACTTATTCCCTACAGAGGAAGCAGTCTCAGCTTTGTCGAGACTCAAATGTTCCTTTTATCTGGAAGCTTTAAATAAAAGGATTTGGGAGCCATTTAATGTGCTTTTTAAAATAATGTGTTTCTATAATAGCACTAAGGTACTTTGAGCTCACTTTAAAAGCATGAATTGTGTAGTTCTTCCAAACTTTCTGTTAGGGGGCCTTAATAAGAGGCCCACCAAACAGCCTGATCTAGGCATTACTACCTCTCAGGATTTACCATATACTTTGTTCTTCGAGCTGCAACAAAATGTTTACTAGGAAAATGACTGCCAGGTCATTTCCTATCAAATCCGTAAAAAAGGATATTAATATCTCAGAAGCAGCCATCTGGAAAATTCAGAATCCTGATCTCAGCCTCCAGCACTCTAATTAGAGGAGATACTATAGAAGTCAGGACTAGCATTGTAGATTTAAAATTGGAAGGGACTATCGATGCCATCGAGGTCACCTCACCATTTTAGAAATGAGGAAACTGAGAGCCATACTACTTAAATGGCTTGACCACAGCCACACAGGAGGTCTAGAAGAGCTGGAGCTTCAGCCTGGATCCTGAGGCTCTAAATTCATCATTAGACCTTGCATCATATTATCGCCTACCAAAAAATAAATGAATCGACACAGATGTACACACAGACCTTGACATAAATTATATATACACATAGACCTCGATATAGAACACATATATACACAAACACATATATAAAATGTTTTGCAAATTTATATGTCATCCTTGTGCCGAGGCCATACTAATCTTTGTTTTGTTCCAATTTTAAGCTATCAGTGAGTATTAGGCAACTAGGGCTTTGTACCAGGGAACCAGATTTAAAAGATGCCACACAAAGAGGTCCCTGAAACACTTAGGAGTCTGGTAGCCAAGTAGAAATGATAGAATTTAGTAAGAGTAATGAGTTAAAATAGAAATCTACCAGATGTCAGGCTAAGGTAAGCACCTCTTCCAGTTTTTCCACCAATTGCTGTTAGGACAACCTCTGAGCTCAGTCTTTCTCTCAAAGGGTGGTAGATGCCGAGTCTGCCTTCCAGTCCCCTCAGTTGAGGGAACATTTCATTCTAGTTGCTCTGGATGCAAAAATTCCTAGTTATGGCTCGAATACCCCCTTAAATTTATAAATGTCTATCTTTCTTTAGGGGGCAGCTAGTGACACAGAGAACCCAATGCCAGACCTGATGTCAGAAAGATCTGAGTTCAAAATCAACTGTAGAAACTTACTAGCTGTGAAATCCTAGGCAAGTCACTTAACCTTATTTCCCTCAGTTTTTTCATCTGTAAAATGAGCTAGAGAAAGAAATGGCAGACTATTCCAGTATCTTTGCCAAAAAAACCCCACAAAACAAAACAAACCAAATGGGGTCACAAAGAGTCAGATATAAATGAAATGGCTGAAAAACAAATCTTTCTTTAAGTTAAAATTTCTGTGTTTTTTTAAGGTTGGTAGTTTTATAAATAATAAATTTTATTGATGCTTTTTATTTTTATATCACAGTAATTTCTGAATATAATTTAGGCCTTCTCTACCAACTCTCTCCCTGTCCTCTCCAAATGATTTTTAAAATAAGCAGTCTTTTGTAACAAAGATAAACAATGATGTAAAACTAACCAAAATAATGACTGTATTTGATGATTTATGTAATGTTCTGTACTGATGGTCATCTACCACTCTACTAAAGAAAGAAGGGAAATGCTTCTTCATTTTTCCAGGGCCAAGACCAGTTATTGGAATTGGTTATCATAACAATAACTTGATGGTCCTTTTTGTTCTAATATTCTTTTTTGTTTACATTTTTGTAGCCATTGTGGTTATTTTTTTCTCTTGATTCTGCTTCCTTAACATTGTATCAATTCCTACAAAACTTCTCATATTGCTCTGAATTCCTAAAATTTCTTGTTTATCATTGCTGTTTTATTATATTACCATGCTATGATTTTTCATACACTTCCTAATCAATGGGCAACTATTTTGCTTATAGTTTTTTTTCTTGTCACCAAAGTTCTTGTAGCTTCTTTTATTTATTTATTTAAAATTTTTTTAAACCCAACTTCTGAGTATTGTCTCATAGTTAGAAGAGTGGTAAGGGTGGGCAATGGGGGTCAAGTGACTTGCCCAGGGTCACACAGCTGGGAAGTGTCTGAGGTCAAATTTGAACCTAGGACCTCCCATCTCTAGGCCTGGCTCTCAATCCACTGAGAGCTACCCAGCTGCCCCTCTTCTTTTATTTTTTAAAATAAAAACTCTTACCTTCTATAAGTGACTTGCCCAGAGTCACACAGCTAGGAAGTGACTGAGGCCAGATTTGTACCCAGAACCTCCCATCTCTGGGCCGGGCTCTCTATCTGCTGAGACATCTAGCTGCCTCATTGTAGCTTGTTTTTGAAGAGAAATATTTTAACCACTTAAAAACACTTCTCAAGGACAATGCAAATTAAAAACATCTAGTCAAACCCTATCAAAACAAAATTGAGGTTGAGAGGTTGTAACTTGTTCTAAGTTCACACAAGGTAGCAAGGAGTAAAACTGGATTTTGAACTCAGGTCCTATGAATGAATAAAAAAATTCATTGTGTTTCCTGACAAACACTTTGCTAAGCATTGAAGATACAAAGAGGAAACCGAGACAGCCAAATTGATACACCCTTTCCAGTAGCAATGGCAGTAGTGTGATTGTAATTCTTTGAGTAAGAGGTAAAAAGAGGAAGGGAAATCACCTGCTGGACACAAAGGCAAGGCAGAAAATATCAGAGATAATGGCAAATTCAGAGCTGAGTGCCGTAGCTCCTCGTGGGCATGTTCTTGAGATCTGGTCTTTTAGCAGCAGCAGCAGGATGGAAAATGGTAGTATTAAGATGAGGACACGCAGCCTCCAAAACTTCTGAGCTCACTGGGACTTAACTTAGCTTTGATTCCAAATGCAGCATTTCCCCCACTAGATGACAGAAGCATGGAAATAGAAGTCAGTGTAACAGATATGGGAAGGTTCTATGAAATTGCTGCTGGTAATGCTTGTGTTATCTTGAAGACAATAGCCATGTTTTTATAAAGATTAAAAGCCTCAACTCCCTTGGTGTGCGATAAACTTGAAGAGGATTTCCAAGGGCCACCTGTATTAATAATAAAATAATAATAACAACTAGCATTTATATAATATTCTAAGATTTACAAAGCTTTTTGCACACGTAGCCTTCTGGGAAATAGCTTTGGAACTGGGGTCCACCCACCAAAGAGATTTCCTTTCAGTGCCAAAGAACTTTTTCGAAGTTTTTCTAAAGAGGATGTCAGTTCTGTTTTCCCAGAACCATCTCACTACTGAAAACAAAATCATTCTGATTTCAGGCGTTAAGATCTGATTATCATCCCAGAAAATTTATAGGTGACCTTGAATCCTGACTTGAGACCTGTGTTCAGCCTCTCAGAGTGACAATTAAAGCTCATTAATAAGTGGATGTACAATGTTTTCAGCCCCCAGCTTGTGCTATGATTCACTCAAGTCTTAAGAAAAGAGGAGGAGAAAAAAATATTAGTCATGGCTGTCTAGGGGCCCTTCTTCTTTGGTCTTTTCATTCAATTTCCTTGTATAGGCTTCAGAAAAAAAAAAAAAAGCCATTGAGCCCCATCAGAGAGTATGGGGCAGGGGAAATAGTGTTAGGTTAGGAGATCCAAGATGTAAGTTCAAATCCCAGTGGTGCTTCTTTCTAGTGAAGTAAGAAAGTCACTTCTCTACTCTAGGCATGCGTCTTCATCGGTCAAATGAAGGGATTGAACTAGGGGACCTTTAAAATCTCTTCGACCACAAAATTGATTCCATAAAATTTTAAAAGAAGAAGAGGATGGTAGAACCTCACCAGCTTAGTTTTTTTAAGCTATATTTCATCAATGAAATACATAGTAGAGAAGGCAATTATATTCATTCTCCCAGCCACACAGACTACTGCAAGTTTATCTTTAGAATTTAAGTCAAGAAGAAACAATAGATGATCATAAAAGACTCTTTCAAATCCCCCAAAATTGGGGCTGGGAGAGTTTACAGGTTCCAGCTTGATGACAAAAGTCATTGCAAGCTTTTTGCCTAAATGAAAATTTCCCAGTTCTTTAGCGTTTCTGTTTCCTTTTCAGTAGTATACGCCTATGGGAGACATGTTTGGAGGGGAGGTAGGACTAATTTTAGAAACTGTCTTACCTCCAATCGATTCGGATTGCACTTCTCTGTTGGAAATATTTGGAACACCATTGAGAAGGGTGGTTTTCCAAGTCAATATTTGAAAGGGAATTGGAAGCAATGTTTTTGAAAATTAGTCTTTCCTCCTCTACCCTCCCTACCCCCAAACCGATAAAAGTGTATTAAAGATATATACATGTGGCCAAGCAAAATTAGTGTTTCATTTTTGCTGAGACAAGAAGTTCACTGGAAGATGCGTAGAGAGCATATATCTCTGTTGCTGGAAATCAAGATCATTATCTAAGCATCTAGGTTAGCTGCTAAAAAAAGAGAATTTATAGTAAACCTTTTACTGGAAAAAATTAACAAAGAGGTATTGAATGTTTCTATGCCTTTGAGAAGCACCAGAATCACCTTTCTAACTGGTTGGAAAAGATTAAGTTATTTATCCCTACAGGAAACATAGCTGTTTAATTTCCTGTCCATAGAGGTCAGGGGTCAACAACCTATGGCTGGCGGGTGGGAACTGGACCAATTAAGTTTGCCTTCTAACTTATTGAGCCTCCCATTCCTCAACCAAACTGGTTGATCTGATGTCAAAAGGAAGGAAAAGAAGGACAGAGTTTCTTCTCCTTCTTCTCCTCCCCCCACCCCAACATCCTCCCTATATTTCTTTGGACTCTACAATTCCAGATCTCTGAAAGGGAGGAAGAGGGCAGCAGTTTTGTGAACATTTAGAGGGGTCAAATCTATTTAACCCTTTATTGTGCCCTCTCCCACACCACAGATCCAGGGCATGGGCAGCTTGGGAGGCATTCCAGAGAAATGTAGCCCTTCCTGGTTCATAGATTACTGAAGCCTACTTAGGGGAAAGTGGTAGGGTTTTATAAGGGTAGAACAGCAAAAGAGATATAACTCTCTTTCATTTAACATATCTAGATGGTATAGATAAACTTTCCCCCCGCCTTCCTCCCCATAAGGAATGGAATTTTTTTTTTCCTAAATGATAAACAGAAGGGGCAGTGAGCTGGCTCAGTGGATTGAGAGTCAGATTTGGAGATGAGGGAAGGTCCTGGGTTCAAATCCGATCTCAGACTCTTCCTAGCTGTGTGTCCCTGGACAAGTCACTTAACCCCTATTACCTAGTCCTTACTGCCCTTCTGCCTTGGAACCAATACATAGTATTGCTTATAAGAAAGAAAGTAAGGGTTTTAGAAAAAAATAGCATTAAAATAGAAATATTTAATTAACCGCAGTCATGAAAAAAAAAAAGTAAGGGTGGAGAGGAGAAGACACTGGAATTAGAGTCATATAACTCTCTAGGGTTTTATGGGAGAGTTAGGCTAGATGGCCTCTAACTATTTTCCCATGATGCAGTGCCCTGAGTTTGAGTTCCTACTTTTCCTGTGTGACTTTGGGTAGATCACTTAGTCTGTCCTCCTCAGTTTCTTCATCTGTAAAATAAAGAGATTGAATTAGATAATGTCTGAAATCCCTTTCAGTTCCAAGTCCTATGATCATTTTGTAATCTAGGAAGGCTAAGGGAATGCCTGTGGCTGAATTTTGTTGAGGTTCCTAGGGAATCCTGCATGTCATAGAATTAAACCTAAGACCCTAGCCTTTGACTTAAAGATTCTTTTACACATACTGTAATCTAATCTTTATTGTCCTCTGTTATCTGGATTAAGGTATGGAGACTGCCATTCTCTGTCAGGTCTCTGGATTAGAGATTTGTTACATTCAGTACCTAATAACATGTCTCTTCTCTTATGTGTATGAAACCATACCTGGCTGTCCTCATAAGAGTGCCTACCTTTTCTTTTCTGTCTCCTCCTTTGCCAATGCACAATCCAGGCTCAGTGGACCTTTTCTTTTTTATTTCTTTTTAATTAAAATTATTTTTATTAATATGCATTTATTTTCTCTTTCCTATCTTCCTTACTCCTCTTTGGAAAAAAGAAAGAAAACCAAGAATCTTTGTGGCAAATATATATATAGTCAAGCAAAATAAATTCCCATATGGGCCATGTCCAGAAATGTATATCTCATTCTGCATCTTGAGGCTGCTCTAGCATCTGCTCTCTGGAATTAAAGTTGATCATTGCAACAGAGTTTTTTTTTTTTTTATATCTTTCAAGGTTGTTTTAACAACATTGCTTTTATTGTATATATTGTTTTCCTTGTCCTGTTCATTCCATGCAGCATTAATTTATAGAGGTCTTCTCAAGTTTCTCTAAAATCATCTTTTTGATATTTCTTTCTTTAAAAAAAAACAAAAAACAAAAAAAACCTCTTTATCTTCCATCTTATAGTCAACATTATATTGGCTCCAAAGCAGAAGCAGCGAGGGCTAGGCAACTAGGGATGAGTGACTTGCTCAAGATTGCACAGCCAGGAAGCATCTGAGGCTACAGTTGAACTCAGGTCCTCTAGACTCCAGGCCAGGCACTCTAGCTGTCCCACTTTTGTCATTTTTAAGGCACAATAGCATTCCATTACATGATAACTTTCTTATATTATAATTTGTTTAACCATTCCCCAATTGATAATCACCTCCTTAGTTTTGAGGTCTTTGCCACCACAAAAAGAGCTACTCTAAATATTTTCATACTTATGGGCCATTTTCCTTTTTTTTTTTTTTTTAATCTCATTAGGGCATAAGCCTGGTATCACCAAGTCAAAGGGCAGGCACAGTTTAATGATTTTTTAGGCTTAGTTCTAAATTACTTTTCAGAGTAGTTGAACCAATTCACAGTCCCATCAATAGTCAGTGCATTTCAATCCAATGTAATGGACTTCTGTACTAGAAGCAATGCAATGACCCAGGGCAATTCTGAGGGATTTATGGTAAAGATGCTACCCACATTCAGAGGAAGAACTACAGGAGTGGAAACATAGAAGAAAAACAACTGCTTGAACACATGGCTTGAGGTAGACATGATTGGGGATGTAGACTCGAAAGTACCACACCAATGCAACTATCAACAATTTGGAAATAGGTCTTGATCAATGACACATGTTAAAACCCTGTGGAATTGTGGATTGGCTATGGGAGAGGGGTGAGAGGAGGAGAGGGAAAGAACATGAATCATGGAACCATGGAAAATTTTTCTTAATTAATCAATAAAAATACTGTATTTTTTAAAAGAGATTTAGTTATTCACAGGGAAAAGAACACATAATCGTAGATCTCACAGTCTGAAATCAATTTAGTTCAAACTAAAACTTTGCAAGAATCTACAACAATGTTGATAAATATCTTCTCTTGAAGATTTTCAGTGATAGAAAGTTCCCTCACTGTCACCCAGACATAGCTTTTGGATAGCACTAATTTTTGATGTTTTTTCTTTCCTTAAATTTTTTTTTAACCCATACCTTTTTAGTATCAATTCTAAGACAGAAATGTATCAAAGGCTAAGCAATGAGGGTTAAGTGACTTACCCAGGATCATACAGTTAGGAAAATTCCAAGGTCATATTTGAACCCAGATTCTCTCTGCTCCAGGCCTAGTTGCCCCTCCTTAATAATTTTTTAAAAAATGTAAACTTAGAGGGCAGTTATGTGGCTCAGTAAATTGAGAAGCAGGCTTAGAGACTGGAGGTCCTGGGATCAAATCTGTATCCAGACACTTCTCAGCCCTGTGACCCTGGACAAATCACTTAAATCACATTGCCTAATTCTTACTCATCTTCTGCCTTGGAACCAATACAAAGTATTGATTCTAAAACAGAAAGTAAGGGTTTAAAAAACGGTGTAAAATTAGCAGGAACCAACAAAAGCAATCAAATAAATAAACAATAAAATGATCATACATAAAAAATGAACTTCAAATTACTTCAAATTTGTTATTAAAATGTATATATTAACTTTAAACAAAATAATAATAAAGGGTCCAATTTGTTTTCATGTCTACTTTGCCTTTAAAATGCTACAATTTTTCTCATCTTTCTGCTCTCATTTGCATAGTCAGTCACTATGTATATATTCTGATTCTGCTCTCTTCATTCTACTTCATTTCATATGCACCCTATGTTTCTTTATGTTCTTCTTATTTGCCATATAGTATGGAGTTAAGTTATTCCATTGCATCCCTTAATTGTTCAGTTATTTCCTAATCAGTGGTCGTGTGCATTATTTCCAGGTTTTTGCTATTAAACTTTGGTGAATATTTTTGTACAGATAAACCTTCCTTTGTTTCCCCTTTCAATAATATGTTTAGTGCATAGTCCTCCTGATGCAATCACTGGACCAAAAGTGTCTGAGGTCAGATTTGAACCTAGGACCTCCTGTCTCTAGGCCTGGCTCTCAATCCACTGAGTCACCCAGCTGCCCCCACCATTGGTTCTTACTTAAAAAAATAATCCTTACCTTCCCATCTTAGAATCAATAAAGCAGAAGAACACTAAGGGCTAAGCAATGGGAGTTAAGTGCCTTACCCAGGGTCACACAGCTAGGAAGTGTCTGAGAGTAGATTTGAACCCAGGATCTCCTATCTCTGACCATGGCTCTATTTCCACTGAGTCAACTAGCTGCCATGGCTTCCTACTCTTATAAATTTATATCAGACTTGAATCTATTCAGGTACATTGAAATAACTATGTGTGGGGCAGCTCAGAAACTTCCCAGCTGTGTGACCCTGGGCAAGTCACAACCCCCATTGCCTAGCCCTTGTTGCTCCTCTGCCTCAGAACCAATACGCAGTATTGATTCCAAGATGGAAGGTAAAGGTTAAGAAAAAAAGAAAGAAACATGTGCTTGTGTGTCTAGCCCAGTTTGTCAGTAGGAGAGAGATCTGGGAATGGATCAGGCCAGAAGCAGGCAGTGCGTGGAGAACTCTACTACCTGGGGAAAGGCCATGCACCAGGACAAGAAAAGATGCTAGACATATTTCAGGGCTCCACCTTGACCCATCCCAGGGCACTGTGAGAAGAAGTGTGAGCTGGAAGCTTTGCCAACTAATACTTAGAAGTGTCACTTACTCCCAGTTCTGGGTCACAGACCTATCCTGCACATGGAAGAGGCATTCTGAAGTGGGAGATATTGAGAAAGGAGGAAGTTTAATTCAGAAGCCAGCAGAAGCAGTGGTGGAAGTGTAGCTCAGACTAGACTGAGGGCTCAAATTGGGTCTCATTTCCAGAATTTAGCTCAACCTATAGAGAAATGACTAGTCAAAGGGAAACCTACAATTCTGCCACTCTAAACTAACAGAGCTTCCCAGCTGGCTAGTTGGGACAGAGTACAGTAGCAGTCAGTTCTTGCCCAGACCCAAATCCAGGTCAGCAACTTGGAGAACGTAGACCAGCACGGACCAGCAATCAGACATTTCCCTGGATTGGATACTTGTGGAACTTGAAAGCTTGCAGGTCTCCAGCCTGCATCCCTGAGATCCTAGAATAATACAACATTCAGTACTCTGATAAAATAGTAATAGGACAAGAAGTTCTAGAAGTTCTGCAGAGTTCAGCCCTAATGCCAAGTTCAAAGTCAGGAAGAAGACTATGAACAAACAGAAGACCACCATAAAGAGCTATTATGGTAACAGGGACACTGGAAATATAATCCCAGAAGGAGAAAATGACTTGGAAACATCTACAAACAAAGCTTCAGAGAAAAGGAGTGACCTAGTTTAGTGATTTAGTCAGTTAACCTCTACTCTTACATTTAGAAGAACTGAAATATGCTTGCCTATATGGCTTCTACCCTTTGGTAAAGTTCTGCCCTCTGAGCCAAGATACCAAGTTTAATACCTCTTCAACATGACAGCACTTCAGATACTTGAAAACAGCTACCAAACCTCCCAAATCTTCTTTTTTTCTCTAGGCATAAGAGCAGCTAGGTGGCACAGGGATTGACTGTGGGGCCTGGAGTTTGGAAGTTTCATCTTCCCGAGTTCAAGTCTGGCCTCAGACACTTACTTGCTGTGTGATCCTGGGCAAGTCGCTCTACTCTGTTTGCCTCAGTGTCCTCTTCTGTCAAATGAGCTGGAGAAGGAAATGGCGAACTACTCCAGTATGTCTGCTGAAAAACCCCCAAATGGGGTCATAAAGAGTTGGACGTAAGGGAACAACAGCAAATATCCCTAGCACCTTCAATTCTGATCTTTATTAATTCAGAACAGCATTTCTCAATGGCTGGCCTGAGGACCAGCACCAGTCCCTAGCAGATTTTTATTGCCTGGGAAAACTTTGGTTATCAAAAAGTTCTTACTCCTTAAAACTGTTCAGTTGAAAAATGTGACTCCTCCTTTTCCCCCTTTCTTCCTCTTATCTTGCCCTGGGTTAAGAAAAATGAATATTTAAAGTTAGAGATAGTCAGTCATACTTATGGAGACTCTACCCAGCCCAGACTGGGAAGATGCACAAGTTTGCTAATCTAATCTTTCTATATATAATCCAGGGTTGACTCTCTAGCTTACTGTAATTCCCTAGGCCATGAAAGTTAAATCCAGCTATCCTGTTCTGTCCAATCAATCAATAAACATTTTTAAGTGTCTATCCTGTGTCAGGCACTGCTAAGAGACAAAAGACAGGCCCTGCTAAGAGACAAAAGACAGGCCCTGCTCTCAAGAAGCTTACAATCTAATTTGTTTTCCACAAATTATGTGGTATTTTCTCAAAAAATGTGGCAGCTAAATTGGTTCCACAGTTTTTACACTCCTCCAGGGAAAAGACAGTCAAATCCAACTCCATTGGGACCCACAACCCTATAAGTCAAGTCTTCATTTCAGAGAGGATTCATCAATTCAAAGCACATTTCCACATAACATAGTCCACTAGTCTTCCCTTTCCAGGTGAGAAAGAATCAATCTTTGAAATTAGTTTCTTTTTAATCATTCAATAACCATTCACTTCCCTGTAACTAAAAAAAAGGAGAAGGGTTATTTATTATTATTATTATTATTATTATTAAACTCTTACTTTCCATCTTAGAATCAGTACTGTGTTTTGGCTCCAGGGCAGAAGAGTGGTAAAGAGCTAGGCAGTGGAGGTTAATTAACTTGCCCAGGATCATCCTACAAGAGACTTTTCCTGATGAAGTCCTTAGTCACTTCTTAGTCCTTAGCATTCTTTCTCTCTTGAAATATTATATATATATGTATATATATAATAAAAACCTTTACTTTCTGTCTTAGAATCAATACTGTGTATTGGTTCCAAGGCAGAAGAGCAGTAAGGGCTAGGCAATGGGGATTAAATTACCTAGCGTCACACAGCTTGGAAGTATCTGAGACTAGATTTGAACCCAGGACCTCCTGTCTCTAGGCCTGGCTCTCAATCCAATGAACATTCTAGTTGCCCCAAAAGAATTACTTTA
Organism: Gracilinanus agilis; assembly: GCF_016433145.1. Lineage (NCBI taxonomy): Eukaryota > Metazoa > Chordata > Mammalia > Didelphimorphia > Didelphidae > Gracilinanus > Gracilinanus agilis. The sequence goes on along the minus strand of NC_058130.1, from coordinate 338,444,099 downwards.
AAAAACATTTTTATTTTTTTCATTAAACATTTCCCAATTACATTAAAATATTTTAGAAATGTTGAGTGCCAGATGCTTTTTCTGTTTTTCCTTTCCCTCACTCTTGAACAGGCAAGCAATATGATATTGATTATACATGTGAAATCACACAAAATATATTTCTATACTAGCCACATTGTAAGAGGAAACACACATTAAAAAAAAACCAAGAAAAATAAAGAAAGTGAAAAAACATGCTTCAATCTGCACTCAGAGTTCATTTATTCTCTCTCTGGACATGGATCACCTTTTTTGTTATGCATCCTTTGGAATTGTTAGAGTAGTCAAATCTCTCACAGTTGATCATTGTTATGATGTTGTTCCTACTATGTATGATGTTATTCAGGTTCTGTGAATTTCACTCTGCATCAGTTCATATAAACCTCAGAATTTTTTGAAACCATCATTTCTTATAGCACAATACTATTCCATCACAAACATATACCATAACTTGTTTAGCCATTCTTTAATGGGCATCTAGAGGGGTCATTTTAACCAAGGAAAAGAACAGTTCGTAGGAGTTCATAGATTTAGAGCTGAAAGGAATCCTAAACATCTTCTAGCCAAATCCCTTTCATTTTTCTTCAGGTCTTCTATCTTCTATCTTCTATCAAGACCTAGATACATTAAGCAGTTGCCAAGTTGGGTTTTCTAACTCAGTATCTAATCCAGTATTTCTTTCTATTGAATTGCTTCTTACTTGAGAAACACAATAAAACAAAAACCTGTGAGTATACAAAGGTTTCCCTTTATTCACAAGTAATCTTAAACTTCCAGGTGGGTTATATTCTAAAAGTTATTGTTTATTAACAATAAAGCAGATGGTTGATGCCTAAGGTTTCAAGGCAGGTCTAAAAGTTGATGGGATCACTTTAGAATTGGAAGGAATGATAGAAGCTGGCCATTTTGATCTCCTCATTTTATAGATGAGGAAACTGAGCCCTGGAGAGATTAAGTGACTCGTCCAAAGCTATACAGGTAACTCGGGTGCAGAGAAGGGTTTTGAACCCAAGTCTTTGAATTCTGAATACAGTATTCTTCCCACTCTTCAACCCATGATATAATTGAATTGTAGTATAGGTGACTGGGTCCTATAAAAAGAAATCATGTTGGCCATTCCTGTCTTATTATTCAGCTGTGTTATGGGTCACATAGGATTTTGTTGGGCCTGTCTCAGTCAGCAAGATAGCAATACTTCAAGGATTTATATTGCTCTTGGTATGGGTACTTCATCCTTTAATAAATAATGAAACTTCCCTGTGACTTTGTCATCTGGTGTTGATGTGGCTGAAAAATCCATCATCCTGTGGCCATCCCAGGGCTAAGCCTCTCCCACAGGCACATGGTCCATCCTTGCTCTAAGACTCACAACTTTCCTAGTTCAGTAGGACCTCATACCTGCCTTTAAAATCCAAAGATCACTTCTACACTAATGAAGCATGACTAAGTAAGTATGGCTTTAATGGAAGATAACAATAATAGCTTGCATTTTCATAGCATTTTAAGGCAGAGTTTTCTAAAGAGTGGAGTGCCAAAATGATGTGCCAAATTATGAGATTTGTAAAACTATAATTCCCACATGAATACAATCCATTATTTCAGTGAAAATTAAGGTCAAAATAAAGTCAACAAAAGATAAACTAACCTGGTTAATTTGTTTCTAATACATGCAACTTTATTTAATATTTGCAGTGCAATATTTTCTAATTTCCTATATCCAAATTAGGTCAAATTTGAGTTGTTATTATCGAATATGAAGCAGGCATTATCTTTTACGGATTGCCATCTGTCGGTGAAGTCACGACGCAAATGAGTTGTGTCCTCTTGGGCTTGCTCCATTGAAAATGAAATGTATAAATGCAAAGATAAAAGACCTTTATGGGGAAGTAATATCTGTCATATTTCTCAAAATCACTTGGTTTCCAAAAGAGTCCAGCATTTTTAAAAAAAGAAATAAGGAGAAAAGTTACATAAAATTGGTGGATATTTTCAACACAAATTTAAATTTAATTATCTTAAGATTTTTTAATTAAAAAAATGAAATATCACTTTGTAATGTATAAATTCATAAACAGTTAAAAAGTCATTAGAACATCTGAAACGGGGTTGAAGTATTGGAAATGAACACAATAAAAAGAAAAAGACAAATCCAGAAAATCTAATCCGTTATATTTATAACTGGGATTCAAAAAACCTTTTTATCGGAGAGGAAAGTTGGCTTTGTTTGCTTTGCGTTAACTCCTTAGCCATGGATTGCATGAAAGTTAATAAATTGAAACATCTTGAAAGTGTATATACAGATTACCTTAGCAAGATGAAAATTTCCCAGAGAAAATGATATTCTTTGGATAAGCCAAGGCAATTATTTTCAAAAATCGTATCTGTGACAGGAAAAGGATTGCCTATATCCTAGGAGGGTACTTACAGAGTTGCCAAGTGTAAAAAACTTTTTCTGTAGGAGAAACATTGTTTAGACCTGCATAAGGCTGAGAGGCTGCCTGACAAATCACATGAAAAGCAGTTTCACAAAAGATTTCATTCACAGATAAGAAGAAGGGAAGGTTAATTGCCCCTTTGTCTGAAGATCAGTGCAATCAACTAATTCAGAAACTAAAAGCTTCCTATTTTGCATTGCAAGTGGATGAAGCAACCAAAATAGTTAAAGATATTCATTTGATTGCATCTGTTCAGTATGTTCTGATGGCAGGGGAGGTGGTAGTTTGTGAGAACCAGTTAGTAGTCAAGAAAGAAAAAATCTCAGTTACAGAATGAAAATCATATTAAAGGGGGAGAATTGTTTTGGACTCTTCTCTTGGAATTTGTCCAGAGTTTCAGATTAAAGGCAGTCCTGTCTATAAGCACTAGTTAAAAATGTGGGCTCATGGGTAATTCAGATACATGTCTCAGAGACAATAGCTTATATCGAGAAATGTGGGTGAAGAACTGTATATGTTTTTTTTTTATGTTGTTACAATAATAATTAATTATAAAAAAGGTCCATTAAAGGGAAGACTCTGCAAAATCGTGTGGCAATATCAAGGCAGAGAACAGAGAGTTATTTTGAAATGTGCTGGTATTCTTGTGCCAAAGTACTCTGAATGATATTGTTGCTAACAGAGTAAATTGCCATTTTTCTTAATAATTATAAAAATGAAAAAATTCACTTTGTAACAAAACATTCTTCCTGAAATTTGCATGTGTGCAGATGTATATGTGTATATACACACACAGGCATATATTTGTGCATACATACATATATATGTACATACACATATACTGAGTATTCTGTATAAATCGATGCCAGGTCTTTAAATTAATATTCTGATCCAGATAAAGTGACTGCATTCATGTAAAAGTTAGACCTGTGGATAAATGAATTATAAATCAAATATTTGATATATTTACTAAGTAAAAATATCTGCTTTACAAATGGAAGAAACAAGTACCTATTTTCTGTCACTTGGGTGATAGAAGCAATTCTTGTTTTAAGTGGCTACTGTTAAGATTAAAAATGATAAAGACTGATGTAATAAGAGAAATTAGTAGTTTAATTAAAGCCATGGCCATGTTGGTAAAATATATATATGAACGCGCTTATATTTTAAATTTACCACCGGAGCCCATCCTGTCCCTCTGGTAGGCCAGCCAGCCACTCTGCAAAACCCAGAAAGAGGCTTTCTCTAGGCCCTCCTCCGAATTTAAATTGCCCCATACGTGGGGACACTGGACGTCCCCACGCCTTAAACCCATAGGGATCCTGGGAAATGTAATCTCAAAGTCCCCACGTGTCCATAGGGAGTCTGCTAGACACTTCCAACTAGCACTTCCCTGAATTTTCAAAACAAACACTACTTTTTTTCTTCTTCTTAATATGAATGCAGAGGAAATCCATTTTCTCTGGACAAATATGACATATTTGGTTTTATTCCATTTGCACAAAAATGAGAAATAGATTTGGGATCTAATGTAGTAATATGAGAGAGTATGGAGAAATAAATATTTTAATCTGAATTATGTTTTGGTGAGTCAAAGGTCTCCTGATCAACCAAAGAGGTACACATTTTATTACTATTAGTTAGCCTTTATGCGGGCAATTAGGTAGCCCAATGGATAGAGAGCTGACCTTGGAGTCAGGCAGATTCATCTTCCCGAGTACGAATCTGGCCTCAGATGCTTATAAGCTGTGTCACCCTGGGTAAGTCACTTAACCCTGTTTGCTTCAGTTTATTCATTCATAAAATGAGTTGGAGAAGGAAACTGCCAAGCACTTCAGTATCTTTGTTTTCAAAAACCCAGAGTGGGAATCCCAAAGAATCAGCCACAGCTGAACAACAAATGAGCTCAGTTGTACCTCAGCTTTGGCCTCCTCCCCATCATTTTCCACAGTCCCAGCTGCAGTCTCTTTCCCTGAGCCACAATGCTCCCAGTTCTGTATTAGAATCCACTCTGCTCTCTTTTTCTTCTGCCCTTCCTGCTCTTCCCTCCTCTCAGTTAGGACAATATAACCAATTTACAGACTTGTTCTTGCAGCACTGACTAGGCAGTCAGTAGGCACTCCCTGAAACATTGTTTCATGTAACATATTTTCGTGGAAAGCATTCGAAGTGTCAGATACTAAGGCTAATAACTAGCAACACTAGCCTGAATGTCTGGATCTTGGATACAAAAACTCAGGAGAGAGCAAAAAGAACAAGAGTTTCTGCCCTCAGTTACTGCCTGTAGGACTTTTGAACAAGTCATTTTGCAGGCCTCAGTTTCCTTTATTGTAAAATAAGGTGGTAGATGTGAAAGGCTTAGCTACTCTGATCAATACAATGATCCAAGACAGTTTCAAAGAACTCGTGATGAAAAGTTCTATCCACCTCCAGAGGGACATCTGATGAATCCTCAGGACAGATTAAAACATACTTTTGGCTCTCTCTGGCTCTTTCTCTCTCTCTCTCTCTCTCTCTCTCTCTCTCTCTCTCTCTCTCTCTCTCTCTCTCGCTCTC
>NC_058130.1:338332398-338434130 GCF_016433145.1 Gracilinanus agilis | reverse complement strand
CCTCCCTTCCTTCCTTCCTTCCTTCCTTCCTTCCTTCCTTCCTTCCTTCCTTCCTTTCTTTTTTTAAACCCTTACCTTCTGTCTTAGAGTCAATTCTGTGTATTGGCTCCAAGGCAGAAGAGTGGTAAGGGTAGGCAATGGGGGTCAACTGACTTGTCCAGGGTCACACTGCTGGGAAAAGTGTCTGAGGCCAGATTTGAACTAGGACCTCCCATCTCTATGCCTGGTTCTCAATCCACTGAGCTCCCCAGCTGCCCCTGGGTCAATATCTTTCTAGAAACTAGGTAAGAGGTCACTTTTGGAAATCTGTAGTGCTTATTCTTCCACAATGTGAAATAAACACTTTTTTTTTGTTTGTTTTATTTCTTTTGGTGGAGCACTGGGCTTGGGTCAAGAAACATGGGCTTCAATTCTGCTTTGGATATCAACTAGCTATATAGATGATCCTATGAGTCACTGATCCTCTCAGACCATTAGTTTCTTTATCTGAAAATAGGAACTAATAATAATGTGCTCCCTTCCTTAGAGGGTGGTTGTGAGGAAAGCGCCCTAGAAATAGTCAAGGGATGTTGAAAGATTAGTTATCCTTAGGTCTCCATGGAGACTGTTTTGACTCCTTGGTTGGAGGTTTACATTGGATAGAAGAAGATGACTGAGAAGTCGGTTCCCAGGACAAGGTATTAGGGTAGGCACTGGAGCAAGCAAGTGAGGAAATAGAATCGAATATTTCCTAGTGTAAGGGAGGAGACTGTTTGTCTCAGTAAGAAAATGAGTATGCAAAAGCAGAGCAGGCAGGCATATGAGCACATATTACACAATCTTTTTTCCCCCAAGAAGCACCAGCATGACCTAAGAACAACTCAAAAAGGCAAATGACCCAAGGATTCTGCTTAATATTAGCCTCACTAAAATACATCTTAAGAGAGGCAGCTGCTGAATGGCTCTTTGAATAGAGACCTAGACCTGGAGGTGAGAAGTCCTAGGTTCAAATGTGGCCTCAGATACTTCCTAGCTGTGTGACCCTGGACAAGTCACTTAACTCCCATTGTCTAGCCCTTAGCGCTCTTCTGCCTTGGAACCAATACACAGTACTGATTCTAAGACAGAAGGTGAGGATTAAAAAAAATGTTTTTAATTAAATACATGCTAGAAAAAAGATCTGTGGTAGAGTGTATGGGTGCATCTATTTGTTAATGAATGAAATTTGAATGAAGACAGTTTTCTCCTGAGCTCCTGACTTCTTTCTTGAGATCTAGGATTCCAAGTAAGGTTTCGGCAGTGACTAGCTTGGGTGGGTAGGTAGGGATGAAGTGGATGGGAGCTATTGCTGCTTTGAAAAAACTCTTAATCTGATGGGTTGTGCTGGTTTCATATTATTTACTTGGCTTGCAATTACTTAAAACCATGTCATAGGAATATGTGAATAATGTGCTATAATTATTGAACTCCTTTCATCTGAGACTATCCTGTGGGCTTCATAAACAGTATTACTTTAATCATCACCACACCCCAGGAGGGATGGTTGGAAGAAACTGTGACTGTCATCTCAGTATTTCAGGTGTAGAGATGAAGGAATTAAATGTTGCCGAGTGACTTAGGCTGCATGAAATAACCAGAGGGCATATGTTGGAACAAGTCAGTATAGTTTAGACCCTCTTCCAGCCACTACCTGGACTGATTGATAATATACTCAAAACAGTTGTTTCTACCTTGCCACTTTCCGGTTTTGCTATAGAATCTCAGAACTAGAAGGGGCATCTAGTCCAACCCATATCAAATCAATCTCCTCCTAACGTACCTCACAGATAATTATCCAGCCTTTCAAAAGAAGCCTCCAAGGAGGGGAAATGTATCACCTCCCCCAAACTCCATGTCATCTTTGGATAGCCTCAGTTGTCAGGACAGTATCATAACTTTTCTTCTCTAAGGCTTGTTTGATCTGTCAGCTGCTCCCCAAATAGCATGATCTCAAAGCCCTTTATCATCTTTGTTGCCTTTCTCTGCATAGCCCTCAGCTTGCTCCCGATTCATCCTCAAATAGAATGCCTGGAACTGAACATAGTATCAGAATTGAATAGGTGGCTTAACCAAGGCAGAGTACTAAGCAACCATCACATAGCTTATTTTAGACCGATAGATATACTCTCTTAATATATACCTAGAACCCAGCCTTTTTGGCTGCCATATTGAATTGTTGACTCATATGGAACTTATAGTTCATTAATAACCCTCTCATCCACTTCCCTAATCTTTTTAGATAGTTTTCTAGGCACAAATTAACCATCTTTTCTCTGTGAAATGGATATTTTGATGGAAGTCTCTTTGTCTTCGTTAAACTCCATTTTAAAATTTAGCCCAATGTTCTAGCCTAGAAGATCTTTTGAGATCCTGATTCTCTCATCCAATATATTAACTATCCCTTCCAGTTTTGTGTCACTGGCCAATTTGACAAGCATGCTTTCCATTCCTTTATTCAGGTCACTGACAAAAAAAATTATTGAATTGCACAGAACCAAGCACAGAGACTTGGACCTCCTTCTATGATAGTATCAAAACTCCTTGAGACATAAATTCATTTAATTATATTATCGTGACCTTGTCAAATGCTTTGTTGCCTTCTGATTAAACTTTTACCTAAAGTGTTCATCTGAGTGGTGCGCCTGGCATGATCTGTGGTCAATGAAAGAAAGCATGTTGACTCTTGGCAATCACCATTTTCTTTATTGATATCCATTAGACATTCCTTTAATAACACATCTTAGAATTTGGCCAGAAATTTAAGTCAAGCTTGCTGCCTATCATTTTTAGACTCTAGTCCCTTTGTTTTTTTTTTGGAAAGTTGTGACAACATTTGTCCATCTCTAGTCCTCTTGTGGATACAGCTAGGTGGCTCAGCAGATAGAGTACAAGGTCTGGCCTCAGGAAGAACTGAATTCAAATCTAGCCTAGGATGCTCTCTAGTTGTGTGATTCTGGGCAAGTCACTGAATCCTGTTTCCTCACCTGTAAAATGAGCTGAAGAAGGAAATGACAAATAATTCTAGTATTTTTGCCAAGAAAAGTCCAAATGGGGTCACACAGTCTGAAATGACCTAACAACAACTTAAGGAAACAACAACCTTTTTATTAGAGAATTGCACTGATAGGTAAGTGACTTGCTCTAGTATCTCTACCAAGAAAGCCCCAAATGAGGCACAGAGTCAGATATAATTGAAATGACTGAACCAGCTATTTTAGACATCATTCTAAATATTGGGAAAAGTGACTAAACTACCTATATCTTTTGGTTCAGTGATTCTACTACTAAGTAGTAGTAGACTATAATAGCATTAAAGGAGTAATCTATAGAAAGTGTTCTAGAAGAATTTGGAGACAGAGAGAATACTTTTAGCTGGGAGGATCAGGGAAGATTTCATGGGAAACTTGGTGCCTAAGCTGAGCCTTGAAGGAAAATAATGATTTAAACAGGCAGAGATTAGTAGGGAGTGCATTCCAGGTATGGCACATAGCCTATGCAAATGCATAGAGTGAAGAGATGACAAAACAAGATTAAAACAGTTTAGTAGTCCAGTCTGGCTGGAACATAAAATGAATGAATGAAGTCTGGAAAGGTAAGTTCAAACCAGATTGTGGAGGGCCTTATGTGCTCAGCTTAGTTTTTATTTTATCTCATAGGTAATAGGGACCCACTGGTGTTTTTTTTTTTTTCTGAGTAGGAAAGTGAGATGGGCAGACTATGTCTTAGGAAGATTAATTTCATAGCCATGTGAGGAATTAATTGGAAGGAGAGAGAATAAAGGCAGGGAAACCAGTTAGGAGACTTTTCCAAAAGTCCAGCCGAAAGAAGATCAGGACCTGAACTAGATCTGGACCACATAGGGCCCGCAACATTTCCCAGTGGAGTTAAACCAGGCTAAAATGCTACTGAGGAATATTTAACAAATAAACCAAAATATGGAAGATCACATTTTACAACTAAGTCAATATGTAGCCAGCAGGGATCCTTATGTACAGGTTTGTGGCTCCCATTTCTATTTGAATTTCACACCCCTGGTGTTGGAGGATGAGGAACAAGGAAGGATCAAAGATGGCTCTGAGGTTTTGAGTCCAGGTGCTTGGGGAAATACTGGTACTTGACAGAAAAGGGGAAGTGAGGATGCCACAGGTTTAAGGAAAAAGAAAAGCACTGGAGAGTTGAGTTTCAGAGCAGTGGCCAAATTAGGCAGTGGAGTTGTCTAGGAGAAAGTTAGGAGTATGTAGCAGTAGTTCTAAAAGAAAAGGAGCCTGTTTTTGTAGATTTGTGAGCTATCTGCTCAAAAGTGATCATTGAATCCATGAGAGAGGATAAGATTAACAAGGGAGAGAGGGGAAAAGACAAGGAGATGCTGATGTTATTGAAAAAACATGTTAGTCAGGGCCAAATTATGCCAGGTATGTCTATAGCCCTAAGTATCTTCCTTTGTTTACCCAAGACCAGCTCAACTTAGTTCTCTGACTCACATGTTGTAGGACAGGGCGTTAGAAACTTACAGAGAAAAACCCTTTGAAGTTCATCAGAGGGTGGGAGAATGGATCTCACCATATGGAGGAGCAATCTCCTGTCACACCCTGTGGAGTCAGAGGGCAGAGAATAGGATTGGCTCTCTGTGATTGCAGGTTTGACTAGAGAGAATGCATCTAATCAGATGAACTAAGTTCTCAGGCACCAAAAGAACTGAAACGTATGAAAGGTGAACCATTTTCAGGAACCTCGGAAGTTCACAGAGCTATTAAAAGCACAAGAGGACTTGTTGTTTGGTCATGTCTGACTCTTCATGACCCTGTATGTTTTTTTTTTTTTATTTTTTAAAGATGCTAGAGAATGGATACTCCAAATATGGAAATACCTGGCAAAACCACTTACATGTTCAGCTTAGTTTTCATTTCATCTTATAAGCAATAGGGAACTAGTTTTTATAGGCAAGAGGGAACTAGAATTTCCTTCTCCTGGTCATTTTACAAATGAGGAAATTGAGGCAAACTGAGCTAAGTGACTTGTCCTGCTAGTGAGTATCTAAGGTTGAGTTGGAACTCATGTATTCCTGACACCAGATCCAGTGCTCTATCCACTGTACCACCTAGCTGCCCTTCACAACTCTTTCAAGTATATTAGAGTGCATGTATTCCCATCGGCATCCCAACATTGACAGTTTTTACATTTTTAAAATTCTTTTGAAAACTGTTCATATTCTTTGACCATTTATCTATTGGAGAAGCAGAAAACCCTTTCAGCTGGAGGGATCAGGGAAGATTTCATTAAGCAGATGACTTTAGTGTTATATATTTAGATTAATTCTCCTACATTTCGAATATCATAATTTTTATTGGTCATATTGGATGCAAACACATTTCCCACATAGTCTCAAATCCTACACTGATTTTATTTGTGAAAAAACTTTTAAAATGGCCCCCTTTCTCTTTTCTGATCTCTTCTATCCCCTGTTCAGTTAAGAATACTTCTCTAGTCATAATTGTGAAAAGTACATGATTTTGTTCTATTCTTATATTTTTGTGTGTTTTTTAAATAAAGGTCAAATATCCATTTTTGAGTTTATTGTGGTATTTGGCATAAGATATCCTGAGTCTAATTCCCAGTTATTTGCTTTCCAGTTTTCCCAGCAGTTTTTGTTAAAAAGGGAGTCCTTCCCCTAATAATGAATATTTGTGGGGGAGGGGGAGAACAAGTTTTTATTAAACACCAACTACCACTCACTCTGCTAAGCACTTTACAGACATCTCATTTGGTATTCATAACAACCGTGAGTGGTAGCTGTTATTATTATCCCCATTTTACAGCTGAAGAAACTGAGGCAGACAACATTGAAGCGATTTGCACAGGGTTGCACAGCTGATTATGTGTCTGAAGCTAGATTTCAACTCATGTCTTCTTGAATTCAGGCTGGGTATTCTACCCATTGCATCACCAATTGACTCTGGGCTTATCAAAAACTGGGATGATGGATTCAAATTGCTTCTTTTTCTTACATATCTCATCTCTTCCTATATGTTGAACTACTTTTATGTCTTTAAAAAAACAAACAAAAAACAAATGCCAAACAGTTTTGATTACTACTAGATGCAATTTATGGCAGCTGGATGGCTTAGTGCTGGGCCTGGAGTTAGGAAAACTCATCTTCCTGAGTTCAACTCTGGCTTCAGGCACTTAAAAACTGGGTAACTATGGACAAGTCACTTAACTCTGTTTGCTTCAGATTTTTCACCTGTAAAATGAGCTGGAGAAGGAAATGACTATCAACTGAAAAATGCTGGAAAGACATGTAATTTAATTTGGTAATGCTGTGCCCCTTTCATTCATAGCTTTTCTTATCGTTTCACTTGAGATTCCCACCACAGTTTTTAAAAAATTAAGTTCTTCCCTCCTCCCACTCCCCTCTCATAGCCAATGAGCAATACCATTGGGTTTTACATGTAAAAAACATGTAAAAAAGATCAAGGCCTATTTCCATATTATTAATATTTGCACTAGGGTGATCTTTTAGAGTCTACATCCCCCTCTACCCATGTGATCAAGCAAATGTTTTTCTTCTGTGTTTCTACTCCCATACTTCTTTCTCATAAGTCCCTCTGAATTGTCCTGGATCATTGCATTGCTGCAAGTAGAGAAGTCCATTACATTCGATTATGCCACAGTATATCTGTCTCTATGTATAAGGTTCTCCTGGTTCTGCTCTTTTCACTTTGCATCAATTCCTGGAGGTCTTTCCAGTTCACATGGAATTCCTCCAGTTCATTATTCCTTTTAGCAAAATAGTGTTCCACCACCAACCACAATTTGTTCAACTATTCCCCAATTGAAGGGCATCCCCTCAATTTCCATTTTTTTTGCCACCACAAAGGGCACGGCTATAAATATTTTTGTACAAATCTTTTCCCTTATTATCTCTTTGGGGTATAAACCCAGCAGCACTACATTTTTCTTCCAAGTGAATTTGGATATTATTTTGTTTAGTTCTACAAAGTATATCCTTGGCAATGAGATTGTACTACATCTATAAATTAACTGAGCAAGTAATACTCTTTTTATTATATAGTTCAGTCATAAGCAGGGGATCTCTCTCCAAATATTTATTTTCCTTTAGTTGCCCCAAAAATGTTTTTGTGGAATCATTCAACTTCATTAGGGGAAGTACATGATCAACATCACCAAGTTCACGTGTCTTGGACTTTCAATGCCCTCTTTGAGCCTTACCTTAGGCTATGGGCACTTTTGGTGGCTGACAGAAAGGGATCAATGAATATCTTATAATTGTTGTTTACTCAGCAGAGCTGTTTCAACTGAAAATTCCAAAGTGGAGAGGACATGTTTTTATTGGGCCCCATTATATTTCATTATTTTCTAGCTCCAAACCAAAAAAAAAATGATCTAATTAAACTAGTTGATGTTCAAAGGGAACTAATGGACATATGTGGATGAGCTGATGGGAAAGTATAGGACTATTGTCAGTTATAGTACTGAGAGTACTCAGGTGGCCTTTTGCTCCCTGTGTCAGATACAGCCATTGTAGGTACAGACTAAAACTCAGTAGGAAATCACTATATAAAGCTGATAGAAGTAGTAGAGACAGCTCATACTTGTATAGGATATGACAGTTCACAAAGAACCTTCCTTTGTTGAAAAAATAAATTTCATAGATAGTTTTTGTTTTTATACTATATTTCCTACTGTATCTCTTATGACCTTCCCCAGAGTTTTCCTTTAAAAAATGTTTTTCTGATGCTCTTTTTTAAAACATTATTTTTACTCTCAATGGTTTGCTGCTCCCTACATTCCATAGTAGAACTCTTCCTTATAACAAATAACTATAGTCAAGTAAAACAAATCAACAAATTGGTCATGTCTAAAAATATATGCCTCATTCCACACCTATTTGGTGGTAAATGATTGATCATCAATTTTTTTGAAATCACAGTCACTGCTCTGATTAAATGTTATTTTTCTTTACACTATTATGATTATTGTGTAAATGGTTTTCCTGATTCTTGTTTTATTCTGTATCAGTTCATATGTCTATCCAAGTTTTTCTGAACTGTAATTTCTTATGGTATAATAATATCCCTTCCTTCCTTCCTTCCTTCCTTCCTTCCTTCCTTCCTTCCTTCCTTCCTTCCTTCCTTCCTTCCTTCTTTCTTTCCTTCTTTCTTTCCTTTCTAAAACTCTTACCTTCTGTCTTAGAAATAATACTGTGTATTGGTTCCAAGGCAGAAGAGTGGTAAGGGTAGGCAATGGGGGTTAAGTGACTTGCCTAAGGTTACATATCTAGAAAGTATCTGAGGACAGATTTGAACCCAGGACCTCCCATCTCCTGGCCTTCAGGCCAAATTTACTTTAGCCATTCCCCTTTATAGGAACCTATTTTCTTTCCAGTTCTTTCCTGAGGAAAAAAAAAGTGTAGCTATAAATTAGATACACACACACACACATATATATATATATACATATATAATGTCTATATCTATGTACCTAATTTTTTTCTTTCATATTTGACTTTCTTACGGCCATATATCTGGCAGTGGATTTCTGGGCCAAGGGCTACATATAGTTTAGTGGCTAAAAAAATCCCCCAAATCCTAAAATTCCAAGTTGTTTTCCATGTTTGGACCAATTCACAGCTCCACCAACAATGGATTAGTGTACCTATCTTCCCAGTTTCTCCCCCATTGATCATTTTTTCTTTTCGCATCTTTGCAATCTGACGTGAGGTGAAATCTTAGTTGCTTGGTTTTTATTTCTCTAATTGTTAGTAATTTTGCATTAGTATTCTTTCATGTGGTTGTTGAACAAAGAGCCTTATAACATTCCTGTAAGGAGGGCAATGCTAAATTAGCTGCAACAACTGGGGATGCCTCAAAAATAGAACCACTAACTTTCTAGCTGTGTGACCCTGGGCAAATCACCTTTCTCTGACTGCCTAGCCCTGGCCACTTTACTGTCTTAGAATAATACTAAGATAGAAGGTAAAAATTTATAAAAGAAAATATATAACCATTACAGCTTAGAGATTAGCCTTCCTGCTTGTGAGCACTCCCTTCCACCCCCTCCTCCCATAAGGGGCTAGCAGCCTTAGAGCTAATATCCTCAGCAACAAGAGCTTAGAATGGTGGAAGTGTTGGGAATCTATAGCTAGTTCCAAATTCCTTCCTTTGTTTATTTGGAGGCCTGCCTAATGAAAGGGGCAGGAACCTCCTGTGTTATCCCTTGCTTGATTATTAAATTAATAATAATGATGAATAATAATAATAATAATTCAATTTAATCCAGATAACTCCCCTAATAACAACACTGTAGACAATGCAAGTATTATTATGCTCTTTTCATATATTATAGACTGTGAAGGCTTGTGACTTTACCCATTAACACATTGCTAGAAAATGTCTGAGGTAGAATTTGAAACCAGGACTCCTGGTTTAACACTATTTGTCATAGCGCCTTGTATATTATTTCCTGTTTATTTATAGATAATTAAAATACTTTACAATTGGCAGGTAGGTGATGCAGTTGACAGAGTATGCAGCCTGAGGTCAGGAGGAACTGAATTCAAATCCCACCTTAGACATTAATTATGTGACCTGGGGCAAGTAACTTAAATCTCTGTTTACCTCAGTTTTCTCATCTGTAACATGGAGATAATAATAGTATCTACCGCTCACATTGCTGTGAGGATCACATGAGATACTTGTAATGTGCTTAGCACAGTGGCTGGCACATTGTAGGTATGATATAAGCACTAGCTATTTTATTATTAATTGTTTATTTCTTTAAAAAAACAACTTCAAATTTCCTCCCTTGTCTCTTACTTTACTTAGCCCCTCTTAGTAATTTCATGAGAATTCAGCCTTGCTTATGATCACTCCTCTCCATGCTCATGGAACTGATTTATTCACTGGCCTTTAAGTACATTTCAAACTTTTCCACCTCTATGCCTTTGTTAGGAGTTATTCACTGCCTTGCCCCTTCCTCTCTGCCTATCAAAATTCATCTATTATTGGGGGCAGCTGGGGAATCAGTGGATTGAGAGCCAGGGCCAGAGATGGGAGGTCCTGGGTTCAAATCTAGTCTCAGATACTTCCTAGCTGTGTGACCCTGGGCAAGTCACTTAACCCCAATTGTCTAGCCCTTACCATTCTTCTGCCTTGGGACCAATACATAGTATTGATTCTAAGACTGAGGGTAAGGGTTTTAGGAAAAAAAAAATCTATTATTCAAAGACAAACTTCAATAAACATGACATCCTTTAATTAGTCCTTATGTTTTCCTCAGAGTAATCTTATCAGGTCAGAAATGCATGCCATTTTAGAGATGAAAAAAAAAAACTGAAGCTCAAAGAGGTTCAGTGACTTGCCCAAGGTCATTCAGATGCTAACTGGCAGAGATGAGACTCACTCTCAGGTTTTTGAGTTCTAAGTCCTTTTTTGTGTTACTCCATGCTACCCCCCTGCTCCTACCTTTGTTGTGAAAACTTCTTCATGAAAATATGAAAAGCAAAATGAATAGAATCAAGAGAATATGATATTCAACTACAGAATTAATGTTTGAAGAATGACCCTGTGCATGTCTACTTTTGGAGAAAGAACTGATAAATAGTAACACAAAAGACATAGTTAATATATCTATTGTGTGTGTGGGTGTGTTGAATGGATGCCTTCACTAGTGTGGGGGAGGGAGGGAGATACCTGGGATTTTGGTTGTAATTAATAACAAATAAAATTTATTTATTTATTTTTAAACCCTCACCTTTCATTTTGGAGTCAATACTGTGTATTGGCTCCAAGGCAGAAGAGTGGTAAGGGTAGGCAATGGGGGTCAAGTGACTTGCCCAGGGTCACACAGCTGGGAAGAGTCTGAGGCCAGACTTGAACCTAGGACCTCCCATTTCTAGGCCTGGCTCTCAATCCACTGAGCTATCCAGCTGCCCCAAACAAATAAAATTTAGAAGGAAGAAAAGAAAAGAAAACTTCTCCAGCTCCCTCAAGCTGCAGTTGATTCCTCCTTCTTCTCTAGCCCTGAAGGACTTGTCATCTGTACCATTTGTCTGCTACTCATTATACACTGCATCATGGTGTTAACTTTGGTGTGCAGACATCTCTCTCACTGATGTGTTTTCCGAAGGCACCATCGTCTGCCTGGTCTTCTCCATCTTCTTACCCTCTCCAGCACCTAACACAATGCCTGGCAAATGGCGGGCATCCAGGAAATGTTTGTCAGCTGATTATTTGGTGGGCTTGTTGAATAGCATCTGGGAAGGACTTTCAGTTTCCTGGAAAAAGACCTTTTTTTTTTTTTTTTTTGCCTGGGAAGATCTTTAGGAATACAGTGAGCTTGCTTTCACAGCTAACTAGCTGTGAAACCTCTTTACTGTATAAACAGGAGCCTGTTTGAATCCCACACATGGGTTGTAATGCTGGGCAAAGATCAAGTTATTTGGGGTGGGGGTGGGGTGACAGACATCTATGCAACTTAATGCCTAACCAAGAGTAGGAAAAGCTGTTTTTTTCCCAGGTTTTTTTTTTTTTTAAAGTCCTTTCATTCTATCTTAGAATCAATACTGTGTATCGGTTCCAAGGCAGAAGAGCAGTAACAGCTAGACAGTGGGCGTTATGTGATGTGCCCAGGGTCACACAGCTTGGAAGTGTTTGAGGCCAGATTTGAACCCAGGATCTCCTGTGTCTAGGCCTGGCTCTCTATCCACTGAGCTACCTAATTGACCCTCTGAAGTTTTTGGTAGAGTTGACCTGTGATGCTGGGTTGATGTGGACGTTCCCTCTCTACCACATTACACACTGCTTGCTCTTATGGGGAAGGGAGCCAACACCTGGAAACGATGGCCTACACCAAATCAAGATGTGGGAAACGGAAGCAGGAAAAAGAAGGCAGAGGTTGTAAGCTGACTCTGAACCACCCTTGTGTGAATAATTTTACACTTGGTGATTTAGCCAAGTGCAGATTTTGGAGCCTAAAACCAGAATCATAGACTCACTTAGAGTGGGAGGGATCACAAGGGTCATCCAGTACATTCCTCTCAATTTAGGGCTTTAAAGTGACTTGCCCTGGGGTCACAAAGGTAGCAGAGATGGAAAATGACCCAGCTCCTCTACCCCATCCCCCCAAACCAGTGTCTTTTCCACTATGCAAACCAGACCTCAGACGTGACTAATGGTTTGGTCTGGGTGTGATACCTCAAAAAGCCATGTCATGGGCGCAGCTGGGTAGCTCAGTGGATTGAGAGTCAGGCCTAAAGATGGGAGGTCCTAGGTTCAAATCTGGCCTCAGACACTTCCCAGCTGGGTGACCCTGGGCAAGTCACTTGACCCCCATTGCCTACCCTTGCCACTCTTCTGCCTTGGAGCCAATATACAGTATTGACTTCAAGACGGAAGGTAAGGGTTTAAAAAAAAAAAAGCCACGTAGTTTGTTCATTCTTTAGAAGCAATGTCTCTTCTACCTTGGAACCAATACAGAGTATTGATTCTAAGACAGAAAGTGAGGGTTTAAAAAAAAAAAAAGAAACAATGTCAAGGAGACCAGCAAGGAGACAGATGCACCAGACAAGGACTAATCCTTTGTTTGGAACATTTTTTTCTACCACCACTCATTACCTGACATATGGCATACACATCTAATTGTTTACTTTGTCCCCTTTTAAGCAGGATGCTGGAAAACAGCTGGTATGTGTCTTTTAATATATTTGCTGATGAAATTTAGATGTACCGTTTGGGTCTTTTCCTGTGATTAGTGTGAAAGATTATTGGTCCCCTGAAAAATCATTAGTCTTTGTTGCTGAGCTGTACTAGAGTTCTTTCCCTGCTTCCATTAAATGAATAATCGATCACATCTCCTGTACCTTCTTGGACAGTGGACAGTCAAGGGATTGAAAAGGAATGGCTATTGGCATAAGCATTATTCTATATTATAAAGGATTATGTTATGTGAATGAAGTCTATCTTGCTGTACACCTTTGCAGCTGACTGACTTGTCCCTATTTCAGCAGAAGTAGATGCAATCGAAATTACAACGTGTGCAGTTAATTGTTTGTAACAAAACCTTTCTAAAGCTCTCCGCGTGATCCAATACAGCCCAACTAATTACTATTTAGTCTTGGGTTTATGGAACTTTTCAGAGCTCTTGAAAGAACAATGAGAGCAATTTGGAGTGCCAGGAGGCTGGTGGGGAGTAATATGAAGTGTGACTATAACTTGACGAGACTGCCTTTTAACAAACCTTCAGGGACTTATTCAAATGGGTTTTGCCCCTTTCAGAGCAGTCTCTTTGGGAGCGTGCATTTTTATTTCACTAATGCTGTTATTGCTCAAAACCTTTCTAGAACTCCTCTTTGGGGACACCCTCAGACACCCATGGCTTTTGGAAGCAGACTGGATATTCTGAAAGCACTTGAAATCATTCCTTCCAGAACACGGATTGTGATCCAGCAGCATTGTAACATTTTGTGCCCCCAAAAGTGTGATTATAAAATCATGGTACTGATTTTCTCTTATGGCTAGTCAGAATTTAAAATCGGAGGGACCCTAAAGATCATCTAGTGATAATTAGTGGGTAGAGCAAAGGAGCTGGGGTCAAGAAGACCTGAGTTCGAATTTGACTCTACACTTATTAGTTGTGATTTTGGGGCAAGACACTTTTAACCTCTGCCTTAGTTTCCTCAGTTGTAAAATGGGAATAATAATATTGTCTGCCTCTGAGGGTTGTTGTGAGCATCAAATGAGATGCTATTTATAAAATGCTTAGCTCAGTGTCTGGCACGTGTAAGGTGCTATATAAATGCCAATGATTATCCTCATCCTCACCATTTTCTAATCAAATTTACACATTTTTGCAAATGAAGAAACAGAGGCACAGAGAAAGGAAGCAACTCGTCTTGAGTCTCACAGGGAAGAAGGGACAAAACTGAAATTTAAACTCACTTGCTCTGATTCTAAATCCAATACTCTGGATAATACCTAATTGCACTATACCAGAGCTAAAAACTCATGTATATTTATCCATCCATTCATTCATTCTTTCATTCTTTCACTTATTTATCTTTATAACCCATACTTCCTGTCTTAGTAACAACTCTAAGTCAGAGGGGCAAGGACAAGGCAATCGGGGCTAAGTAACTTGTCCAGGGTCACAGAACTAGGTAGTATTTGAAGTCACATTTGAACCCAGGTCCTCTTGATGTCAGGCCTGGCCCTCTATCCACTAAGCCACCTAGCTGCCCATGTATACTTATTTTAAAGATAATTCCCTAAGAGGAGTTTCAAAAATGTTTTGGGCAATGTTGGAGTCAATGGAATAAGCTTGCAGCTTCCCAAGGTGACTACTTTGAGCAACACAAGGGCTATATGAATTTTTCTACACTTATTTTTAAATAAACAAAATCTCATTGTTTTGTAGTCATATTAAGTAATGTTACTGAATAATAATGATAGCTGAGACATATAGTATTTTAACATTCTTAAAAATATTTAAAATATATATTTAAAAATTTTATTTAAAATATAAAATGTGTTTCATTTAAAAAATATATACATATTATCTCATTTGAGTTTTGCAACTACTCTATGAGTCTGGCATTGCAACTATTATTACCACTACTGCACAAATGAAGAGACTGAGACTCAGAAAAGTTAAGTGAAATTGCTGGGATTGCACAGCTAGGATCAGAGGTAGAATTTAAAACCAGGCATTCTTTTTTTTTCCTTTTTCTTTTTTTCAAACCCTTAACTTTTGTGTATTGGCTCCTAGGTGGAAGAGTGGTAAGGGTGAGCAATGGGGGTCAAGTGACTTGCCCAGGGTCACACAGCTGGGAAGTGTCTGAGGTCAGATTTGAACCTAGGACCTCCCATTTCTAGGCCTGACTCCCAATCCACTGAGCTACCCAGCTGCCCCCCAAACTAGGCATTCTTGACAGGTTCGACCCCCTATCCACTACCATGCTGCTTTTAAGTCTCTAATTCACTTGGGGCTATAGAGGCCCAGTTAGATTCCCCATCACGTTTCCAAAGCCTTTCTCTGTCCTCATTTGGAGGTCTCTTTCCCTTTGCTGCTGCACCTAGAGTATATGGCTCTGTCCACACATTTGGTGGCACAACTATCCTTTGATCGTTCTGTTGGTAACTTTCAGTCAAGCCATTATAGCCAACCGTCCATACTGTACAGGCACAGCCACAGCATTAGAGTATTCCAGATGTTGACAGGTTGTGCCACCAGGCAGAAACCCTTAGCTTTTTACCCGCATTAATAGTGATGGTTGGAATTGCTAGAGGAGTAAACTATGGCATATTGATGACCAGTATCTTCCAGATTTGGGCAGCTAGGGAATGCACTGGAGAGTGTCAGTCCTAGAGTGAGGAAAATCTGAGTTCAAATCTGGCTTCAGAAGCTTACTAGCTGTGGGACCCTGAGCAAGTCACTTCACCCTGTTTGCCTCAGTTTTCTTATCTGTGAAATGAGCTGGAGAAGGAAATGGTGAACTACTCCAGTATCTTTGCTAAGAAAATCCAAAAAAGGGTCATGACGAATTGGATATAACTGAAACAACTGAACAACAACTATATCTTTTAGATATTCTTCAGAGAGAAGATGAATAGACCAAAGGAGATGAAAATGTATAATATGATAAATGGTATGAAATGATAGAAAGCATTTTGCACATTTTAAAACCAATATAAACCAATGAGAACTTAAAAATTAACATAAATGCTTTATGATAGCTAAAATGACTTTAAAGACTATTTTGTTAAAGTTGCTGGGAATAAAGACTTGAAAATCTCTCAGATGGCCTGGCAGAAATTAACTCAAGTATTTATTCATTAGAGTTCAAGGCCTGGAGTCAAGAAGACTCCTCTTCCTGAGGAGGTTACTTGCTGTGTAACCCTGGGCTAGTTGTCTCAACCTGTTTGCCTCAGTTTCCTCATCTTGTCAAACATGCTGGAAAAGGAAATGGCAAACCACTCCTGCATCTTTGCCAAGAAAATTCCAAATGAGGTCAGAAAGAGTCAGAAAGAACTGAAAAGTGACCACGCTACAACAAAAAATATCTGGAAAAGCAGACAAGAATGATTTCTACCTAAGTATATGTCAAATGTCTTTTAAAACACTTTATTCACATGACCAGATTTTATACATATAAAAAATAATTTGAAAAGACATGACAGATAACTGGGAACTCTACCTCCTTGTTATTCACTGTTGTCTAAGCTCTTTTCTACTGAAGTCCACAAGAAGTAGCTCAGCTTTGTAGATCTGTGCTCTTGTCACATCCATTTCCTTGCCTTTTGTCAAAGCAGAATTCCTGGAATTGATCTCAGAGGCACAAATCACCTCATAATAACATTGCACTTAGAGAGCAGCTATTGAGCATGTAAGTACAGAGCTTAGTAATTACCTTCTACTGTAATCATGCAGAGATTTTAATCTTGTAAATTAGATCCTATCTCAAAACTGGGGAAGAAAAGGAAAGTTACATGATAATTAGACCGTAGTTAGTTAGCATTTCCAATTACTGTCAAAAGGGATCCCTGTGAAAGTTCTTCCTTAAAATTTAATTCAGTTCAACAAGAATTACAAAGTGGGTCAGCTAGGTGGCTCAGTGGATTGAGAACTAGGTCTAGAGATGGGTTGGGGTCGTGGGTGGAGTAGGGAATGAGGGGTTTCTGTGTTCAAATTTGACCTCCGACACTTCCTAGCTGTGTGGCCCTGGCCAAGTCACTTAATACACCATTGCCTAAATTTTAACACTATTCTGCTTTGGAACCAATACACAGAATTGATTCTAAGGTGGAAGGTAAGAGTTTAAAAAAATTATAAAGGACCCATTGTGTGCATGTGTAAAACACTTTGCATATACTCTGGTTGTTGTTCATTCTTTGTTTTTAAAAAGGACCAATGATGAATGTGAATTGGATGTAAGTGAGGCAGAGTTGCATGAAATCCTCAGTTCCCTGTTTTTTCCAGAGTCATCCAAGTCCAGGGGCAAGACAAAAGTCAGGATGACTGGTGATTGGGATGCAGCAGATGACTTTGACACCTTTGAAGTCTGACCAAGCTCTAGGCACTTCACAATGCCTGCTTCAGTCACCTTCATGACTGTTTGGAACAAATGTTCTCATCTACCCATTCCACTGGGGGAGGTCTTCACATGCTTGGGGTGGACATCCCCCTAAATCACCAAAGGATCTGAAGTCTGTCTCATCTGCTGAACCAGTTTACCAGGGTGTGACTGCCCTGCATGCTACTTCTTGGAGCCACTGATGAGTTGTGTGAAAGGTAGACCCCAAAGGTGGGTGAGCAGCCCTGAAAAAGGCTTGGTAAATGCTCACCCCAGAGGTACTAGTCCTCCCCCAACACTCCTGCACACTCCACATACCATAAATTACTATATAAATGCTATGCTTATTATTAGGTTCTAGTTTTACAAAGAAATAAAGAAAGCTTTCTTTGTTCTCAAAGAGCATGCTGCAAATTATTAATCAAGACATTAACAAAGTAGTAAAATTTGAGTAGTCTTTGTTAGTTCTATTGGTCCCCTTGAAAGCCTGGAATTGAGCTAGATGCTCGGGATGGGGGAAGAGAGGATCTGCTATGTGTCCACAAAGATCTCATATTCCAGATGAAACAATGACCGCAAATTAAATTTTATTAACACTGAATGCAAAAGTTAGAGAATGGATCACAGTGTCATATCTTTAGAGTTGGAAAGAATCCCAGAGATCTTCTAGATCTCTCATTTTACAGATGAGGAAACTGAGGACTACAAAGGCCAAGTCACTTGCCAAAAGTTCTGTAATTAGTGAGTGTATTTGATTTGTCCATAGTCATTCTGAATGTAAATCCTATACTCTTCCCACTCCAGATCAACATAGGTTGATGCTTAGAGGGGGAAGTAGGAAGTCATTTCTGAACTTCCATACCTTCTTCATTCATTCACTTAGTTCAACAGACATTTATTTACAGACTAATAAATATATACAGCAGGACCTCGTTTTACTAAAACTCAACACATATGAATTCAGGTATATGCGACAAACAATTGAAAAAATAAAGGTGGGAAAATACATCTAATAAAAAAATTTTAATTATACCTTAACTTCATACCATTTCCCAAGTGGAATAAATCCTCCCAATAGTTCACCCAGTCACACTTATTCTCATTAAGAAGTTTTTGTGCGGGGGCAGCTGGGTAGCTCAGTGGATTGAGAGCCAGGCCTAGAGATGGGAGGTCCTAGGTTCAAATCCAACCTCAGACACTTCCCAGCTGTGTGACCCTGGGCAAGTCACTTGACCCCCCCATTGCCCACCCTTACCACTCTTCCACCTATAAGTCAATACACAGAAGTTAAGGGTTTAAAATTTAAAAAAAAAATTACAAAAAGAAGTATTTGTGTGAGTCATTACATTGCTTTGCACTAAACATTGGCTCCCACATCCCTCTTTGTCAGGAGTTTTCATGTGTGCATCAGAGCAGTGCTTCTCTTTGTTTCATTAAAACTAGTTATGAACAATGGCTCCAAAGTACAAGAGTAGTGATGCTGGTGGCTTTGATAAGGCTAAGAAAAGTTGTAAAGTTCCTAGGGATGCTCATAGAAGAAATACTTACTAAACAACAGGGTTTATTATTCTGTATGATGTGCAAGTTATGCTAAGAGTCTTGAAACATATCGGTCATTTAAAACAAGGACCTACTATTTAAGGCTCTTTTCTAGGTGCTTGTTTTCAAAGGGAGTAGAGGAAACTATTCTTTTTTCACTATAACTCTGTGAAGTAGGTAAGTGAAGTCTTTATTATCTCCATTCTACTGGTAAAGAAATTGAGACTTTAAAAGGTTAAATGATTCTCAAACAGCTGTCAAGTAAAAGAGGAAAGATTGGAACCTAGGTTTATTATTTCAAAGTGTGTTTGCCATGCAATATGGGGATTCATTGATTAATTTGATATTAAATATTCAACAAATATTTATTGTCTTCTCTGTATATACAAAGGCATCATTCATAGTATCATGACTTATGTGACTTTAGGCGATAACTCTCTTGGTCTTTGTTTTCTTTTTCAGTACAACGATAGATTTGGATTCGATCATCTCTGAGATGCTTTTCCAACTTTAAATATGAGACCGTATAGGGAAAAAATTTCATTCCCATCCTACCCAGTACTAGGTTGGTATCACTAATTGTGATCCATAATAAAAAATCCTCAGTTATGGCTAAAGATATATTTATCTTTCTAGCTTTTTTCTGCTATGCAATGTGCCAAACTATTTTAATTTTAATTTATAGGAGGGGCAAATTGTAGCCTAGATTGTCTTGTCTACTGTTCTGTTTTAGTTGTATAGCCAAGAATAAAGTGAAGGATATCCAGATTTCACTTCTATATACTACCTAATAAAGAGACTTGAAAACTGATATCACACTGAAAAGCGGAAGGGCTGCCAGAAGAGAAAATGTTCAGAATGCCCAAGGGATAAGAGCACCCAAGAAAGAGGCTGGCTCACTTGACAGATCTAAAGAGAACATAGGATTACCGCAATTTCAGTCTGCTGAAGTTCAAACAAGAGAGAGTTAGGCAGACCATGAATGGAAAAATTGGAACTGTCAAGATAAGTAGAGATTAAGGTGTGCACATGGAATTCAGTAGCAGCTAACAGCAATCCTAGGAATGCTTGAGAGATAATGAGAGGCAGGCTAATGAAGGAGGTAGCTATGAGAAACTCCATGTAAGTTTAGGGTCAAGGACAACACTTAGTTCTGGGGCCTTGGGAATGAAATTAAGGTCTACCCTGTGGAGGCAATAAGAGAGAGGGAACAAAGGAGCAGATTTTTCCAGGAGAAATTTGATCTTAAGACCATCCAGCAGCAAAACAGGAAGTGCCGGTGTAGTTTAGAAGTGACTGTCAAGGCAGATTCATCAGGAAAATAAAATACCAAGGTAAGAAAGGTCATTGCAGAAAGTATTTATTACTTGGAAAGGAGTGAGGCTAAATGTTGAAATAAGGAAGTACTTCACTGAGATAGGAGAATGGCTGAATGAGCAAAGGGGTTCCCATCTGCCTATTACTTTGAGTTAAACAAAGACATGGAAATGTGGATCACTGGCAGGCAAGCTGTTGTGTAGGCAGAACAATCAGATCATTTTAACAAAAAGTTATGGACAGAATGGCTCTTGTAAGCAGGAAGAGCTTCTGTATTTTGAAGATGGGAATAAAACTTCTGCCTGTGTTTACTTGCTGGAAAAGGATTTCTAGTTCATTCCTAAGGATTCCGTGTTTTCTCTCGGGAAATCTTTTGTCTTCTATAATGACTGTTCTTCAGACAATAAGGATAACTTAATGGCACCTAACACAAGTCTTTCCAATGTACTCCGAGTTACTTAGAATTTTGAAATTTTGATTCTTACAAGATCTCAGTGTTCCATGATGTGGAGCCATGATTCATTGCCAGGATAATATGGTGTTACCAACTTGATAAGGATTGTAGTAGCCTTCAATCAGGAAGTCTTCAGCCTTTAAATCATCAGTGGCATCAACTTTTCAAAGAATTTTGAGCTTGGAGAAAATTCATATTGATTCCTAGTCAGAAGAGTTGTATGGGCAAGGCAATGGTGGATAAGTGATTTGTTCAGGATCACACAGGTTGGAAGTATCTAACATCAGATTTGAACCTAGGACTTCCTGTCTCCAAGCCTGGTTTTCAAAACACTGAGCCACCTAGCTTCCCTGAAAGGTTTTTCCCTAAAGCTGAATTTCTGGTGTTTTGGTATGATTTGGAGATATATGAGCATCTTCTAGAATAAGTACAAAATTATGTAGCTTTCAGATTCCTTGCACATATATAGATCCTTTAATCATCAGCATTAGTTTTGATTGTCGTTAAATTCTTATAGTTGATTGGTTCCTTGCACTGAATCATTTGTGTTCATCTCTTTGTTTTCTATCCCCAAATGTGTCCATCCAAAGCTATGAAATGGCTCCAAATCTCCATCCTCTCTGGTGATAAAGAGTTGCTTGTCCAAAAATTCATCAGATCAATTGGCATTCCAGATTTTCACTCTTTGGGCAGAAATCCCCTTAACATTTATCAAACCCTGAACAAACCACAGCAGCTCATCCAGCATACTCTTATGAAATGCATACTTGGTTGCTGGCAAAAGAACCTCATCTCAAAGGCTGTATGTAGCAGGATTGCAAGTCAGATACATAGCACCAGGGTCTGTGTGGTCCCCCTTCTTAAGACATATGCTCAATCTGACTGTGATACTGAGTTGCTCCCTAAGTTCAGAATAGGCAATGGGACTAGCAAGCTTTGCCATTTAAGAGTCATCACCAAGCACAGCTAACTCAGGGCTACATGGATAGCCCAGCTTTCTTTCTGTCCAAGACATCCCTGTTCCTGTTATGAGAGATGCAGCTGGGCTCCTTCCTGGCATCTTCTTCTCCTCTTATTCTGGCAGATTCCTCCTATAGCTTCTTCTTTAACATCTAATTCCTTAAACAAGTGTATCTCTAACGCATGACTCAGAGCTCCCCAAATTGACCTTTGTTTCAGATGTGATCCCAACAATTCACGTATCATTTTCTCATAATCTGAAATAGTTATTTGATTTACAACTTAGTTTTAAATTTCCAAGCTAAAATTATCACATGCTAATTTCAGTGGAATAAGGTATTCAGGCGTCTTCCTTTGGAGGTCTTTTTGATTATTAGCATTCATTTCACTAGTATCATATAACTTTTGAAGTGTATTTTCTGAACCATGGTTTTAGCACCTAAATGTTGCAAATTTTATAACCTTTGGGTAATTTAAAAAATATTTTTCTCAGGTTTCAGTAGGTGTGAAATAAACATGTATTGTTGTTCAGTTGTGTCTGACTTGTCATGATCCCATTTGGAATTTTCTTGGCAGAGATATTGGAGTTGTTTGCCATTTCCTTCTCCAGCTCATTTTATAGATAAGGAAACTAAAGCAAACAGGGTGAAGTGATTTGCCTAGGGTCAGATAGATAGTACATATCTGAAGCTGGATTTGAATTCAGGCCTTCCTGTCTCTAGATGCAATGCTCCATACCCATAGTGCAAACCTATGGCGCATGTGCCAGAAGGGGTATTCAGAGCACCCTCTGTGGGCACCTATTGCCTTAGCACAGAGTTCGCCAGAGTTCGTTACTAGAAAGCCAGAGGGATGCAGGGCAGGGCTGCTCCCTTTTCTCTCTCCACTGGCTCCTGAGGACATTTGTCACGTCATTGACTCCTCTAAAAGGTTTGCCATCACTGCTCAATACACTCTACCATCTAACTGCCTCAACAAACGTAGAAATCTGCTTCAACCAGCCTCTCTAAGTGATGTGATATAAAGACCCCAAATAAGGTTATATTAAAAATAAAAAAATAAATTGATAAGAGCCACATATAAAAATGAAGCGACAGACCATAATGCTCAGTGGGCATTATTGCTCAAGTCACTGCTTTGTATACAAATAGGTCCTTTTGGTATATTCATTGAAGGGACACTTTTCTATCTCGTGCTTAGAACCTTTTGTGTCTCTTCTCAATATTTTAATTGAGACATTTTTTCACAAATTGATGCTATCAATTTTCCTTAAAAATAATCAATTCCTCTCTTACCATCATATTTACTGTTAAAAACTTAACTCAAGATCTTTCCCTCCAAATTCTCTTCTATTCTTGACTCCTATTACTATTCAAGATACCATCATCTTTTAAGACAACCAGGCTCAAAAACTAAGCATTGTCTTTGACTCCTCATTCACCACACTTCTGCTCTCCATATCCAAACAGTTGCTAAATCCCATCAACTTCATAGCATTTTTCTTGTATACATCACCTTCTCTTCTCTGACTCTGCTGTCATTCTGGTAGAGACCCTCATCACCTCCCATGTGGACTATTGCAGTAGCTATCTGGTTGGTCTCCCTACCTCAGATTTCACCCCACTACAGTCCATTCTTCCACTCAGTTGTCAGACTTAAAGAACAAGTTTTACCATATCAACCTGCTCTTCAATAAATTCCAGTGACTCCCTTTCAACTATAGTATAAAATATAAAATCATCTGCTTCTCTTTTAAAACCCTTCATAAGCTAGTTGCCTCCTACCTCTTCAGGTTTTTTCTATCTTGTTCCGCCTTCTTCACATATAGTTGGTGATCCAGGGACAACAGGCCTTCCTTTCTGTTCCGTGATCGAGATTTCATCTCTCAACTCCACGAATTTCCATTGATTGTCCTCCATATCTGTAATCCTTTCTCTTCTAACCTCTAACTTCTGACTTCTCTAACTTCCTTCAGGTCTCAGCTGAAATCATATCTTCTACCTTTTTGGCTTTTCCAATCCCCTTTAAATTCCAGTGCCTTCCCTCTGAGATTATCTCCAATTTGTTCTGTGTAGAATTGGATTGTATGTATACAATTGTTTGCACTGTGTCTGACTTATCAGACTATGGGATTCTTGAGAAAAATGAGAAATTAGACTTTTTTTTTTTGGGGGGGGGTGTCTTTCTTTGTGTCCCCAGTGCTTAGAATGTAGTCAATTATTTGATTTTTATTTGTTTGTTGACTTGACTTGTTGGGCTTTCTAGTCAACTAAAGGCATTAAATAGACCTATCCACATGGAGTTGAAGCCTTTCAGACTTGGCAGGTAATGCCAAGACTGAGAAAGTCACCACACCCTTCCCTGCTGACTAGATCAGTGATGGGCAAACTTTTTAAAGAGGGGACCAAAGGAAAGGAAATGCTTATCTGTCAGTCTGTTTCTAAGGCAACTCTTTAGAATTTTTTGTATTGTATCCTACTCATTGTATTCGTCAGATTAGGAATAATGTCCCTAGACTGGGATAGAACATTTCAGGGGGCCGCATCTGGTCTGCCAGCCGTAGTTTGCCCATTACTGGACTAGACACATTTTCTTATGTTTGCCTGAAGAAAATGTTGGAATATCCTTGTTGAGAATTCTTTCTATGCCATGGCTAAATAAACCTTCTTTTGTTAACTGCTTAATGAATGCCCCAACATTGATCCAGAAGTAACAGGGTACTGATTTGAGACAGTCTTGCCCTTAGGGCTGATTGCTAAATTTTCAGTGTGAGAACTTGCATCTTTGAAATGGGAAAACTATTACTTTACTGATCATCTAGACTTTAGAAAGTGACGGAAAACTGTTAATACTGATTAAACTTAAAAGTGTGATCTGGGAACTTTTTTTTGAGAGCTGATTATTAAACATGTACAAGAACATCTCTGTTGATACTTAACAATTCAGGAATGATTTTTAACTCTTCAGGCTTCATCCCAAAGGCATTAAGGAACTCAAGCTCAAGAAACAACTGAGGGTAATGAGAAAAGACTTCCTAAGCCTTGAAGGAAGAGTGATGAGGAAGGAATACACACATAGTAAAATATAGTGGAAGAAGGGAGTTGGGTTCAAATTTCCCCTCTACTGCCTCCTACCTGGGTGATCTTAAGCAATTTGGTTTCAGTTTCCTCATCTATAGAAGCAGGGATTGGATTGCTAAAATGTGGGAGGCTGACATCCAAGATTGCTACCAGTTTTCAAGCTCTGGTTCCATTTTAAAAAGTTTTCCCACTAGTGGGCAGGCAGGAAGCTGGTGACACTGATCTTATGATTTATGGACATGTTTATCTGCCGTAAAACAGCTAGGAGGTAGTAGATAGTAGTAGATGAGAGTCCAGAGCCTAAAGTTGGGAAGACTGAGTTCAAATTCAGCCTCAGAAACCTGTTAGCTGTGTGATTCTGGGAAAATCACTAGACACTGTTTCCCTCAGTTTCCTCATCTGTAAAATGAACTGGAGAAGGAAATAGCAAATCACTCCAGTATCTTTGCCAAGAAAACGCCAAATAGGGTCATGAAGAGTGAACATGACTGAAACTATAAATCTTTGTTTGCTGTAGTGGGAAATAGATAGTGCCTGTTCTACACTCAACACCCAGGACTGGTGAGAGACCAAAAATTGTTTTTAAAGAGCAAAATTAGGAATTAGAAAACCTGACTATTGCATGTCCATGCAAAGCAATATCGAGACTGGAAGCCATTTGTTCAAGGGAGATAAAATCCCATTTTGGTTTCACTTGGCTGACACTTTATTAAAAAATATTTTTTTTCTATTAACATTTGTTTTCTCTCCCTTCCAGTCTTCCTTTCATTCCCCTCTCACTCCCTGTGGAAAAAGGAAAAAAGAAAAGAAAAGCCCCTTTAAAACAAATATTCATGTTAATCAAAGCAAATTCCTATATTGGTCATGTCTAAAACTGACTGTTTCATATTGTTATCTTGAGTCACTTCTTTCCCATCAAGAGGTAGGTAGCTTGCTTTATCATCGGTCCTCTAGAATTGAGGCTGATCATCCTAATAATCAGTGTTATCAAGGCTTTATAATTATTTTATATTGTTTAAATTATTCTCCTGGTCTTATTCATGTAATTCCTGAACAGAGTGTATCCCCAAGTTTCTTTGAAACTGTTCATTATTTCTTATGGCTTAATAGCATTCTAGTATTTATCTACTATAATTAATTTAGCCATTTCCTAATTGAAATTACACCTTAGTTTTGAGTTCTTTGCCATCCCCCAAAGAGCTTCTATAAATATTTTTGTACACATGAGTCTTTTTCTACTTTCTTTTGATCTCATTGGGATGTAGACCTGGTAGTGATACCACTGGGTCAAAGGGTAGACACAGTTTATTGACTTTTGGAGCATAGTTTGGAATTGCATTCCAGAAGGGTTGGACCAATTCATGGCTCCACCAGTAGTCCATTAATGTGCCTATTTTCCCACTGGCTGGATACTTTAGATAAAAATGTCTTTTGTTGGTATGAGGCCATCAGGTATACACTTTACCTCTGTCTGGAGATATGGTCAGGGCTCTCCTCTGCCAATCATACTCAAGTCCTTTATTTTAGGGGTGGAGGGGCAGTTTCATTGTGAGATAATAATACTCAAAAGACCCACTATGGGGTAACCTCTGACACTAGTTACATGATCATGTGCAAGTCATTGAACAATCAGTTCAATTCAGTTTTGCCATCTGTAAAATGGGATAATAATAGCATCTACTTTCCAGGGTTGTTTTAAGGACCAAATGAAAACGTAATTGTGAAACACTTAGCACAGTGACTGGCACATACTAAGCCCAATGAAAAAAAAATTGCTATTATTAAATCAAACAGTGGGGAAAGACTTGTCATATTGCCTCATCTGCCTTTCTTAGCCTGACTCTTTGGCTTCAACTCTGGTCTGGAAAACCCATGGGAAGGGGGTTATCAGTATTTCCTCCCTAAACATCTATAAGCCTGCCTGCCTCCGTGAAGCAGCTGGAAAATGGGCAGGCCCTCTCTTCACAAAAGCAGAGGGAAAAAGCATCTCTTTTTGTGTGAGGAAGAAAAAAAAGGATTCAAGGTACAGAGGCATTTTAAGTAAATTAAGGCCTTTGTTTCCCCTAAAGGCCCAGACAAAGAATTTTTGCAGTGTTGTCGGTAATGTCTTTGTGGCAGGTCCCTAATCTCTTCTTTTAAAATTTTCTTTCAAAGAAAGCTAAGCAGTCTTTAATTAACTATTAAAACAGTGTCCTAACACAGGAGGACAAGATTTAGAAAATCTCTTTAATGACTGGAACCAGATTTGCTCCTGATTGTAAATACCAGTTTACTCCCCTTCAAAATTAGGCCTTAATTAAATTGGGGAAGGTGGCTGGTGTCTGAGGTTCTGGGAGCACCTTCATTTGCATCTTCCCCAGCTTCCACTGAAGAGGACTTTCTAAGGGTGGGGAGGTGAAGGGCTCCCTTGGGTTTATTTCCGTTGTTTGAATAGGAAAAATAAAGGGAAATGGGATTTTACTTTCCATCTAGACCTCTTATGGATGAAACACACCTTTCCCCCTGCAGTTTATTCTGACCCCACTGCTAAAGGATTATTCGAGTGAATCTTTGGGCAGGCTGGAATTTGTGGGCCCAGCCAGCACACCCAGCTGCATTGCACAAGTAGCACTGAAGCGACTTCCAATACCTCCTGAGCGCCATCTCAGCCTCATGTTTGGAGGCCCAATATGGTGAACAGTTTGTTTAAAAAACAAAGTAGATGTTTTGTCATTCTCCTTCTGGCTTTTAGGGAACACATTGAGGTGTTCGAAATGAGCTGCTAATCCAGAGTTTCCTCTCCTTGTGCCATCTGGTTTAAATTCTGTCTACCTGCTTAATGCCTAGTATTCTTGTCTGCCTGGGCATATAAGGAAGTCGCAACTCATTAACAGTTGAGGTAAGATTCCTGGTGGGAATACTGAGCTTTACTATCCTAGTAGGTTTTCTCTTTGCATTAAGTTAGATAGATCACAGATATAAACCAAAGACATTTGAGTTAATTTAATTTCAGGGGTGTGTTAGAGAGAGATAGACAGACAGAGAGAGAGAGAGAGAGAGAGAGAGAGAGAGAGAGAGAGAGAGAGAGAGAGAGAAGCAGAAGAGAAAAATAGAGAAAGGAATGAGGAGATGAGAGAGAAAGGAAGAAGAAAGGGAAAAGAGAGAAAAGAGGGAAGGGGAGAGAAAGAAAAGGAGGTTGAGGAACAAGATAAAAAGATGTGGAGAGAGGGGAAGAAAGAGAAAAGGAGAGAGGAGCAAGATAAAAGGAGAGGAGGGAGAGATTAAGAGAGGGGGAGGGAGAAAAAGGAGGGAGAGGGCAAAAGAGAAAGGAGAGAGGGGAGAAGGATAGAGAAAAGGAGAAATAGAAGAGATAAAAATAGAGAAAGGAAAGAGGAGACAAGAAAAAGTGGAAGAAGAAAGAGAAAAGAGAGAAAAGAGGGAGGAGGAGAGAGAAAAGGAGATAGTGAAGCAAGATAAAAAGGGAGGGAGGGAGGGAGGGAGGGAGAGAGAGAGAGAGAGAGAGAGAGAGAGAGAGAGAGAGAGAGAGAGAGAGAAAATTCAAGAAATCCAGGGATTCTATGCTGGTATTTGTTGTCTAAATTTATCTAATTCTTTGGACCCCATTTGGGATTTTCTTGGCCAGTATAATGGAGTGGTTTGCTCTTTTCTTCTTCAGCTCAGGAAACTGAGGCAAATAGGGTGAAGTGACTTGCCCAGGATGGCACAGCTCATAAGTATCAGAGGCCAGATTTGAATTCAAGAAGATGAATCTGTCTGAAGCCAGACTCAACGCTCTATCAACAACGTCACCTAGCTGCTCTGTAATGCTTTTGTACAAAGTTGGTAGTGTGGTTTCAGTGGATTGAATGTGGGATTCAGATTCAGGTCAAGACACGAATCTGACATTTATGATTTGTGTGACCCTGGGCAAGTCAATGAACTTTCTGTCTCAATTTTGTCAACTTGTCAAAGGGAGAAAATATTTGCAGTGAGGGATTGGTGAGGCTCAAAACTGTCAGTTTTTATTACTGAATCTGAGATCTGATACCTTCTAGCTGTGTAGCCTTGAGCAAACCACTTATAGCTTGGTTTCCTCAGTATATAAAGTGAAAAGAATAATAAAATAAATACCTCAGAGGGTTACCATGAAGTTTAGATGAGATAATGCTTGTAAAGAGTCTTAGCATCTTAAAAGGGCTATTCGAATGTGATATATGTTATATACATACATTTATGTGTTATTGTTGTTGATGTTTGTCCTTTGTTTCTGAAGAGAACCAATGATATCATGGGTGATGAATTGACTTGTGGGTGAATTGGATTTAAATGAAGCAGAGCTGCACAAAGTCATCAGCCTCATTCTCCTTCAGAATCATCAAAGTCCAATGACAAGACAAAAGTCAGATGACCGGTGATGGTCCAGAATGTAATAGATGACTATTGCATCTTCAAGATTACACACACACACACACACACACACACACACACACACACACACACACACACACACACGCACACACACACACACACACACACATGCACGCACGTTCTTCTTGATTAATTTGCTGAGTAGCAAAAAGTCTATCACGTGTCATAGCAAGAAAACGCAGACCCTTTGCTGCTCCTCTGTACACAAACTAAAATGAGATGAGGAAAACACCAAGGGATGCATTTTCATTCTTATGAGAAATTCTTATAGTACTTTTCCCTCCTTTTAAAAGGAAGTTTTCTTGTTACATATGATATGAGCATTAAACCACACTTCTTCTGAGACTGAAAATTGAAGTTTATATTTTGAGTTGTGTTTATAACTTTTATTTCAGAACAATGACGATTCAGATTTTGATCAAAAATTTATGACATATGTGCATATATATGTTTTCTGGATTAATGAATGGAGTAATAACATAAAAGTTGCATCTCATTAGCTCATAAAAAATAGCACACTTGAAGCAGTTTAGTGTATTATGTAGACAAAAAGTCTTAGAACTTTTGGGTTGATCCATTAAGTCTTAGTTGATAATTTTCTCTTCTTTCATGAAGAAAAGATATGCAGTGATTAAGAATTACTTCTTTCTAAGAGGAATTTCTTGTATGTAATGGAGGCGCCTTCAGATAGAACTCAACTCCAAGACCGTCACCCTTTCCACACGATCATATTTATTGTTCTTAGACCAAAAATTTGAAATACTCTGTTTAACAAGATTCTCTCTCTAGGAGAATGATAGAACAGAAGAGAAAGACTTAGCAGGCCTAGGAAGTAGGTTGATATTTTGGGAACAGGAATATTTAAGGTTTAATTGTATTGGAAGAGCTCTCCAAAGACCTGAGACTCTTTCCCCTTGGCTTGTGCCCCTTACTCCACTTTTTTTTTCATCTTGTTTAGGGGTCTGGCCAGGGTCCCGTGAAGTTCATTGCTAAATTCAGGCTTTGTTCTCCTTATTTTTTTAAAATCAAATTGCATATATACTAGGCCACTCATCATATATGGCTGGCTGTCATTGACATTTATTTATATTATTTCCTAATCCAGCAGCTGCCTTGGACTTTGTGACCTTAGGTAAGTCACTTAGCTGACCTGACTGAGCCTCAATTTCCACATTTATAAAATGAGGACAATTATACCAGCCTAAACTCTGGATCATTTTGAAGAGTCAAAAAAATAATGTAGAAAGATTTGTTGGAAACTTTAACGGACTATTAAATGAAGATGTTGGTGCAGGGCATGGAGCACTAGGCCTGGAGTGAGGAAGATCTGCATTCAAATCCTCCTTCAGATATTTACTAGCTTGGGGAAATCAACCTTTGTCTACTTAAATTTCTTCATCTATAAAATGAGGATACTAGCATCTACCTCATGGAATTGTTGTGAGGATCAAACAAGATACTATTTGTGAAGAGTTTAGCATCAACCTAGCAAATAGCAAATGTTATACTTATTCTCTCTTTCACCTCCTCCTGTTCCTCCTCCTTCTATTTCTCCTCCTCCTCCTCCTCTTCATCCAATCCTTAGAATAGTGAGTTAGAAAAAGTTGGCACTTAAACGTTTGTTGAATTTGAATGTTAAAATCACAACTATTAGTTGTGGAAATATACAAAGCAGTACTATTTTTTAAAAAGTTTTTATTTTGAACATTTTTCCCTAGTTACATATTTCATGTTCTTTCCCTCTCCCCTAAACCCCCTTAGCTGATGCACAATTCCACTGGGTTTTACATGTATCATCCATCGATCAAGACCTAATTCCATATTATTGATAGTTGGACTAGAGTTATCGTTTAGTGTCTACATCCCCAATCATATCTCCATCAGCCCATGTGTTCAAGCAGTTGTTTTTCTTCTATGTTTCTCCTCCCATAGTTCTCCCTCTGGATGTGGATAGTGCTCTTTCCCTCAGCCTTGCTCTGGATCCTTGCATTGCTGCTAGTAGAGAAGTCCATTATGTTCAATTATACCACAGTGTATCAGTCTCTGTGTACAATGTTCTCCTGGTTCCAAAGCAGCACTATTTTAAGAGTTCAGTTCTTATCCATAAGACTTTGTCTCTATAGGAGATCAAAGACTGAATCTATTTATTTTGCCTCTCCTTGCTGGCAAATTAAAGATTGTGTGTGTGTGTGTGTGTGTGTTGGGCATGAAGGGAGAATAGAAAAACTTTGGAGGATATTAGATTGTCTATACTGGGAGATGATCATTTGTAAAACTGTAGATATATTCTCTGGAGCAATGTAAATTACTCATTACATCTCTATAGAAAATTAGAATATTTTCTTGTTTGATGAATAATTTCTATTTGTAAAATACTTTACATATGTTATCTCATTTAATGTTAGTAAAAACCTTATTAATTTGGTAGTTGAATTAGGCTTTACTGTTACATTTTACAAATGAGGAAAATGAGACTCAGAGAAATTAAGTGACTTGTCCAAGTTGTCCACACAACAAGTAAACACTATAGCAGGGAATCTGAATTTAGGTCTCCTTGCTGCAAAAGAAGCATAGTGGTAGAGATGAAGGAATTTTGAATTTTGAATTTAGACATCTGGGTTCAAATCTTGCCTTTGTGCCTGTATGACTTTAGGCAAGTCACTTACCTTGCTTAGGCATTCATTTCTTTATCTGCAAAATAAGGGGGTCTCTGAGGTCCCTTTCATCTCTAAATCTATGACCCTGATTCCAGGTTCAGAATCCTTCTATTTGCCACTGCCTCATATTTATTTGTCTTGAAATGAAATCTTTCTCCTTACCAAAGAAGAAAAAAAAAGATATCCAAGGTTGTTATTCATCTTTGAAAAGTTATGATAAATTGTAATCACCAACTGGAATGATCTATGATCAAATTATTTATTACTTTGAATATTCAGAAAACACTCTAAATTGCTGATGTTCTAATATTGGTATTGCAAGTATTGGCAGAGAACTTCAAGTCAGCTGAATCTCTCCTCATTGCCAGAAAGCTGAGTGACTTCTCTTCTTTGAAACACTAGAAGACTGCAGGAGAGTGACACCAAGAATAACATGTTCCTTAATTAAATCAGGGAGGAGACTGTGGAGAAGGAAGACACCTGTGATAGTGCCAAGATTTTAGTCATCCTTCATGTACTGTGCAGTGGAAGTCAATAAGCTTACTCCAGTATGCTGATGTCAGAGTCCTTGATTCAGAATACTGTGGGTCCATTGAATTTTGGACTTAAGGGATTCTGAGGCCAGATGGCCTCCAAGCTGCCATTTCATCTTCTGTGGCCAACTGAACATCATGAAACATCCCTGCATCCCCATCCCCACCCACCAGTGGTGAAGAATGAGGGAAAAGGAACTTAAAAGACTAAGAGAAGAGAGGAGAAAACACAGGCTTAGTCCTCTGGAACTGTAGGCTCCAGATGGAGAGATGCAATACATAAAGAACAGTGAGTTTTGTGGGATGAGAGAAAGTAAGCTTTGGAAATGTATGCTGTATCTGCAATCAGATACCTGGGTTCAAAATCAGACTCTCCTTTAAAAATTTTTTTAAAATTTATTTGTTTGTTTGTTACATTAAAATACTCAGTTAACCCCTTCCCTTCTTCTGCTCCCTCCTTTGGAGAAAGTGTCATTTGACAAAAAGACAAATGTATATATAAAACTATATTTACTTATTTCTATTTATCAGTTCTTTCTTTTGAGATGGACATATACAAGTCATTCTTCAAACAGTATTTCTGTTGTTGTTCTTTTGGCTCTGCTTGTTTCACTCTTCATAGTTTCATGTAGGTCTTTCCACGTTTTCCCAAAACTAATTTGCTCATCATTTTTTATGGTGTAATAATATGCCATCATAATCATAATCCACAGTTGGTTTAACCTTTCCCCAATTGATGGGCATCCCCTCAATTTCCAGTTCTTTTCTACCACAAAGAGAGCTGCTATAAATGTTTTAGAATATGTAGGTTCTCTTCCTTTTTCCCTGATCACTTTAGGAAATAAATCCAGTAAATGTAATGCTAGATCAAAAGGTAGGGGGTGGGGCAGCAAGGTAGTTTAGTAGATTGAGACCCAGGCCTAGAGAGCAGAGATCCTGGGTTCAATTATGACCTCAGACACTTCCTAGCTGTGTGACCCTGGGCAAGTCACTTAACTTCCATTGCCTAGCCCTTCCCTCTCTTTTGCCTTGGAGACAGAAGGTAAAGGTTTTTAAAAAAGGTATACATTGATTTATAACTCTTTGGCTATAATTCTAAAATGGTTGGATAAGTTCACAGTTCCACAAAGAGTATATTTGGGGCCCATTTTTCCTCATTCCCTCTAATATTTGCCATTTTGCTCTTTCATCATTTTAGCCAACCTAGAGTTATTTTGATTTATATTTCTCTAACCAATAACAATTTTTTTTCATGTAGTTATATATAGCTTTGATTTCTTTATCTAAAAATTGTTTATATCTTTTGACCATTTATTATTTGGGGAATGACTCCTGTCCTTATATATATTTGACACAGTTTCCTTTCTATTTTAGATATGAGGTGATCATCTGAGAAATTGACCAACATTTTCCTCCAACTTACTGATTTTCTTCTAATCTTGACTATCTTAGTTTTATTTGTACAAAAATATTTTTAATTTATTGCATTAAAAATAATTTTTTTACATCTTACAATGCATTCTATCTCTTATTTATTTATAAATTCCTGAATGACTTTAGGTAGATCACAATACTCTCTGTATCTCTGATTCCTCATCTAGAAAATAAAGTTTTGACCACATAGTGTTTAGTAGACTTTTATTTATTTATTTATTACTGGAAAACTTTGTTTTAGGTGGAGTGGGCTAGTTGGATGCAGTTTAGCTGTTTCCAGTTTTGTTGGTAGCATCGAAGGCATCATAATCTGAAGTAAATTGGACATAGGTCTTCTCTCTGTCAGGCTAGAGCAGTGTATTGATCTTGACCACTTCAGTACCATATAGCGCTTTTGTTATTGCTGTTGTTTCAGTCATATTCAATTCTTCATGACTCCATCTGGATTTTTCTTGGCAAAGATAATGAAGTGGTTTAACATTTCCATCTTTAGTTCATTTTACAAATAAGGAAACGTAGGTAAACAGGGTTAGGCCAGGGTCATACAGCAAGTATCTGAGGCCAGGAAGAAGAATCTTTCTACGTCAGGCCTAGAGCCCTATCCACTTCACCACCTGGCTGCCTATAGCTTCTTTTTACTTTACTACCTGCTTAATTTGCTGTATATTAGCCTTGATGGCCATAAAGAAGGGCAGGGTTTTGTTGTCCTAAGTCTTCTTTACAGCACACTCAGTGGTCAAGGGAAACTTATTAATGGTATAGTGATCAAGTGTGTTTCTCCTAGGGGCACTTGTATGAAGGCATTTGGATTGCCTTTGAAGCTTTAGTTCCTTTAACACCACCTTCCTGACCTTCAAAGCCTTATATTTGACTTCTGTGTTGGTGGGGAGAGGGGAACAACTTCCTTAGCCTTCAACATCATCTTAGGGGAAAGACTCTAGTAGACTTTTAGCGAAGAAGCCAAGAAGGAATGGTGTGGATATGCAATGGCCATATCTGGTGGGCATCTGGAATGGGTCCTTTGTTTTGTTCTTCAATAAACTGGTAGCTAAGAAAATTTAGCTCGTAGCAGTGCCTGGCACATAGTAGGTGCTTAATAAATATTTATTGGATTGGACTTTTGAGTAGAGCAGATTGAGATGGGGGTGGTAGAAAGTGGAACAAGAAACTGGGTAGCAAGAGAGTGGCACAACATAAGAAATAAAACATTTGAGGGTTCAGTCAAAGTGTTAACTTCTTCATGGAGACTTTTCTGAC
Organism: Gracilinanus agilis; assembly: GCF_016433145.1. Taxonomy (NCBI): domain Eukaryota; kingdom Metazoa; phylum Chordata; class Mammalia; order Didelphimorphia; family Didelphidae; genus Gracilinanus; species Gracilinanus agilis. The sequence continues at coordinate 338,399,385 of NC_058130.1, read as the reverse complement.
TTCTTCAAGCCACAAGTTTCCCTGCCTTTGAATTCCTGTTGTACTTCATACCACTGAGTTGAGTCTATCACTTGTTTCTCATTGTTTCCTGTGTGTTGCTTTGGCTAATCTGGGAAATCAACTAAATTGTAGACTCTATGAAGGTATAGATAATGTTTTCCTTAAATCCTAACTCCATACTGGGAACAGAGCAAGACCCAAAGAGCACTTTTCCTACTGACTTAGGGGAGAATATATGTATTGGTGGGGAGCAGCAAGATGGCTTAGGGGACAGAGCATAGATGTAGAGTTAAGAAGACTTTGTGAAGCTGGACAAATCAACCTCTGGCTACTTGTTTCCTTCTCTCTAAAATGGAGATAATCATATCAACTACCACTCTAGCTGTTTAGAGAAAAATGAATAATCTATAAAGTGCTTTGCAATATTTTGCTATTATTATTATTATTATTATTATTATTATTTTAAAACCCTTACCTTCTGTTTTAGAATTGATACTAAATATCAGTACTAAGGCAAAAGAGCTCTAAGAGTTAGGTAATTGGGATGAAGTGGCTAGCCCAGGGTAATGCAACTAGGAAGTATCTGAGCCCAGATTTGAACCCTGTGTAACAGTGTGGACTGAATTTTGCAAAGGAGAGCAGGCAATTAGAGTTGAAGCTGGCCTCATGGAACCTAAAGGAGGTTGGTTCCATTTGGGAGGGGCCAGTGAAGGAGGGAGTTTGGTGAAGATTCTGAAGATTCTAAACTGCCAACGGCCAACTGCCAATTATGGGAGAAGTCATTCTAGCTCTTGGGTGAGCTTGGGGTTGGTGGTTGTGGGTGTTCTAGACAGGAATTTAGCTCTTCTGAACCCAAAATTCAGGGGCAATCTGGAGATTTCAATAGCTAAACCTTTCTACTGACTTTATTGCCAATGAAGAAGAAACCGAGAGAGTTGTGCTCCATAATTGCCTTAGTGCCCGGACTCCAGAGGGAGTGGGCACTTGGGGAACCCTTCCTTGATCCATCTTATACCCCTTCCTTGCAGTTATTCCCCTGTTTGATATTTAGTGTTATAAGGATAGGATATTGTGAGGAGAGGGGGAGTCAGTTTCTGGGACCAAGCTACAGAAGATACCAGAACTATTCTTTTGTTGTGGGGTTCATAGTTGAATAGAGAAGTTATCCCAGTTCCCCCCTTCCTCAAAATCCACAATAACCCTTACCCTGTTATCCTGAATTCCCTTATCCTTATAATAAATCTTTATTAGTTTATTAGTGGTAGTTTGGGGCTATTACTTTGAGGGGAGGAAGGCTGATCTTGTGGCTGAGGGGAAGACTGATACCAAACACCATCTTGAAGGGCAAAGTTACTTGAACTTAGGAGGGGGAAGGCTTGTCTTAGTATTACTGGCTCTGAGGGTTGGATCCAACCCACTAGGGTCACAATTGAACCCCAACACCTTCCTTCAACATCCCCACTATAGCTTTGCCAGTTTTGGGACCTCTTTGAGATTATTCCCTCATAGGGCTTCCCTGGGGAGGGGGTGAGTGAATAGCTGCTCTGGCCCACCGATAACTATCGGGTAGGAGTCCTGATAATCATCTCCCACACCATCAATACTCACTCTCATACACCAGGTCCATCTAACTCCAGGCCCGGCACTCTATGCACTGTGCTACCTAGCTGCCCTTAGCTATAATTAATATTATTATTAATGACTTCAACACACAAAATTTTCAATGTAAAAATTCCTAGAGAATTCTTGGGTTACTCTCCTCCCAGTGGGAATAGCTAACTTGACAAACTTTTGTGCAGTTGTGGGGTAATTATTTGTATTGGAATTATGTAGTTGTAGGTGGTATTCTTTCTACAAACCACAGTTACTACAAATTTCATGGTTCTTAATCCTGACCATTCACCTATGAGAACTGGTTTTTGTGAAAAAAATGAAACACTTCAGACTCTTTTCCATTCTCAGTGTTTCAAGTGTTAGCTTCTTCTCTGATTATATACAGAAAGAAGCTAATACTCCCTAAAGACTCAATTCTTTCTTTTTTCTTTCTATGACTTTTCCCCATTTTTATTGTCATGCAAAACACAATTCCATTCATTGTTGTAAGAACAAACTCATATATAACCAAAACTCCAAAATAAAACCATAAATACACTGATGTGAAAGATGATTTTAACAGTTCTTTCTCTAAAGCATTCCCCATCATAAATCTTCAGGTTTGCCCCAGATCATCGCATTGCCGAGAGTAGCCACGTTTTCACAGATAATCATCATCCAATATTGCTGTCACTGTGAACAATGTTCTCTCACTTCTGCTTATTTCCTTTTGCATCACTTCCCTCAGATATTTCCAGCTTTTTCTGTAATCATCTTGCTTATTATTTCTTATAGCTCAATAGTAGTCTATCACCAACATGTAACACAATTTTTTAACCATTCCTTAACTGATGGATATCCCTTCAAATTCTAATTCTTTGCCACAACAAAAAAGAGCAACTATAAATATTTTTGTAAAGGTAGGTCCTTTCCCCTTTTTTATTGTCTCTTTGGGATACAAAACCAGTAGTGATATTATTGGATCATAGGTTATAGCTTTTGGGTATATTCCAAATTGCCCTCCAGAATGGTTGGATCAGTTCACAACTCCACCAACAATGCATTTAGTGCCCCAATTTTGCCACATCCCCTCCAACCTCAGAGTTGTTTTAATTTGCTTTTCTCTAATCAAGAGTGATTTAGAACAGTTTTTCGTATGATTACTGATGGCTTTGATTTCTTTATCTGAAAATTGCTTGTTCATATCCTTTGACCATTTGTCAATTAGAGAATGGCTTGTATTCTTATAAATATGATATAGTTCTTTATACATCTGAGAAATTAGACCTTTATCAAAGATTTTTGTTATAAAAATTTTTTTCCCAGTTTGTTAACTTCTCTTCTAATCTTCATTAGATTTGTTTTGTTTGTGCAAAAGCTTTTTAATTTAATATAATCAAAATTATTCATTTTATATCTTATAATACTTTCTACCTCTTGTTTGGTCATATAGACTCAATTCTCTTTACACTTCCAGGAACCTCTTTATCTCCCACTTCTTGTCAGATTTTTGCTGTAGAGGCTTTTATGGGATCTGGGTAGACCTTAAGTCTGATTTAAGCTATTAGTCTTCAAAGAAGACTGGAGAAATATATTCTCTTCAGCAGCTCAGGATTTCCTTGGGATCATAGGTTTTAGAACCAGAAGGAACATTAGAGATCATGTAAGTTCAACTCCTTCATTTTATTTTATTAAAACACCAAACCAAACCAAACCCAAAATACCTTACTTTCTGTCTGGAATGTATACTAAGAGTCGGTTCTAAGGGAGCAGAGCATTAAAGGCTAGGCAACTGAGGTTAAGTGATTTGCTCAGGGTCACACTAGAAAGTATCTGAGGCAAAATTTAAATTCAGATCCTTCTGACTGCAGGCCTCAGGCCTTGTATTCTATCCATTGACCCACCTAGCTGCCCCTAACTCCTTCACTTTACAAATGAGAAAACTAATTTTCTTGGCTTTGAAAAAATAAAATGTCCCCACTGAAAAGAATGAACTAATAATAAACTAACAGTAACTTAGGGGAATGGGGAAACAGGTAGAGAATGAAGGACGAAACACCAGTATAGCTTCACAGCTGCTTAGGGAGAGGCAACACAATGTAATTTAGTTGAGGAAACAAACAGCAACTAGAAATCAATACAGCCAGGGAAAACAGTTTAAACTCAGTGGGTTCTTGATGGCTGGGAAGGAGACTACTACAAAGTTTATAAAAGTTTGTTTAATGTTTGAGAAGGCCAGGGAAGGAGGGGAGAGGGTTAGCTGAAATCTTATAGTTGTAAGAGGGGAATTTAGATATTTATATTTAAGGTGTGGCCACCAGAAATCAATTAGCTTGATTCTACAATTAAAATAGACCCAAGTCAGGATATCTTTTATAGAAGTTTATTTACAATTAGGAAGGTTGAAGGTAGGGAAAAAGAGAGAAACTCTGACCCGGACCACCCGAGGTCCAGGCCAGGTGAGAGTGAGAATCTAGAGCAGGGGTCGGCAACGTATGGCTCTCGAGCCATATCTGGATCTTTTGAGGGCCAGATATGGCTCTTTCTGCAGGAGCCATAAAGTCAACCGCAGCACAGTAACTAACAGTTTACGCATGACATTGTGTGTCATGTGAACCTTTCGGTACGGTGACTATCTTCTAGGATAGAAGGCTCCCTCATTGATATTGCCGTGCGAGATGAGTCCTGATCTTTAGTTCCGCTTGGTAGGTGTGCTGTGTGTTTCTCCTTCTGCCCTCCTTTTATTCTTTCCACACCTGTTACGGACATCTTGGGGTTCTGTATAGTGATTGATCACTTTTGTCTACATTCTCTACCCCTCTGCCTCTGATTTACATGGCTTTATCTTAGTGCATTCATGGGGTCTTCACTCCCTATTTGTGGGATTGTTATTGTTTTTAACTTTTCTATCTGCTCTTAAAGGGGAACTATAGTCAGATTACATCTTTACATATGCTTCAATAGTGAGAAGCATTTCTCCCCAGTAGTTGTTTCATTTGATACAGAATGATTGAGTAGGCAGCACTGATAAACACCTGTACCAGGAAATGTGTGTGATGTGTCTTGGCCAGTTTTCCATGAAAAGGTACCCTCCTCCCCAACTACTTACTAATGCTTGCACACAAGTCGTGTTATTTTCTGTAATCCCCTGATCTCCTACTTAATTTATGTGGCCAAATGGCTTAACCAGCAGGCTGGCAGCTTTTTCTTCTCCTGTTGCCTGACTTGAGAGAGGGAGAGGAAAAAGTATTCTTCCCTGAATTTTTCTCTCTTTATTTCAGCAATTTTCTTAGTGTAAAGGAGTTTTATATGTATGTGTTATATCAGTACTATAGTGCCCCATTAAGTCTTTTTTGATTAATAATCAAAATAATTTTGATTAATAATTAGCAAAACTATGCAGCACTGGAAGTCACATTAATGTACTTTATTCATCATTGGTTAGTACATAATAGTGTTATTAAAAATAGTTCAGAGACTTATTGTACTTTAAAAGTGTTGTTCTTACACAAAATGCACATATTTACTTGTATTCAGTGTAAACATATTGTATGGCTCTCATGAAATTACATTTTAAAAAATGTGGCGTTTATGGCTCTCACGGCCAAAAAGATTGCAGACCCCCAATCTAGAGGTTAATAAAACAAGGCTACCAGCAGCAAGGCCTTAGACAATTTGAGAGGTGAAGAAGCCTCCTTTAGGGTAGAGACTCTAGAAACGCCAAGAGAGGCGCAAGGAAGTCAGCCTAACTTATCTACATGACAATTCAGAGGGGAAGCCCTTTGTGGTCTCAGCAGAGATCCTTCAGCACCAAGTTCAAAGCACCAACTAATTCAACAGGAAGTTACCATCATACTTGAAAGATAGCAGCTTTCCCCACTTCCTGGAGGTCCACCTGTAATTCAAGTGGACAAATGGCAGCCTCAAGACTGTTTTTGATTTGTTACTTATTGTCATGTGTGGGTAACTCATCTCCCCTCCCCACTAAGGGAGGTGGGGATGACATTATCTCTGGTGGCTAGAGTTTTAACTATGAATGGGCGTGAGCTAATTCCATTTACACAATCCCCCCTGATGATCATTTTGGGTGCCTAGTCACCCGAAGTGATGATTTTTCATAATTATCTTATACCCACAAAGGTCTTCTAACTACAAGAGTTAGAGATAAGAGGGGAATGGAAGAGAGACAACACAAAACCAATGTTTGCTAAGTGCATTGAAACATTGAAACTAGATCTTAGCAAAAAGGCGCGTGGTCTATTTTATTCTACTAACATGGCCTTAATTAAAATATTACTTCTCCTTTTACTCTCAGCCTTTATTATTTTTAAATATAACAAAGTCTATAACCAACTGCCAAAGGAATGTTGGCTTGGGACTGGCTATACTACACTAACTCCAGACAGCCAGCACCGACAGGATTGCAGAGAGAAAGGGAATCTGGGAATCTCACAAATCATGTCCAAGATGATATCCAGATGTAATTGAGACACAGGAACACTTCAAACACAGCAAGTTAATCCAAAGAGGGCTAGGAAGTAAAGGGCTTCCTGTTTGCCATCTACCAAGAACAGGAAAAGCACCCAACTCTACTTAGTTCTTGATTGAAGCTCAAACTCCTCTATTGAGATCCCAAACTTGTCCATAGGCTTAGGTGAACAGATGCCACCTCTACCAACACTCTCCCAGGCAAAACTGTCACTTCTCCTCAGTCTCTGGGGACAAACCTCTCTGAACATTCTGGGTTTAGAATATTCACAGCCTCAGCCAGGTTTTAGCTTAGACTGTCTGCTTTCACTATAATAAGCCCTATCTATAACTTGTAAATTACCTATAACAGATTCCAGTTTATTGATGAACAAAACAAAGGATCCATACCAGCTGCCTACTAGATAGGACCATAGCATGTCCACATCATTCTCTTTTGGCTTCTTTGCTGAGTCTACTAGAGAAAAGTGGTTTGCTAGTGTAACAGAGGTAGTAAGTAGCAGAGGTAAGATTCAAACCAAGGTCTTTTGTTTCTAAGTGGAATGAGCTTTTTACCACATTATTCTTGCTCCTATTATTGTTAAATATTCTGATGCTATGAGGAAGAGAATAATAATAATAATAATAATAATAATAATAATAATAATAATGATAGCTAGCATTTATATAGTACTTAAAGCCTTATGAAGTGTTTTGCAAATATTATCTCATTCGATTCTATCAATAACTCTAAGGGGTAAGTCCTATTTTGATCCCCATTGTATTAATCACAGGAGATTAAAGTGATTTATTTGGGGTCACATGGCTAGTAAGTGACTGAGAAAGGATTTGAAGTCAGGTCTTCCTGTCTCCAAGTCTAGCATTCTATCTGCTAAAGAATTGGTGTGTGTTAGCTAGGTGGCTAGTGGATAAAAGCATCAGGTATGGAGTCTGGAGGACCTGGGTTCAAATGTGGCCTCAGATACTGTTGTGCTGTGTGACCTTGGGAAAGTCATTTAACCCCTGTTTGCCCAGGCCTTCCCTTCTGTGTTAGGAAACAGATAGGAAGGGTTTAAAAAAAAATTAACTGGTATGAATGGTTTCATTGTTTGTCTTCAATTTTCCCATTCCTTTCTACACCACCACATCCAGAGAAAGAACTATGGGAGCAGAAACACAGAAGAAAAACAATTGTTTGACCACATAGGTTGAGGGGGATATGATTGGGAATGTAGACTCTAAAAGATCACCCTAGTGCAAATATCAATAATATGAAAATAGGTCTTGATCAATGACACATGTAAAACCCAGTAGAATTGCCCATTGGCTGTGGGAGGGGGAAGGGAGGCAGGAAGGGAAAGATTACGAATCATGTAACCATGGAAAATTTTTCATAATTAATCAATAAAATAAAAATAAAATAAAATAGAGGTAGTAAAAGAATATAGTAAAAAGAATATAATAAAGGAGAGAAATCTATACTAGTTATCCTATAACTAACTATAACTACCTATAATTACTACCTAAAACTGCCTATATCTACCTATATCTACTAACAACCACTCCACAGAGTTCCAACCCAATCCAGCCCAATCAAAACCCAATCAGTGTTTAATCCAACCCCAATTAGGTCTGTCAGTGAAGACTAGCCACCTTCCAAAAAGTTCAAGAAAGAAAAAAAAAACCTAATAGCACAAACCAAAAGCCAAAAACCCAAAAGCTCTCCGAAGGGTTCTCCCTTTTTATACCCTTTTCCTACCACACTTCCTGTTTCTATGGTTCCTCCTTCCTGTCACTGTGAGCTAGTTAATCCCTAGGCATCACTATGGTAAGAGGACCTCCAGGTCCCCCATTAAATTAAAAAAGGAATAAAGAATTCCTTTTTACAATATTCAAATTTTGATTATTAAAAAAAAAAACAAAACAGCTCATATGATTTAGTGTTGGAAAGGACCATTCAGTTCAGCATACTTTTTTTTTTTTTTACAGAAAAGGAAAGTTATTGCCAATGTTTTCGATTTTAATATGAACCCTTATGCCACCCTCCCCTGTGGTAAAGTGGAAAGACCATTGACTCTAGAGTCATAAGACCTAGCTAGGTTCAAATCCTGAATTTGATGCTTAATTACATCTGTGACCTTGAGAAAGACATTTAATCTTTCTCAGATTTAGTTTCTTTATTTATAAGGGAGTTGGACCAAATTCTGATTTTCCTTCCAGCTCTAGAGCTAGGATTTTCCCTATTATCCAATAATCAATGCATCTGAAACATATAATCTAAAATGTCCATTCTGATTGGTTGGATAAGCAATTATATCTTAAAACTTGCCTGGTGATTTATGGGTCTTAAGCAAGCACCAACTCTCTTATAATCCCGTTATATTATACCTTCAGCAAATGTACTCTTAGTGATGTCACTGCCCTCCAGACTATGGTGTGCAAGAAAAATGGAGAAAGTTGAATGACCAAATGGGTCAAATTTCCAAACTGGGATTTTAGTGGTTGGCATTACTTAGCAAAGATATAGAAGATGTAAATGTGTTCAGGGTGGCATTGAGCCTGTGACATGCCGTATCCTAAAAATTTAGCTTGTTGCCATCTCCCCATTTGGAGTTTTATCTATAACATTCTCACTGGGTGTTTCTTTTCTATTTGATAGAATGTTGCAAGAACCTAGGGCAGCTGATCCATTTTTTATCTCACCACATTTTCTTTTTTCCTACTGATACAGTTTCAGATTGTATTTCAGAAAATTAGAAACATGTTGTGGGAGCAAAATGTTTAGATTAGGGCAATGCATTTAATTAGAAAAAAATGGAACATGGTTGTCTTGCTTGAACTGGTTGGAACGAAAAGGATGACTAAAGTCCAGAAGAGGCCAGTAATGTATGGCTGAGTTACATGCTTTAGAAAAATGGACAGGATCTTGGGATGAGAGGAACTGAGTTTCCTCATTTGTAAAAAGAAGCTAAGAGGCAATGTGCAGAAGTGATTAGAGTTAGACTCAGAGTCAGGAAGTTCAGAGTAACCTCTGAGTTAGGAACATCTGGGTTTGCTACCTACCTTCCATGAGCTGGCTGTGAGATTGGGCAAGTCACTTAATGTCTCTGTGTTCTCAAACATTTTCTTTTTACTAAGTTGTAGAACAGTTGCTGATCTATGTGGTAGAGGGATTTGCTTCCTGGGAATTCCCTTCACAAGCCAGATTCTCCTTTCTTTGCTCAAATGTTTGCTTGTACTATTTGCCCCATCTAGTTTATTCACAGGGCTGTTGTGAAGATCAGATGAGACAAGCTAATGTAAAGTGTGCTGTAAAATATAAATATGACAAGTTTCAGTCATTTTATAGTGTTTTTATTGTTTTGTTTTTACATTGCCTAAATTTCTCCCTGTATCCTTCTTTACCTCTTTCCAGAGGGGCATCTGATATAACAAAGACTTTTTTAAAGAAAAAAGAGGAAGAAGAGAAAAAAAATTCAAATTAATTAATTAAGAATATTTTTCCATGGTTACATGATTCATGTTCTTTCCCTCCCCTCAAGAATAGAAAAAATATTTTAAAATGATTGATTTATTGAAAAAAAGCTGACAATATATGAATGTTCCACTTGGACCTGTGGACTTCCCATATTTGCAAAGAAGTAAGGGAAGGTGTTTTCTCAGTTCTGTTCTTTGGAGCTCCTCTTCAATGCCTTGGGATTTTGCAATGTTTCACTGTTGATTTTTTATGGGAGTTATTCTTTCTCTTTACATTGTTGTAATTACTGGGATTACTTCACAGAGTATCAGTTCATTTAAGTCTTTTCAAGCTTTTCTATATTTATCATTGGGCAGGTAGGTGGCACAGTGGATAGAGTGCTGGGACTGGAATCAGAAAGACTCATCTTCTTGAACTCAAATTTGACTTGAGAGACTTACTAGCTATGTGATCCTAGCAAGTCACTTAACCATGTTCACTTCAGTTTCCTTGACTGTAAAATGACCTGGAAAAAGAAACAGCAAAACATTCCAATGTCTTTGCCAAAAAAGCCCCAAATGAGGTCATGAAGAGTCAGACACGACTGAAATGACTGAAAAGTGTATTTGTCATACTCATCATTTCTTAGTGTCAATTTATATACCACAATTTATTTAGCCATTCTCGAACCCTTGGATATCTACTTTGTTTCCATTTTTTTTTCAACCACAAAAAAAGCTGCTACAAATATTTTGGTGTATATGAAGAACTTTCTTTTTATCACTGACCTTGGAGTATAGCCCAGTAGTGGAATCTCTGGGTTAAAGGGTAAGAAATGTCATCTCTTAATACTAGGAATGTATTTGCCAGAGGCTAAAATTTAGTGCTTTATAAAGCATAGAGAAGATGCAGTTCTTGTGGAATTTATAGTCTAGACCAGTGATGGGCAAAACTACAGCCCAGGGGCCAGATGCAGCCCCCTGAAATGTTCTATCCTGCAGCTGCACAACATTATTCCTAATCTGACGAATACAATGAGTAAGATACAACACAATGAAACTTCGAAAGAGTTGCCTTAGAAACAGACTGACAGATGAACATTTCCTTTCCTTTGGCCCCTCTTTAAAAAGTTTGCCCATCACTGGGCTAGAAGATTCTTGTTTGTTTCCTTTGTCACATTCAGAGAATTCTGGGGAAAAACCTACTTACTGTGATAATAACTCACATTTCTAAAGTGTTTCAGGGTTTGCAATGCACTTTCCTTACAAAAACCTTCTGAGCTAAGTGCAGGTATTCTTATTTTTTAGATCAGGAAACTGAGGCTAAGGGAATTTCTCATGAACATACATCTAGTAAATATTTTAGGGCAGAATAGAAACCTGATCTTCTCACTCCAAATCTAAGGTTCTATTCACCATACTATATTCACTCTGTACTATCTGAATACATCCTGTACATCCACCACTGTACTCCTCTGACATAAGCTTGTTGTTCAGGCCTTTCAGTTGCATTTAGCTCTTTGTGACCCTATTTGGGATTTTCTTGAGGAAAAACTGAGGAAACTAAGGTAAACAGTGTTAAGTGACTTGCCCAGAGTCACATGGCTAGTAAGAGTCTGAGGCTGAATCAGGTCTTCTTGACTCCAGGCTAGATGATCCTCCTACTGTGCTAACTAGCTGCCCTTCTATTAGAATAGGAAATATTAAATAGGAACATGAGTTATACCTATTCCATGGAATAGCTATCAAAGCTTTAAGCCAGGAACTTAAGTGATGGGAAATGGGTTATTTGATTCAATTATATTCTTTAGCTAAGCATAAGAAATTATAGTAATTTCCGGCCTTTGTAATCTTGTTCTTAATTTCTGCATTTCTCAATTCTGGCAAACTTCACTGCATAATCCTTTGGCTGTGTCAATGACTAATATTATTTAGCTATTTTGGGGGATACTTTTTAAATTGTTATATTTTGGGTTTAGGAAGCATATCTGGATCTTGTGTAAGGGTTAAAAAAGGGGTTTTATGGGTTCAATATATTAAAGATGGTCGCCAGAGGATTGAACTAGTATCAATCCTCAATTAAGAATAATCTTAAATCAAAATTGACTTTTATGGAAATTTATTTACATGAGAAGAGAGAGAGGAAGTATGGAAATAAGAATCTATCTCACTAATTAATCCAGGTAGATCTTAATCCTCAGCTGAGGGTTAAAGGGCCTGAGGTCCGGAGGTGAATGGAACAAACTTCATTCACAGAGTCTATAAAAGGAAGTTTCTTTATAGAAGTTCAGGAAGATTCAGTCTTTAAACTCACCATGTGGAACAGTCTTGGTCACAGTCTCGGCCACGAACCAGCAAAGCTCCTTCAGGTCCCCTTCACCAAACCAGAAGCAGCCTCACTCACTCAACTCCCTCTTTTAAAGGGGTCATGTATATACGTTACTTCCAGTGCCTTCCCCTAGCCTGTGTGTCCCAATCACAATAGAGGCTTTCTCATAGAAAGCATAGGGGGCGGTCTGTTGATTCAGATTCGTTATTCACACTAGCACCCATGGGTTAGGACCTCCCAGAATTGGAAGGTGCTCTCACCTTTAGTGATTAAATCTAAAGATGAGCAGTGTAGACTTAATCTAATTATCACACTTGGTAGCAAAAAGAATGAATTCTTTTCCCTACCTTCACTAGAATGGGATCCCAATATAGGTCCCACCCACTTCATCCTCCTACTTCTGAAAATCTAGGCATCTCAGCTTCTTCAGTTCATAGAACATTCTATTTCACCCCAGAACCATAGATTTTAGAATTAAAAGGCAACTTAGAACTTATTTCTTGCCCATATCCTTTAATTTCTCTGTTATTATTCCTTATTTGATTGTATGTCAGATACTATTTTAGCAGACAATGTATAGGAATAGTGTTCCAATCAATCAATTAACCAATCAATTAATAAATACTGTCTGGCACTAAGGATACAGAGACAAAAATGAAACATTGCCTGCCCCCAAGAAGCCTATATTGTTATCACAGGAGACAGAATGTTCAACTATTAAGTATATTCTAAATAAATTCAAAGTAACATCAATGGAGGGAAGTCCCTGGAGTTGGGAAATCAGGAAAGGTTCCGTGTTGGAAGTAGTGCCTGAGCTGAGCTTTGAAGGAAACTAGAGATTCTAAGGGGACAGCTAAGTAGTGCAGCAATTAGAGCACTGGGTTTGAAATCAGAAAGATGCACTTTTGTGAGTTCAAACCCAGCCTTAACCACTTACTAGCCATGTGACCCTGAGCAAGTTACTTAACCCGGCTTACTTTAGTTTCTTCCTCTATAAAATGAGCTGGAGAAGAAAATGGCAAACTATTCCACTATCTCTGCCAAGAAAACTCCAAATGGGGTCACAAAGAATCAGGTGTGACTGAAAAACTATGAAACAAATTGATTCTATGAGGTAGAAATGAAGAGTGAGGGAGTACGCTTCAGTCATGGGGAGTAGACAGTGTAAAAACAGGGAGACAGGAGGTAGAGAGTTACATATAAGGAAGAGCAAGAAGGATCATTTGATTGGAACAGTGATTGTATAAAGAGAAGGAATATGAAATAGGTTTGGAAAAGTAGGAACTAGGCTTGTAAAAAAGCTTTAAACAATAAATAGAAAAGTCCTATGCCAATGCCTCATGACATGGAATCAATCCATGAATCAACAAACATTTATTAAGTGTCTACTATATGCCAGATGCTATCCTAGTGGTGGGAATATAAAGGCAAAGGTAAAACAGTCCCTGCCCTTATGGAGTTTGCCTTCTACTGGGAGACAACATGAAAACAATTAAACAACTTTGGATTCTTCCAGTCTATACCAATAGAACTCAAGAATTCTCTGGCAGATTGCCAAACTGGCAATGAGAACGCAACAATCCACTGTGGCTCTTGTCTGAGGATGAGCCTAGATGAGTTGGAGAGGCACACACATTAGAGAGTTATAGGCCACCAGGTAATGTACTTTTTGGCCATAAGTAAGTGATCATGAAAGCTATCTCCTACTCCTTCAAAGAGATTAAATTTGTGTTGGCATAGAGTACCCAGACTGGTAAAATGATAGAGCCTTGAAACATGGGAATGTGGCCATGTGAAACTCACTATGTATTAAGATGAAACATTTTAGGGTATCAGTCAGATGAGATTTGGCAACATTTTAGGTGATGGTAAGAAGAAAGGGTTGTGAGATACATATTTTTTGGAAAACAGCTAAACAAATGTATTTGATTGTAACAGAACATTAATGTACCACAAGAAATGATGAACATGAAGAATTCAAAAGAGTATGGGAAGATTTATATGTTGCAGAATGAAGGGAGCCAACCTAGAAAAATAAGAGATACAAAGACTATAATAATATAAATGGAAAGAGCAACAACAAATAGAACAGAACACCCTGAAACTATAATGACCAAGCTTGGTGCCAAAGAAGAGATTGGAAAATGTATCATTCTCCTTTCTCTGCAGAAGCGAAGAACTCTGGGTGGGTGTGCAACATCACATATACTGTTGGATTCACTAGATATCTTTGTGTTGGTAAGTTTTGCTGAACTGCCTTTCTTCTCTCTTTTTTAATCTTTGTAGAGTTTGATTCCTGAAGTAGGAGAGAATGGAGACTATCTATATCTATATCTAAATATAGATAAAGATAGATATAGACACAAAGTTGATCAAAACATTGTTTAAAGAAATGTACCATAAATTAGATATTTAGAGTGATGGACCTAAACCTTTTTTATGTACCCAAGGCTATAGGAGCAAACTTGGACTGAATTGACTAATTATTGAGTCTACTGTACCAGCAGGTTGATCAAGATATGAGAAACTTAATTAGTACCCACTCATCCAATCTACTTGGTATGATTATAGAGTGTGTCTCTTTAGGCAGGGATTTGGCACCTCAGGAGGCCATTTTCCTTATTGGCCTTCTTAGATTGTGGCTGCTTCCTGCTGATTGGTTGAGTGAAGTACAAGAGGATGATCTCCTGTCAAAGGAGGTGCCCCCACTGTAGTTTATAAAAACAAGCTGTAATATGTCTCAGCTACATCCTGCTCCCTATTCCCCCACCCCCCATACTTTTTTACCATTGGACTTCTAGGACTGAGCATACCGATGGTTATAGGAGAGAAGTCTTGCTCCTTGGACTTTCCTCCATGATCCTAGGAGTTGAAAATGCCAACTTAGGAGAGCAGCACATGGGGAGTGACTTGTGCTTGCTCAGGTGAACCTGAGAGAGGAGTTCATGGACTGAGAGTTAAATGGCTTGCCTGAGGTCTCACAGTTAGTTAATGATAGAGCTAGGACTTATTTCTAATGAATTCATGAAACATTCTACCATCCATTTTCGATAATATGGGCTGATGAGGGAACCTTTCTGAGAAAGTGAGTTTTTTGAAGTCTTCTAATTATTATCGTTCCCCAAATAATGCATTCTTCTCTTACCGCCACCTTCCTTCCTTTCCACTTACCTTAAGTATTTAAGTTTGAAGTCTTACTACTACTCACCAGAGACCATTATAGAGAAAGAGAACTGGACTGGAAAACTCAAAACCACTAATGGATTGCTATGCTTTAAGTCATTCATTTTGTTCATGTCTAACTTGGTTAGAAGTCATGTCCACCCTTTGGCTGCTTAGTGGCCTGTGCAATCATTTGACAATTGCCATCCACCTGCTAGTAAGTCCATGTTCATGACCAATGGCACCCTTGTTCAACTTGGAGCTGCTGGTTGCTGAGCTGTGTCAAATCCATTCTCATATTCCTATTCTTGAACGTGAGCCCAGGGACTGGAGTCCTGGTAGGGGATATTTGTAAATGTTAAATTGCTGTTGACTAGAGTTTGTTCCTGCCCCAAGGGGCAGGAAAAAAAAGCCTTACCTGTGTTAAGCTTAAAAAAGTGTGTGAAGCCGCATGCTAATGGCCCAGAATGGGGTGTAATGAGTTGCCAGAAACAGCACATTTGCAGGGTATCAATGAACTCAGAGGTGGAGGCACTTTCCCAGTCTCTTATTCTGAGTTTGGAGCTTTTCAAATATGCAAAGGAAATATGCAATTGCCCTTTCCACCAGGCTGACCTTTTTAAAAGAATGTCCAGCAATGCAGACTGAGAGACCTGGCTCTTGATTGCTTTCATAGTTTTTTTGATCAGTGAGCTTTCCCTTTTTGTTTTCTCTCATTTCATGATTGAGCTTACAAGTTCACTGCCTAGGACACATCTATCCTGTCAAACGGATTTCAGTTGAGTGGCCTCTTGTCTTGATCAAAGCCGAGTAAAATTGTGTGTTTGCTGGATTTTTTGACTGCAAACCATGCAGTTATTTTGTAATCGTGTAACGACACACTCTCCTGTACTTATTCTGGGAAAGGCAGTCTATGGATTTCAGGAGATCCTAATACAGAAGTTAATAAGGACCTCTGAGTTCAGAATGAAATTCAAGACATGCACATACTGCTCATCCTCTTGCCTCTGCCTATCTCCAGGAAACAGAGCATCACTCAGGAACTTACTTCGTTTCAAAAGAAATCAAATAAAATGCAGAGTAAATTTACCAGTTGTTTCCCTGATTTCATTTGCTCTGAAGTCAGTGACCTGTCAGCTTCCCTTTATCAGTCTTGAGTTGAGATGAGAACTCCAGGGCTAAAAGTCACATTGCCCTTGGAGTACCAAGAAAGTCTCTAGGTCAATAACCTTTTATTTCTGATCTTTTAACTGGCTCTAGCGGGCCATGAAAACCTGAATGCCATTTCTTTCAGACTCCTGGGAAGCACCAGGCCTCTTGAATCGAATTCTCTTGGAGAGCTTTACTCCCATATATTCAGGTCATTGATCCTGCCCTGGCAGCTCCCACTAACATGTGAGAGTAGATCCTCCCGGGAAGCAAGCAGTTAGCTGAATGTCATGGGGGAACTATGGCACTAAATGACTCCAGTCTTCTCAGAGATCTCACTCAGTCAGTTCTCATTTCTAAGCAATGGGGAATCTCAATGGAACCATTAACCCTAGAGATATGGTTCACTGTTGGGAATGTGGATCCCCTGGGGGAAATGATAGTTTAATTCAGAGAAGTCCTTGACTCTAAGCCTCAGGAACATTTTACCCAGTTCCCTTTGGAGCTGCCCACTGAGCTTAGAGTCTCCTCAGAGTTTGCTCTCTGTTTTGACGAATTTCTGATGTTCCCATGTTTCTGTTTTGTTGATTAGTGGTGTCCAACTTTTTATGACTTTATTTGAGGTTTTCTTGTCAAAAATGCTAGAGTGGTTTGCCATTTCCTTCTCCAGATCATTTTACAGGTGAGGAAATTAAGGCAAACAGGCTTAAGTGACTTGCCCAGAGTCATACAGTCAGTAAGTATCAGAGGCCAGATTTGAACTCAAGAAGATGAGTCTTCTTGACTCCAAGCCTGGTACTCTAATCTAGATGCTCCCTTTCCAGGTATTAGGGAGTCCAGACAATTGAAGAGCATGCCACATGATAATACCTGGTCAACGAAAACATTGACAGAGGAATAATGGAAATAGAACTAGAAGTTTGGAGACCTATGTTCTAATCTTGATTTTGCCTTTAGGACATCAAAGGGCCCAGGACACAGATACCTGTTGAGGGTTCTGCAGGAAAACAGACAAGCTTTCAAAGGCCTGCACAGTGAACCTTGGTCCTGATTATTTGCTCCAGACATTTCTTTCTCTTCTGAGGATCCTCCTTTCTTGGATTGACTAATCCTATTTTTTCAAGCATTTTTCTTAGTGAATCTCAGTAGGATTGGGCCTAAGAGTTCATCTGGTCCAGGGGAAAAATGTCACTTCTCCTGAAATAGTTATAAAATCTTAAAACAACCAAACGTTTCACAGACCTCTAGCTAGTCCAACTCTCTCATTTAATAGGTGAGGAAACTGGTGTCCAGAATGATTCCTATTTAGTGACTTACCTACAAAGGTATTAAGTAGCATTTTAACCTATGTCCCCTGTCTCTAAAGTCAGCATTTTCCCTACTATATCACACTAAAAGACAGATTGATTTTAGTTCTTTAGCTGGTAGAGATTGACCTTATACCTTATAAAGAATCTGCTTTCCAAGCCCTTATGTCTCAGAATGAGGCTCTTAGGTTTCATGAAGATCTTTTTTTCCTCAAGTACCTCCAGTTCAGCCTATCCTTATGAGTTTTATTCTAGATATGGGATAATTAATCTGGGATCTATAATAATTTCTTTCTGCTCCTTCTTTCTTCTCTTTCTTTTCTGCCTCCTATATTTTGATGATTGTATTTTAATTTCCTTGGCAATCCTATGTATTTTATTTTAAATATTTAAAAATATTATTCTGAGAAAGAGTTCATAGGCTTCACCAAACTACCCAGAGGATCCATGACACAAAAGGAATAAGAATTCTTGGCTATGGATCTGGCGAAATTTCTTCTTACTATCCTCTTTGCTTTCATATTATAAAAAGTCTTTTCTTTCTAGTCTCTTGAGTGTCTTCTTTCTTAGGATTTATGTCTCTTCCTTTTTTTGACCTCTATCTGGAGTTATCCATTCTCTACATCCTGAGATGTTCTCTCTCTCTTATGTCTGGACTTGTCCTTTCTATTCAGAGTTGATCTACCTAAAACAAAATCCCTTTTGCCAAAATATAGAGCAGAGGCTGGATTTTCTCTGGATGATTAAATTGTCCTTTGTACCTACTGATGTAGACTGGTATCAAGCCTTATGGACCCAGGACCACAAGCTTAGGCCTCCATGGTTACTTTATTAAGCATATTTTCCCTTGTGTTCCTCAAAACATGAAGTTTTCTCCCAGACTGCTGACCTTTCTAATTGTCACCATATATTTTCTTTTGGCTAACTTTAAGCTCACCTTTAATCACTAAATTGAGAGAATAGACTTCCCTCTGGCCAGGTGTCAGGCGTTGGCTCTAATCACTCCACTGCTCTCAAAAATTACATAAATGTCATATCCCCTCTTTCTTTCACCCTGCAGCGGTCCACTTGAATCAGTTTACAATGAAAAAACATTTTTTCTAACAAAGCAATAAATGTTTATTAAACACTCACTTCATTTCAGGCATTGTTCTAGATTTACCCTATAGTCTTATGTGCCCCTGTATGCATCAGCAGAACTGTGTGGTGGTCATCAGGTTATGAAAAAATTCTTAAATGGATTAAACTTAATATCAAACAATCTTTTCTCTGAACTATCAGAGTAAAACTTGGCATCATAGACATTATTGGCTATATGACCTTGAACACAATTTCCCCAATTTTCCAACTGGCCAATTCTAATTTTTAATGAATTATTTTCTTCTGTGAGCTTTTGAACCTCCTTTTCCATTTGGTCAATTTTACTTTTAAAGAAACTCTTTTCTTCATTAGATTTTTGTTCCTCTTTTTCTTTTTGAACAATTCTGCTTTACATTGCTTTTATTTTTCTTCTTACTTTTCCTCTGTTTCTCTTAATTGATTTTTAAAATCCCTTTTCAGCTCTTTCAGAGCCTGAGAACAAGTTTTATGTGCAGTTGTTTTATTCTCACTGTCCTCTTCTGAGTCTGTACCTTGCTCTTCTTTGTCTTCAGAAAAGTTTTATATGGGTAGGTGCTTTTTTTTTTTTTATATTTGCTCATTTTCCCAGCCTTTTTCTTGACATTTACTTTTAAAGGTGGGCTGTATTCTCAGGGTAGAGGGGACATTCTCTTAAACTTCAATTTTTCCTTGCTGCTGCACAGCTCTATTTCTGGGTTTCTGCAAGTTTTAGTACTTCCAAAGTAGTGTGATGACCTATGGGCTAGTCACCTCCCACTGCTGATTCTGTCTCCTTCTGGTACTGCTGATGGGTGGCAGAGCTCAAAACAAATGCTGGGGCCTAGGGCCTAGCCTCAGCTTTGGGTAAGGGATCCAGGCCTCACTCTGGGCCTGCATAGGTCAAGAATTCTATGAACTGCCTTGCTTTGGAGTTCAGGTCCTCACTACAGACTTGGGCTAGGTCTTGTTGGGCTTATATAAATCAGGAGTGCTATGGATTGCCTTGCACTGGGTTTCAGGTCCTCACTCAAGGCTTGAGCAAGGACTCTGGAGCTCTCCTTTGGCTTGCTAGGCACCCTGTGGACTGCCTTGCACTGGAGCTTGGGGCTATAATTAAGGTTTGGGCAGTGCTCAGGGCCTCACTCTGTGTCTGTACCAGTCAGCCTCACCACAGAATACTTTGTGCTAGGGCTTGGGCTGGGGCTTGGAACTTTAAAGGGTCTGCTTGAGGCTGCTCTGCTGTCTCCTTAGATGCAGTCTCAGGGTTTCCAAATGGTTTGGGCAAGGTTCAGAACCTGGAACAGTGGTAGCTATTGGTTTATGCCAGTACTCCTTGGTGCAGCCTTGCTGCGGACTATACTGCTCTCTCAACCCAGTGAATTAGACCCTCTCTGTCTACTTTTCAAGTTGTTTAATACAGAATTGTTGCTTCGTTCCCTCCCCTTGTTGGTTCTTTCACACTAATATTTATTTTGAAGCATTATTTTAAGGTTGGTTGGAGAGGATCATCTGGGCTTTCCCTACATTTACTCTGCCATCTTTACTACATCCTGCCAGTCCTAATCTGTCAGTTGGAAAATAGATATGGATATCTCTTTATATCTGTTTATCAACCAATTTATATATCTATCTATAGAGATAGGTATATCCATATATTATCTGCCTTAGCACAACATCAAGTGAAATGATCTGTGCAAAACATTTTAAGAAATGTTAAGAACTACAAGAATTTTGAGTTTTGAATTTATTTAAATTTTCCATGGAACATTCACCTCTTTAGTGTAATGAGTTTCAAAAGTTCACTAGTCCCTATATAAAGTACTTTCTTTTGTTCTTAAATTTGTCTTTTGAGTCTCAGTATCAATCTTGGTTATAAAGTCTTTTTTTTTTTAATCCAGTAAGAGTGATTTCAGAACATATTTGGAATTGTAGAAGTAGATGACTCAAATATGATCATTATAATTCTGTTATCAATCATCAGTTGTCTCTGTGGATATAACTTTAGAAGTACTTTTCTTCTACATTCAGTGTATTAAATGTAACTACAGGTTTTTATGAGAGTCTTAGCTAAACTTTATCTCCTCTCATTACCCTGAAAATATGAAGATTTTTTCCTCAGTTTTTATACTAGGTAGATAAGAGAAATGCACTTGTCCTGAACTATTAAATAGAGGCATTATTAATGGGTCAATAGTGAATTGGACTTAAATAATGCTTTCTTGGTAAATTTGTCTATTCTGTTTAGGAGGTGGATTCCAATCTAGTAAATGATTTATGATTTCCAAGAGGGAACTAGTACTTTGATGATACCCAAGTAATTTTAAATAGAATTCATGGGGAGAAAAACATGGCTCTCAATTTCCCTCATAATTCCTTGCCAACTTCTTTCTTTTTTTTAAGTGAAATAGCTTGTCTCTTCATTGTAAAAATAACTGTTTTAAGTAGTGCTGATGGAAGTAAGGATTTTGTAAAATGTTCTGATGGGGGAGGGAAGGAGAGTGATAGCAGAGACAGATAGACAAGCACAGACAGACAGAGACAGAGAAACAGAGATGAAGACAGAGAGAGACAGACACAGAGACAGACAGAAAGAAAGGAGGGAAGGAAAGAATGGAGAAAAAGAAGGAGGGAATAAAGATAAAAAAAGAAAAAAGGAAGAGAGAATGAGAAGAAAGTAAAAAGAAAGAAAGATGGGAAAGGGAGGAAAAGAAGGAAGTAAAAGAAAAAGGGTAAGGAAAAAGAAGTGGAAAGAGAAGAGAATGAAGAGTAATGGGAAAGGGATAGGAAAGAAAGAAAAGGAGGAAGGGAAGGGAAGAGAAGAGAGAGTGGAAAGAGAAGGGCTAAAGGAAGAGAAAGAAAAGGAAAAGGAAAGCAAGACCAAGAGAGAGGTAGTGTATCTACTATATTTATAATGGAAATAAGAGTTATGAATGCCTAAGAATAAATAGTCTATGTACCTAGTAAGAAAAACAATATCACTTCTTCCCTTTGTTGTCATTATTAGTTGGGCTCTACTTTCTCCATGATTTCTGTGGCAGAAGTTTATTAGCTGAGATGCCCAAAATAAAACAAAATATCCAAGCCAAAAAGAAATAGGTTTATTGAGAGAGGACTGATCTCACAATAAAGGCAAATTCTGATTAGAAACCGGAGACCTCGATCCTTGTAAGCAACTTCCTATATAGCCCAAACTTGTGCTAAAGATACAGTAATCTTCAGAAATACTTTAAATTTAATTCTTACCCAATAGTCAAATAAAATCAGCAAGAAATACAGAATAAAGAAATGAAGAAAAATAAAATAATACATGGAAAAAATCAGATAATACATGGGCATGAAGAAAAACCTCACATAATACAGCATGGGTGTGGAGACGTATCAGAAAAACTTCATATAATTCTGCATGCTGTGTGATCATTTTTAGAAATGATTATTTTCCAGAAATAATACTTATTAAATTAAAAAATGAATGAATTACAAAAAATACTTAAAAAAAAAACACCTTACCTTCCACCTTAGGACCAATGCTATGTATTGGTTCCAAGGCAGAAGAGTGGTAAGGGCTAGGCAATAGGGGTAAAGTGACTTCTCCAGGGCCACACAGCTAGGAGATATCTGAGATCAGATTTGAACCTAGTACCTCCTGTTTCTAGGCTTGACTCTCAATCCACTGAGCTACCCAGCTGCCCTACAAAAAATACTTTCAAGAAAATTCATATACCTACTAGATGATATAATCCTGGGTTGGGGGTATGAGGGTAGGGAATTTCACATTCACATTTCCAGCAATGTACCCACTCAAATTTGGAAAGAAAAACTTTAATCTCTCCTACAGTTTCATTTTATTCTGACCTCCCCCCTCTTCCATCTCAAATTCAGCTAGACTTGTACATATAGAGAAAATTCTTCACCTCAAAAATCCAACTAACATCAAGGGATATAGATTATTGAGGCCAAATAGTAACATACAAAAGAATAAAGAATAAAGAGCAGAAGTCAATAGCAAAACCTAAATGGATAAGTCTTCTGAGAATGAAATTCCTTTTAACCAATTTACTTGGACAAGGAGGGGGCATGGCAGAGTTCCATTTTCTTGGTAATATGTTGGATACAAACTGAAGGATACAAGGCAGAAGGAAAGTTAAGGAGGCCGTCTTAATCACAAGGTTCTCCTGGAGAATTCCAGTTGATGGAAGGACTGAATTCCCAAGACTATCATGATTTTGTCATATGGGGATAAAGGAGATACCACCTCAAACATAGCCACATGTGGTCTCTGTGTCACTGATTCAGAGGACTACTAACTATCTCCCTTTGAAGGAAAGAAGGGAGGGAAAGAAGGCTCATTGGGTTGAGACAAGAAAAGTGGAAATAATCCACATCCTGGGTGAATAGCCATTGCCTTCTATATAATTTCCACCTCTGATCATTAAGGTTTTGACAATAAAACATTTCTTTAGGACACATCTTCTTTCATAAAGGCATTGCTCTATAGCAGTGATGGTGTATCTTTTAGAGACTAAGTGCCCAAATTGCAACACTCCCACCACATGTGAGCCCCCTGCTTTACCCCAGACAGGAGAGGGAGGAAGCACTCCCACTGGGCTGCTGGACAGAAGAGTGGGTCATGTGAGAAATGTTCTCAGGCACACATGGAGAGAGGGAAGGGAGCAGCCTCCTCCAGCAAGCATGCCATTGATTTGCCAACATGCTCTGTCGTGTTCAGTGTAGAATGAGTTCAGGCTCTCAAATAAAATTGACTCTAAGATTTAGAGCAAGAGATAACTGAAGAGGGAAAAGGCAGAGAAAAGGCAGAGCATTGATACCAGGAAGGGGACACTTTTTGTGTTAGAGGATAGCAGGAACGGCCTGCTATTCTATTCTATTCTAATGGAATCTGGAATGTGTTTAGGGGTTCTTAACCTGGGTCTGTGAACTTGTTTTTAAAAATATTTTTATAACCATTTCAATATAATTGGATTCTTTTGGAATCCTATGTATTTTATTTTATGCCTTTGAAAACATTCTTCTGAGGAAAGGTTCATGACACACAAAAGGTTAAGAACCAACAATTTAGATAGATTCCCCTATGGATGTGGGAAGTAGCTTTGACTCTTTCTCAAAAGCACGAGCCTTGTGGATTTCATTTTTTAAAAAACTTTTCCTAACCTGGAAAGGAATAGAACATTGCTTGACTTGGTCTGGCTTGGGTAAGGTTAGTTTGGCCCATAGGAAGCTTGGGATCTATTCTGCAAGAAAGAAGGACACAGATCTGGGGAGCAGAGCTGGTGCTATTATGGGAATAGAGATTGTAGATGAAGTACAGAGGTTAACTTTAGTAGCTTCTCCTCTTTTATGGGGGAAATGAACTCAGAACACATCTTACTAGGTGATCATCACCCTTTAGGAACGGTGAGGATGTTCTGGAAAAGTTTCCCTCCCCAAATTCTCTTCACCATGCCTGTTTACTATCAGATATTACTATATGGTTTGTTTTTTCCTGCAGTTAGCTGAAGCTGTCTTTTCTTTCGGCCTTTTCTTCACATAAAGTCTATGATTTGCCACAGAGGTTGTATATTGTATAATTATATAGTAATAGAGTGTGGTCAGGCTAAGGGGAGAGGTTAGTATTGAGCTGAAATTTATATAGGAATAAAAACTAGTTCAAGAGAATAAATCATATCCCATTGATCAGGTACAGGGTTTGGTCCGAGAGCTCAGCACTTTTATTATTTTAAAATGAATAATTCCAAAGACCTCTCAGCAGGAAGAATTAAAAAATGGACTAGAGATAAGTGAATCGTTGCTTAGGGATTTATCAGGTCACTTTGAGCATTGGTGGCTAGGACTAGGCAAATTTCATATGAAAATATTGAAATGAGGACAGGTGGGATTGTAACGACAAATGCAAACAAAGGGATGGTCAGGGCTGAATTTAGAGAGAAGAAAACTTAATAGGAAGAATTTGACAATGTTTCTCCAGTACCATCTAGGACAGTGATGGGCAAACTTGTTAAAGAGGGGGACCAAAGGAAAGGAAATACTCATTTGTCAGTCTGTTTCTAAGGCAACTCTTTCCAAGTTTCTTTGTACTGTATCCTACTCATTGTATTTATCAGATTAGGAATAATGTTGAGCGGCTGAATAGAACATTTCAGGGGGCTACATCTGTCCCATGGGCTGTAGTTTGCCCATAACTGATCTAGGAGATCCTTAAAACTTGACATGAGAAATCTCATACTTTTAAATCAAACATTTGATAAACATTTTAAAAGGCAATTAGGTGGTACAGTGGATAAAGCACTAGTTCTGGAATCAGGAAGAATTGACCTCAAATCTAGCCTCAGACACTAACTAGCTCAGTGATTCTGGATAAGTCACTTAACATCTGTATGCCTCAGTTTCCTGTACTATAAAATGAGGATGGAGTGTTTAGAGAGGACTAGCCTCTTTGGTGTAAAGGCTTGCTGAGTCCTTTTCATGGTTATTCATCCACTTTCGGTGTCCACTTGTCACCGAGCTCTTACCTGAGACTCTAAGGAGCTGTAGCATTTGTAGCAATTGAATCCTTTCTGCAGATGGGCTAAACCAGGTTGAAGGTAACCTCAAGCATGTGAATACTTCCCTCTGTGGAATGTGGAGATAATATAGAAATAAAGTAAGTTATTATTTTTTAAATTAAAAAATTTTTTATTATCTTGCAAAATACAGTTCCATATTGGTCATTGCTGTAAGAGCAAACTCATATCAAACCCAAACCCCCAAATAAAACCCTAAGTACACTGACGTGAAAGATAATATATTTTGATCAACATCTGTCCAACTTTAGCAGTTCTTTCTCTGGAGGCAGAAAGTGTTCCCTGTTCTCCCAGATTTTTGTATTGATGAGAGTAGCCAAGTTTTAAAGTGAGTAATTATAAAGGTAGGCAAAGAAATGAAATATAGCAGAGTTTGGGAGGACGAGCACTAGTGGTTGGGAGGAAAAGGAGAGGCTTTTAATGTAGATGAAGGCTAGCTTGTACATGAAAAGAATCGCCACCAGAACACCATGGATATGGGTTTGGACTTCTCGACTTGAAATTCTCCAAAGAAGGTCAAATCTGTGCATTCCAAAGAGGGGGAAAATCTACCACATCCCAACAGCTTTGGGTTGGTTCTCATCAATAGGAAGTTTTTCCTGATATCGAGGCTAAATTGGCATTTTAGCAATTTCTCCGACCTCTGCTTTCAAAAAACTTCTATTCATTTGGAGGAGACAACATATTCCTTAGTTGCCCTGGCCCTTTTGGTCACTTAACCTCTAGACTTGATTTAGGGAGTGATTATACAATATTTTTCCCCTTTGCTATTATCACTTGTCGGGCTCTATTTCTATATAAACATACAGTAGACAATCTATTTGTAGTACTCCATTATTTCCAGAAGGTCACTAGCAATGTAATCGCTCAAATTTGGAAGGAAGAACTTTAATCTCTCCTTAATTTTCATCCTATTCTTACTCTCTCCTCCCATCTTAAATTCAGCTAGACTTATGCAGGTAGAGGAAATACTTCACTTCAAAAATCTAACTAACCCCAAGGGATGTAGATTATACCAACTATTGAGGCCAAATAGTAAAGAAGCACAATAGACTACAGTGGAATCTAAATGGATCTTTAAGCTTGAAATTCCTCTTTTATTTATTTTAACTTTGACTTATTTCCATCTAAACTTGGTCGATATCCTTGACCTTTGGTCATTCTTGGAGAATCTAAATAACCACACAGGAAAAAAAAAATACTCTAAGCTCTTGCCTAGGAGGACTTAACACTTAGACTTAGGAGTTTTGAGTGATGGATGATTGTAAGCCATTTTAAGGGTCAAGGCATCCACCACTCACTTGTGAAAAGTTATTCTCTGGCCATTTCCTGTCAGAGGTGATGCAAATCAATGTGTCACTTTCCTGACTGTAATCATACTTTTTCATTCTATAGGACAAGTTTTCTAATCCTATTGGCTGTTCTCCTTCTGCCCTTGGGAATATGAAACATTGTACCCTCTGAAAATGAGAGGAGAAATCAGCTCTCTTCTTCCTTTCTGGTCTCTGCTCTAAGGCAGGTTCCCAGGCTTAATTCTGGACGTGCCAGGCTGTTGTTGGCATCCTCCAGCTCACTAAAACACCCTCTCAAGCTGCATGGCAACTCTTTTTTTATTTTAAAACCCTTACCTTCTGTCTTAGATTTGATACTAAGTATTGATTCTAAGGCAGAAGACTGGTAGGACTAGGCAATTGGGACCAAGTGACTTACCCAGGATCACACAGTACTTTTCTTAATGTAGGCTTGTGTAGCAGTGTGAACTGAGAAATGCTTGGGGATGTCCTTTTCTCTCTTAATCTTTCTCTCTCTTGCTCTCCTTTTCCCCATCCTCTTCAATCCATAGTACCTAGTGACATGGCCATGTTTATTCTTATGCTGTCCAAGGCCGGTTCCCAGGAGGTAGGAAAGACTTTCCATCTTCCTTCTCTATCCCCTAGACATACACGTTCAGAGGATATCTCTTTTAGGTTCTGGACACATATGCTGCACTGTGGGATCTTTAAAGCTCTGCCAAACCAGTGCTCGTACCATGAATCACACTCCTAGTAAACATGTTTTTGTTTGCTTGTTTGTTTTTTGGTTAAGAGGTAAACCATTCTAGTTTTCTCGGAGTCATATTTCTTTTTCCCCACTCCCACTCTGCCTCATTTATCATTTAGTTTACCTCTAGTCCTGAAAAGTAGGCAGGGCCATGTTTAATCTTTCAGTTGACCATTCCTTCAAACTTTAACAATTTCCCATTATGTCATCCTTACAAAGATAAATGAAGTTGAGTGATAAGCCTTCAGGGGTTGGAGGGTTGTGTGTGTGGGGAGGGTTTGAAAGTGGGGGAGGGGAAAGAGAGGGAATGGGAAAGAGAGAAAGCTGGATATAAGCAATGTTAAACATGCTGAAGAACCCATGGGCTATGCCTCTAGTTTAACAGTCAGTCACTGTGATTTACAATCCTAGCTCTCCTGGGCTGGATCTTATATCCGTGAGACATGAGGAATGGAAAAAATGAAAATGTCATCTATTTCTTACATCAATGACTTATAGGTTTTTAAGTAGGTTCTCCTGTACATTAGAACAGGTTGCCCTTTGCTACTGAATTTGATTTCAATTTCCCACCAAGGAGTGCCAAGCCAAATCTGTTATGCTTTAAATAGAATTACACTTTTTCCTCCTTCCCATCCTACCGCCCTTCCTCACCAACAAATAAATCATGCCCAAAGATTTTTAACTACACATTTTTAAATGAAACAAGTACAGGGGACATATTTCAGTTGGACATCTGGACCTATTGTTTGGAAAAGACTTGGTCAGGTAGTGTTCAATCCTTCTTGACAAATCATGGAGTAGAGCCCTTTGGGGGAACTTTCTAGAGAGATTTTGGGGGCAGCTGGCAAGGTTTCCTTTGTATATAATACAGATAAATGACCTGAGCTGACACAAAAGGCTTTTTTAGCTATCTTCTCGCACCCAGAGAAAATTGAATCATCAAGCTGAGAAGCTGGTAGCTTAGTGGTAGGAGGATCAGAGCACACAAGGAAGCCACCAGATACTGTTTCTGGACTCGTTTTGATTTAGCATGGAAAAAAAATGGAAAGCTTAGCTGCTCTCTCCTGGGCATGAAATTTCTCCAGTCTTTAGATTCAAAATAGTATTCTCTAGAACAGGGGTCAGCAACGTATGGCTCTCGAGCCATATCTGGCTCTTTTGAAGGCCAGATATGGCTCTTTCTGCAGGAGCCATAAAGTCAATTTTTTTTCAGGCGCTGTTACAGGAGCGTGCACTGTGAACACTGTATGGCTCTCACGAAATTACACTTTAAAAAATGTGACACTTATGGCTCTCACGGCCAAAAAGGTTGCCGACCCCTGCTCTAGAAGAATGTGTTTATTTTCTGGAAGACTGATTAAAATTTAATCATTAGAATCTTTCCTTTCCCAGAGATCTGACAAGTATACTATTCTGTGTTCACTTAACTTATTTATAGTTTCCCTCTATATTCAAGTCATTCACCCATTCTGAATTTATCTTGGTGTAGGGTGTGAGATGTTGATCTAAACCTAATCTCTCCCATATTGTTTTCCAAATTTCCCAACAGTTTTTGTCAAATAGTGGATTTTTGTCCCAAAAGTTGGGCTTTTTGGGTTTATCATATACTGTCTTGCTGATGTCACTTACCCCAAGTCTATTTCACTGATCCTTCCTTCTGTCTCTTAGCCAGTACCATACCATTTTGATGACCGCTGCTTTCTAGTACAGTTTAATATCTGGTACTGCTAGGCCCCCTTCCTTCACATTTTTTTTTTAATATTTCCCTTGATATTCTTGATCTTTTATTATTCCAGATGAACTTTGTTATAGTTTTTCCTAATTCAGTAAAAAAAGTTTTTTGGTAGCTTGATAGGCATGGCGCTAAATAGATAAATTAATTTGGGTAGGATGGTCATTTTTATTATGTTAGCTCGTCCTACCCATGAGCAATTAATGGCTTTCTAATTGTTGAGATCTAGTTTTAATTCTTTGGAAAGTTTTGTAGTTGTTTTTGTATAATTCCTGTGTTTGTTTTGGTAGATAGATTCCTAAGTATTTCATATTGTCTAGGGTGATTTTAAATGGTGTTTCTCTTTCTACCTTTTGCTGCTGTGATGTGTTGGAAATATATAGAAATGTTGATGATTTATGTGCATTTATTTTGTATCCTGCAACTTTGTTAAAGTTGTTGATTATTTCTACCAGCTTCTTAGTTGATTCTCTAGGATTTTTTAAGTAGACCATCATATCATCTGCAAAGAGTGACAGCTTGGTCTCCTCATTGCCTATTTTTATACCTTCAGTTTCTTTTTCTTCTCTAATTGCTACTGCTAGTGTTTCTAGTACAATGTTAAATAATAGAGGTGATAATGGACATCCTTGTCCCATTATTATAATGAGGCGGACATGATTGGTGATGTAGACTCGAAACTACCACACCAATGCAACTATCAATAATTTGGAAATAGGTCTTGATCAATGACACATTAAAACCAGTGGAAATACACATCAGCCATGGGGGTGGGGGAGCTTGGAGGGTGAAGGGGAAAGTAAGAGCATGAATTATATAACCATGTTAACTTTTCTAAAAAATAAATATTAATAAATGTTTAAAAAAATAAAAAAAAATAAAGTGAAAAAAAATTTAATCATTAGACAATGGTGTGCTAGTAAATGCTTAACACGTGCCCCCCCCCATGTATACAAACACACTTGTTAATCTGCAGATTTAACATTTCTTTCTAATTTACCACATTTGCTGATTTCTGAAATGTAAATGCTCACCCTGAAAATTTAACAATGGGTTCTGAAAATTAGAGCTGACTCTAGCATAAGCTTCAATGGGAAATAAGCTAACTTGCTCCAAAAGGTGAGAACTCCAGATTGAATAGTAGAATACTGGGCATGTTGTTGATGCTTGATAAGTACTAGTTAACTAATCTGATTTAGTGAAACAGAAGCCATATCTGGGCTGGGTAGCCTACAGGTATATGGTCTTATCATTGTCAACTAGGAGGAAGAGGCTTCAAAAGGAGACGGTCCTGTACTATCTTGCTGAATGAAGGAGAATCTAGGAGATGCTGGCTTTGGAAGAAGACATTTGAAAGAAGATTGATGGCCAAAATCAAAGAAAAGAAGCTTCATATTCTTGCTCTTTTTTTGGGGGGGGGGGTTTGTTTTAAAACCCTTACCTTCCACCTTATAATCAATACTATATATTGGTTCCAAGGTAGAAGAGTGGTATGGGCTAGGCAATGGGGGTCAAGTGACTTGCCCAGGGTCACCCAGCTAGGAAATGTCTGAGGCCAGATTTGAAACTAGGACCTCCCATCTTTAGGCCTTGCTCAATCCACTGAGCTACTGAGCTACCCAGCTGCCCCCAATAGTCCTGCTCTCAAAAATGACCTAAGGGATGAAGAAAACAGAGATCTGGTATTGGGGAGACTGTGACTTATCATGGATATAAAGATAAGCAAGTCCTCCTTGAATTTATTTATTTTGTTGTTCAGTTGTTCTAGTTGTATCCGATTCCTATTTGAGGTTTTCTTGGCAGAGATAAAGGAATGGTTTTCCATTTCCTTTTCCAGCTCATTTTACAAATGAGGAAACTGAGGCAAACAGGGTAAAGTGATTTGGCTAGGGTCACACAGCCGGCAAATATCTGAAGCCAGATTTGAACCTAGGAAGAAGAGCCTTCCTGACTCTATGTCTGGTGCTTTATCCATTGTGCTACCTAGCTGCCCATGAATTTATTTACATGTGAGCTTTATAAGTTCCTTGAAGTAACTATGCACATAACACAAATACTATATTATCACCCTTTTGATATGTCAGAAGACCTTTTGAGACAAAAGAAAACAACCAAGAAAAGGAATATATTAATTTAAAGAGAAAAATGAAACTGCTAAAGTGGCCCAAACATCATGAGCACTTCGAAGGCTCTGGTTTTAGAATCAAAAGATCTGGGTTTGAGTCCTGGCTCTTCTACTGATGAGCTATGTGAATTTGGACAAGTTATTTACTTTATCTGAGCTTTGGTTTCCAAATCTGTAAAATAAAATAAAGCTTATTAATGAGGATTCAATGCGACAACATGTGTAAAATGTTTAACATTAGTATTGTCTTTCTGATAATCAAGTATATTTGGAAAGTGTTCAAATTTAAGTCCAATTACGGGGCATACAAAGGAAAAAAAGCAATGTTGCCTACTTTTAGGGAGCCCACAATCTAATCAGGAAGACAACAAATTAGTATTAATTTGTAGACAGGATAAATTGGAGATGAACAACAGGGGGAAGATGAAGAAGAAGCAAGGGAGATCCATAAGGGCTTCTGGTAGAAGGTGTAATTTTAGCTAGGATTCAAAGGAATTCTGAGATGAAGTAATGAAGTACATCATGAAGTCATTAAATCAATAAAAGAAGTATATATGGTAAGTTCAGATTCAGAGCAAAGAATATTGAATGATCCCAAGAGATATTGTCACTGAAGATGTTTGTTATATAAATTACAAAGTACATTTAATATTATATTCTAGATTATGTAATATATCACAAATAACAAATACAGAATTTACATATATATGTAAATGCAGTAGGACCTTGTTTTATGTGAATGGATTGGTTATATACAACAAGGTCCTTCTGTGTTTACATATATGCTCAAGACCCTTCATGCAAGTTGAAAGTTACCCATAATAGTGAACCCCAGAATTTAATAAATATTTCTTATACAAACATAACCAGGCACTTTATAACTTTTCTTAGGCTTATCAGAGCTGCCTGCATAGCTACTCTTGCCCTTTGGGGCTCTTATTAATAACTAAACATAGCATTAATGAAACAAAGAGAAGCCCTGCTCTGATGTGGACACCACTTGTGACAAGTGAGAACTCCCGATAAAGACTAATGCCAGGAATAATGTTTGGCACAAAACAATGTCATGATTTAGACTAGTGATTTTCAGAGCTAGAATGAGTACAATTGAGGGAACTGTTGTGAGACTTTACACTGTGGGAAAATGGCACTGATTTAGTGTATAATCAAAAAATATTATTTTACTTATTTTTCTGCCTTTATTTTTCTTTTTTATTATCGGTTATGTATGCCTGAATTTGGGTGTTCTGAGTTCACATTAAATGAGGTCCTATTGTGTATATACTCATATGTTTATGTATAAGCATGTGTTCATGCATGCATACATATATGTATATATACACCCATGATTTTGACATCTTTCTTATTTGAAGCTTATTATCTGTGAAGACTTCTAGTATAATGATGGTAATGATAGCATTTAGGTTAAAAAAAATCAGCCTCACAAGAAAATATTGGAGAAGACATGATTAGACCATCGTTTGTGTGAAAAAAACCTTGAAATTTTGAGAGGACTCCAAGAAAAAAGTGAATACTGCGAACCCTGGTAGCCAGAGAAGCCATTGTGATTTTAGGCTTCATTAAAAGAGATATAGTAACAAGAAAAGCAATAATGCAGTCTGACCTCATCAGATTATAGATGAAATTAGCCAGTTGTAGGTGCTCCATTTTAGGAAATGTCTTGATAAGCTAAGGATCTGTTGAAAGAACTGGTGATATTTAGCTTAGAGGTCATAAGTCTTGCTTGCTGGGTGGGAGGCCAGATGGTTGTCTTCTAGTAGTGGATCCCATCACTTGGGAGAGATAGATTAAATTTCTTTGCTTGAGTCCAAAGGGCCGAAGAAGGTACAACAGGTAGGATTTGCCAAGAGGAAGATTTAGGATACAAATAAGGAAAATCTCCCAAACCATTTGAACTATCTGAAGGTAGAATAAATTGCCTTGGAATGTGATGGATTCTCCTTCCCCAAGGGAGACTTTCAAGATGGGCTGGGCTGAATGACCATTTCTTTTCCATATTGGAGAAGGGATTCTTGGTCAGATATCTGTTGACTAGATGACTTCTGAGATCCCTTTCCATTCTGAATTTCTGTAATTTTCAATCAATCAATCAACATTTATTCAATACCTACAATGTGCCGGGGGATACAAGCACGAAGAATGAAACCATCTCTAATTTTCTCTGGAAGCAATTAGGGAGTCAGTTTCTGACTCATATATCTAGAAGACATTAGGGTGTATTTTAATAGAATCCCCCCAAAATGCTGATGTTTCTAAACATCTGTTCATTCAATAAACTTTATCAAGCAGAAGACTGAGATTCTGGGAACATTCTGAGAATGTTTTGAGGCAGCTAGATGATGAAGTGGTTGGCTTGAAATCAGGAAGACTTGAGTTTGAATTCTTCCTGAGATACTTTCTTAACTGTGTGACCCTTAACACACATAATTCTCTGTGTTTCGGTTTCCTCATAATAACAGCACCTACCTCATAGGACGCTGTTAGGATCAAATGAAAGAACCTATGCAGAGCACTTGGAAAACTTTCCAGCACTACATAAATGTTAGCCACTATTAGTTAAGACTGCATCTGCGTATACTGGAGTGACAGTGGGGTATTCTTCTCTATTTCATCCACCCCCCTCCTCTTGCATCTCTCCCCTTCAGGAAACATATTTAGGGTCAAAGCCTCCCCACTCCACACCCCAGCCTTTTATATTTTAGGAACAGAGGAGATAGGAGCCGAAGCCTTTAGATTGATTATTGACCTTAAGAAAGAAGATTTCTTCATGTCAAAGGCCGAACCTTCCCGGTGACCTTGGCTTGGGAAAAAAAGGAGATGGCAGGATGGTGAGGGGGAGCTCTCTGTTGGGTCACTGAGCACATCCTCAATGCAGCTATTATGTTATGTTTGCAGGTATAATTAGACCAGTGACCTCTTCAGATACAGGCAGCAACTAATGAAAATGCAGAGAGCAGAACTGAAAAAGACACTGACTTAGCAATTCCCCTCAGGCTTCCTCATTTCGGCCCCATATCCCATGAGAGTAGCTTTGTGGAAGGTCTTCCTGCATTTCCCCTTCCTCTTGCCTGCCTGAGCTTCTATGAAGCAGCCCAGATGTCTATGATGTGAGTTTGTTTTTGTTTTTAAAGGGAATGACTGACTCCATTTCTGGATCTGCCACATGAATGAGAACCACTGAGATCTGGGGAATTCCAAACTGGTTTAGAATTGTGGTGTGGAGTGATTGATGGAACTTTGGAGGTTATGTCCTTAGGTAGCAAAGAGACCATTGCTTCTGCTCTGTGCTCATTTTGGGGCTGAGAAATGGTAATGGAGTAGACAGATTTCCCCTCCAGAAGCTATATCTTTCATTAGCATCTTTGATATAGTCCATGTCTACTTGGGTCTGGAAAAATGGTACTTGCATCTCTTTACCAGCAGTCTCAGGACTGTAGAATTAAACCTGAAAGGTATCTTAGACACTGTTAGGTCTGATATCTTCACTTTACATATGAAGAAACTAAGGCAGACAAGTTAAGTGACTTGCCTAGCATCATGTAGTTATCAAGTACCTGAGGTAGACTTTGAACTCAGATCTTTTTGCCTCAAAGAGCCAGCTCTGGGTCACCAAATGTAACCAGCTGGATTCTGGTACAAATGGAATATTAATAACACTAGCCAAAATTTGTCTAGTGTTTTAAGGGTTACAGAATGATTTATTTATATATTAATCCAAGAGATCCTCATAGCAACCTTTAGAGGTAGGTGCTATTATTAGCCTCATTTTATGGAAGAGGAAAGAGAAGATAAGAGAGATTAAGTGACTTGCCCACGGTGATACAGTCAATAAGAATTTGAGGCAAGTTTTGAACTTAGATGTCTCTGACTCTAAGTACTCCCTCTCTTCATTATTCCACAGGCTGGAACCATAGCTACTATATACCCTGGCTGTGGTTTATTTTCTTTTGCCCTTTATAGGCACAGCCATGTACTGTGGCTGGAAAATAATTATTTCCAAGAAGATTTAGGTGATCAAGCAATGCTTCCTTCTCAAAACTGGAAATAATATTAGTTTACATTAATATAGTATTTTAGTGTTTACAAAGCACTTAAAAAAACCTGATTAGTCAGCTCTGACTCCTCATGACTCCATTTGAGGTTTTCTTGAAAAGGATACTAGAGCAGTTTGCTTCCTTCTCCAGCTCATTTTACAGATGAGGAAACTGAGGCAAACAGGGTGAAGGGACTAGCCCAGATTCACCCAGCTAGTCAGTGTCTGAGGCTAGATTTCATCTCAGAAGATGAGCCTTCTTGACTGTAAAAGGGAATTCTTTGTTCTCTTTGATTTACACTTGTGAAAGGGAATCCTTATTCTCTTTGCCTAGTTGGAGCTAATACTTGATTAATTTAAGTACCCCTACTTAGTACCTCACTAGATTGTGAAGACAGGATTAACTCTCCTTTGTCTACCTTTTGATTGAATCAACAAAAGCTTGAACTAGGTGGAGGAGAATTTATATCCTCAGAAACTTAATCAGCCAGGAATCTGTGAACCCTTTTGATGACTATTCACCTCTCCAGAAGGTGAGAACTGGTTCCAACAAACACTGTGCCCTGGGCAGTGCTAGATAATTTGGAAGCTGTGATTGACCCCTGTGAAGAGGGGAAGGGACAAAGAGCCACTACTTTTATAGTAGTAGCCCTGAATTTCTGGCACTAAAAAAGTTGACTCCAAGAAGGAAGTTGGTTTCTAGAAGGAGTTGGACTTCAAGAGAGAAGTCAGCTTCAAGAAGAAGGTCTGCTCAAGGAAGAAAATTGGCCTCAGGAATCACCTTCAGCTTGAGTCATTGTCTTGACCTGCCTCTTAGACAGAACTTGGGTAAGTGGATAGCTGACTTTCCCTTCCTGTTTTCTGGAAAGAGTTTAATTCCAGTTGAAGGTCAACAAGTCCTGGCTAAGTTGAGCACCAGAGCAATATTTAGTTAGATAGGCTAATGTCTTCTCTATCCTTTTGTATTTCTCTACTTTCACTATTTCCACCTCTTTTGTAAATAAAAGCTATTAAAAGTCATTTCAACTTTGAGCAATAATACTTTGAATTGGTGACTACCATATTATGTATAATTTTATGTATTTTAGTCAACCATTAAAATTTAGTTTTTACAGACTCTAGGTTTAGCACTCTATCCATTGTACTACCTAGCTTCCCAAAAAACCTAAAGCGGGAGCTATTAATATTTCTTTCCCTCCTCAGCATAAGCTATTTGTAAGGGACAGGCTTTAACACTGGGACAACTCAGGAGCCAGAGATTTTAGGAGAAGTTTCAGGGTCTACCCAGTTCTAGTGTGCTGATCTCAGTGTCTACAACTCTGCTGACTGCATGCTTCAGATGCTGCGTGTTATTTATCCAATATTGCCTGCATTTGTTTGAATCCCACTTTGTACTTCCAGGGAGCAACCAGGAACAATAGATTTTACTGAAGCCACAGTAGAGGATCTTATTGCAAACCACAGGCCTTACGTTTCTGTGAAATGCAAAGAACCTTCAGAATGGAAAGGCCCAAAGATCTCAGTTGATAAACACAGACACCACACTGATCTCATTTGTGCTGCCTTCCTGGCCCACCACAGGACCTCTCCAGCTCCCCAGATAATTAGGATAACAACCAAGTAAGTCCCTTTCCAGAAAATCTACTGGTCCAAATAAAAAGTCTTCCTAAGATGGCACTCAGACAAGAAATTAAAAGAACAAAGGACTCCGGGCAGTCTTTAAGGGTACCAGTCATAGCTCATCCTTTGTGCTATTAAATGAGGTAGCTGACTGAACACTCCCCGAATTCCTATTGTAAAGATGGGGTTTTATTGAATAAAACAATCAAGTCACTCAATCTTGTTTAAACTGGCAAACTAGATGGCATTGTGGATAGGGTCCTGGGCCTGAAAACAGGAAGAAATAAAATCAAATCCAGATATTTACTAGCTGTGCATCTTGGACTTGGTGTTGTTTAATTGAGTCTGACTCTTTTTGCCCCCATTTGGAAATTTCCTTGGTAAAGATATTGGAGTGGCTGGCCATTTCCTTCTCCTGCTCATTTTACAGATGAGGAACTGAGGCAAAGAGGCTAAAGTGACTCATCCAGGTCCTGACTCTAATCCTAACACTCTCCATTGTACCACTTTCTGCCCCATTCTGGGTATCCTGGGTAAGTCACTTAACAACTAGCTACCTTAGTTTCCTCAGCTGTAAGAGCGGATAATACTAGCCCTTACTTCACAAGATTGTAAGATGTTTATAAAGTGCTTAGTATAGTGCCCAGCACATAGTAGGTGCTTAATAAACTATTTTTATTTTTAAAAGATAATTGGAAGTGTCATAAGGGCAGACTGAATTTAGCTTCATAGTACTACCATGAACCAAGCAAAGAAGCTGCAGCATACCTAAGAGGAATGTTATGATTAAAAATGATGATGGCCGAGATCAAAAAGGAGAATAGTATTTTAATAAAAGCCATGCTGATAGAGATAAACTGACCACGCGCCTGTAAGAAAAACCTATTCCAACCTCACCTCAGCCATTTTACCTTCCTCTCTCCTCGAGCTCAGGTAACTAAAGAGGCAGCTCCAAGTCACTTCCCCCTAATTTCAAACAGTCCCTCACCTTGCATACGTCATCCAAAACCGGAAACCCATTAGGGATCACGGGAAATGTAGTTCCAAGTATCCCAAGTGATTTTAAATGACACATAGTACTACCATGAACCAAGCAAAGAACCTGCAGCATACCTAAGAGGAATTTCTTGAGTATCTCATGAGGGCAAGGAAAAGACTTGAACTATGACTTACTCTTCATGCTCTATGCCCCATGCTCTAAGTTTTAGTCCACTGTTTTCTGGCCTCTGTCTACACCAATGTAAGGCTATATCATAGATTTGGGGGAGTTTTAAAAATACTAATTATAGCACCTTAATAAATGTCTTTCTAAAAACTATTTGTGTGTTTATTAAATGATACCTCAGTGGGAAATTATGGCCCACTGGTGGACCATAGTAGATTGGTTGGGGCTAATGAGCTAACTTTAGATAGTCTTCTTCAAGGGCTCTTCAAGCCCCTTCAGGGCTGTCCCTAGATCCCTTGGTAGATATGGTTAGCCATGCTCATGAATAGGCCTGAACCAGAATAAAATGTAATTGGGAAATATTGAAGAAAACAAATAAAAATACAATAGAATATAGATAATGTCAATATGTGGCTTTCTACCGTTTAGTGTCCCCATTTCCATTTGTTTGATAATCCTTGTCTACCCTATGATCAGAAGAGCCTAGACACAATAGGATGCCAGACCAGCAGTCCTCTTTCAATGGGAAGAGTGGGATCTATTAAAAAAAAAAAAAAGGCTTACCTTCTATCTTAGAATTAACACTGTGGATTGTTTCCAAGGCAGTACGGGCCAGGCAATGGAAGTTAAGTGAGTTGTCCAGGGTCACACAGTTAGGAAGTATTTGAGGTCATATTCAAACCCAGGACCTTTTATCTCTGGGTCTCTATCTCAGTCCGTTGAGCCAATGAGCCACCTAGCTGCCCCCTGGAATAGTGGGTTCTTTAAGCAATCGCTTCAACTTCAGTAGTAATTCTTTTCTTCAGGGCCCCAGGACAAGTAAATAGCAGGTAAGTTCTTAGTACCTAGACTTATCATTGCAGAAGCAACATGATAGAAGTTGCCTGGGTTATGATTAATATCCCCATTGGATAAGTACCTCTATTGCCCTGGATTTTCACCTTCACTCACTGAGATGGTGAAGTCAGTGCCTGTGGACTCACTTTTGCCTCTGCCCTCCAACATTGCTTATTAATAATAATATCAGCTGACATTTATATAGTACTTTAGGGTTTAGGGAGCATGTCAAGTAAACTTTGGGTATCTCCCAGCATCTAGGAGAAGGATATGCACACATATTTAATGTTTATTTAATGAATAATGTTGAATAAGAACCTTTAAAAATTATACTAAGTACTTTTACATATGTTATCTCATTTAATCTTTGTAATATCCCTGTGGAATAAGAAGAACACTAGTCTTGGAAGAATAAGATTTGTGTCTGAATTCCTGCTCTGCCACTTACTAGCTTTGTGACCTCAGAAAAGAAGTCACTGGATCTCTCTGGACTTTGCTTTTTTCATCTCTAAAATGACAACTATAGGTGTTCTCCAAGTTTCCTTCCAGTTTAATATACTTGCTTTCATTGATCATATTTTATGAATGAGAAAACTGAAGGTCAGACAAGTGATTTGCCTAGGATCACACAGTTTGTATGATTTCTGGGAAATCTAGAATGTGACTTTAAAAACTGTATCCTTCCCCTCTTCTCTCTCTCTCTCTCTCTCTCTCTCTCTCTCTCTCTCTCACCTTACCATTCCATACAGCTTAGAATCAACACTAAGGCAGAAGAGTGGTAGGTGCTAGACAATGGATATCAAGTGACTTGCCCAGGATCATACAAGTAGGCAGTGTCTGGGGCCAGATTTGATCCCAGGACCTCCTGTTTCCGGACTTGGCTTCCTGTCCACTGAACCATCTAACTGTCCCAACAGTGTGCTTTCCATGACCCAGTATATGGAGAGGCCTGGATCATTTTCTGTGTTTGGGGGATAGTAAGGACTCATAACCCACTAAAATTTATCTTCTTTGAGAACCAGGAAGTAGGATGCTCTCCCCCTAGAACCCTAAGGAAATATAGCAGCCATGCTCTGGGAACTCTATTTTTCCAACAGTCAGGAGTAGGCACATAAATGCCATCTCTACAATCTAGACATATACAAATTCCTTTTCTCGGCTCTGTGCTGCTGTTCAAGGGGAAAGGGAAGAATAACAGTCTTTCTGTTGTACTTATACTGTTGGTATACATGGATTTGCACAGATTGCCAATGGACATAGATAGAGCAAAGAGATAATATTGGGGCCAGTCAGTTCATTTCCTGGATAAAATCCCACCCTCTATCATCATCCTTGTTGCCAACCTCCGGATGTTTAGAATAAAGTTTTCCAAATCATGACATCATTTTCCTTGGGGGCTCAGGAGGAAAATTTCCCCCCTAAAAATGATAATGTTGAAGTCTGGGTATTCTTGGTACTTAAGAAATTAATCATGTCTACTCAAGCTTCCTCAGTCAGACTTGACAATTATTGAGCTTCCTGCCTGGGGCCATTTCAAAGGATTACCCTGTTTTAGGTTTTAATCCCAATAAAGATGGTGCACAAGGGACTGTTCTCTAGGAATTCAATTCTTCCTTTGGCTTACACACAGATATTTTGTTTAGTTGTTTCAGTCATGTCTGACGTCCCATTTGGGGTTTTCTTGGCAAAGATACTAGAGTGGTTTGCCATTTCTTTCTCCAACTCATTTTATAGATGAAGAAACTAAGGCAAACAGGGTTAAGTAACTTGCCTAGAGTCTCACAACTAGTAAGGGAGGTTGATTTTGAACTCAGTTCTCTACCCAGAATTCTATCCAATGGCCTACCTAGCTGCCCTTACACAGAGAGGGGCAAGCAAATATTCCATTCATTGACTTCAACAAACATGGAGAAGAGGAAACTGTCTCCTTTCTCTACCTGTCCTAGAGAATCTCTTTTACTTAGACTTATATCTAGAACTCTTTTTTTATTTCTTCTGAAACTTTGGTCAAGTCTAAGCCCAAGGTTTACTTGACTTTTTTTAAAATAGCATTTGGACCTCCTCCCCCTTGCCCTCTCCCTCTCCCTTGTCCTTCTCCTCTTGCTCCTTCTTCTTTTTCTTCTTTTTCCTCCTCCTCCTTGTCTTCCTCCTCCTCCTCGTCCTCGTCCTGGTCCTCCTCCTCTTTCTCCTCTTTCTTGCCATGAGGATATCCATGAGATATCCTAAGAAAAGGAAATGACTGAGGTTCCTGTAATCAGTAATAGGCAGAGGCAGCCAGCATTGGGCCAGACTTCTTTAAGGTCAGCTGGGGGGGTCTAGGGTCATAGGTGAGTTTTCTCTTGGCCTTGGGTTGGGGCCAGATAAAGTGCCATTTTCATGATGATGAATCATATCTTTGGTTTGGGGTTTGTAAGACCATCTGGCTGAAGTCCCGTTCCATGTTCTCATAATCTTACATCATTTGCGAAGGGAAGAGAAAACAGGAATCAGAGGACCCGGAAGGGACATTCCTCTTTCCTCTGAGTCCCAACATTTCCATCTTTGTGAAGGAAACACCTCATTGATCCATATCCTCATCTATGACTATTGT
This sequence comes from Gracilinanus agilis, assembly GCF_016433145.1. Lineage (NCBI taxonomy): Eukaryota > Metazoa > Chordata > Mammalia > Didelphimorphia > Didelphidae > Gracilinanus > Gracilinanus agilis. Next base: position 338,358,083 of record NC_058130.1, on the reverse strand, counting down.
GGAAGGTACCTGGTATGGTCTGTTGGAATCAGGGCATTATCTTGCTGGAGTAGCTGAAAGGATGTTTCATCTGAGGAATGCATCTGGCCTTGGAGGTCTGAGAGTACTTCATCCTGATAGAAGCAGCTCATTTCTGGCTGGTCTTCACAGCTGGATTCATGATTTCCTGGCATGTGCTCTCTGTCTAAGGTCTCCTCCAATGACCATAGTGGCATGAAGTCCTCTGGCAGTTTTTCATTCTAGCCAAGGTTGGCCAGGTATCATTGTAGACCCCCAACAGGAACTGTAGGTATCTGAGAGGTTCATTTGTCCCTAGAGGTCAGAGAATGTCCCCTCCCCTTCTTGAAATTCTTTTCTTTTGATTCCCCAGGACATTTGAATCAGCCTTTTTACATATTTTGGGACTAAGCCTGCATTAATTTGACCAATGCAAGAAATTGTCTTTAAAACCTGACCTACTTAACTCTCATACCATTTGTTACTCCTACTGCTACTACTTTTATGCAAGTGACACATTCCTATCCATCAAATGATTGACTCATTTGCAGGTACCTTATAGCAACTGTTTCAAATCTCCTCTTATTTAAACTCCAAAGAACACCCCTGGTCTCATTCTCATCTGATGACCTTGATTTCTATTTTACTGAGATGGGAGTGTTCTCAGGTCTCCTTCATTTACCCATTTCAGCTCATAGGGGCTTAATCAGATGGGTCTAGAATCCCACTCTGTGGTCCTTCTTGTCAAAGCAAATCCTTCTCTATGCACAAATGGTCCCACTCCATCCTGACTTCTCCAGCAGATTTCACCCTCTTTCATTCTCATTTTCTCCCTAATCTTTAATTGCTTTCTATCTTCTTGTTTTTCCCTATTGCCTACAAACACTCAAAATAAGTAAAAACTCTTACTTGATCCATTTATCCTCATTAGTTACCATACTATATTTTTCCTTATTTTCATGTCTAGATTTCAAAAATGCCTTCTAGAGTCACTACTTCAACTTCCTTTCTTCTAACTCTCTTCTTAACACTGCTTTCTGGTTCTGGTCTCATCATTCAGCTAATCCCTAAAAGTTATTGTTGAGTAGTTTTTGAGTTGTGTCTGACTCTTCACGGCCCTAATTGGGGTTTCCATGACAAAGATACTGGAGTGGTTTGCCATTTCCTTTTCTAGCTCATTTTACAGATGAGGAAACTGAGACAAAGAAGCTAAGTGACTTGCCCAGGGTCATACAGTAACTGAGGCCAAATTTGGGCTCAGGAAAATGAGTCTTCCTGACTAAAGCCCATGTGCTCTATCTACTGGGCCATCTAGTTGCTTCAAAGTTACCAATGACCTATTAATTGCCAAATCCAATGGCCTTTTCTCGGTCTACATCCTTCTCAACTTCTTTGTAGCCTTTTACACTGTCAATCAATCAATCAATCAATCAAATATATTCTATATTTTCTAGGTTTTTCTAGAGAGGGGAGGAATAAGTCAGGTGGACTACTGGAAACTCCTACAGAGTAGGAGATATATCTTAAATATTTCATTTATCCCTTTGAGTAATAAATAGGGTATTTTGTTTATATTAAATGCTTAATAAATGTGTTAGATTAAAAAAATTCTTGATGTTAGAAAGTTTCCTGGATTATCACATTCTCCCTGCCTCAATTTCTTCTGTCAAAAAGTAATAATAACCTACTTAACAGCATTCTCATTCAATAAGTAAATATTTCTTGAATACCTACCATATATTTACATGCAATGGAGGGGACAAAGGGGCACAAGAAAGTATATAACACAATCCCAGCACTGAAAATCCTATAATTTAGCAGGGGAGACAATACATACACATACAGGAAAAGTAAAATAATGAAATCCAATATATGATTAGTTGACAAACAAGTGAGAAAAGAGACTGTTAGAGAAGTCAGAGAAGAGAGTGACAGAGGTGACCTTATGTAGGAGGGGAGTCTTGGTGAGCTTTGAAGGATGGGCCGAGTGGAGAAACAGAGATGTCACTTTAATCTGGGCATATCACATGAGAAAAATATTGGAAGTAGGAAGAGTGTGTACATATATATTTCCATCTCTCTATCTGACAATGTAGAGCACCCTGATTGAAATGACTAATACACAGTGAGAGAGAGAGAGATATGAGATGAGTTAAGAGAGTTATGTTGGGTCAGATTATGATCACTCTTGAATACCTAGCTAAGGAGTTTTAACTGTCTTGAGGTCAGTAGGAAACATTAAAGATTTCTGGAGGAAGCCACATGATCTGTGTTGTTTTAGAAGGCTAATCTTATAGGAATGTCCATGATATATTGGAAAGTGGAGACCCTGGAGGGAAAAAGATCAGTCAAGAGGATTTGGCAATAGTGCCCAAGTTGAGGAATAACAATTTAGAACCTCTTATGATGGGTGGCAGTGGTGGTGGTAGGAGAAAGGAAGGAGCAAGCATGGCAAACCTTGGGCAGGAAGAACCAACAAAGTAGAGATTACTTTATAATCTCGGTCAGATTCCCAGGGATTTCAGTATTTCCATTCTTTATGTTGCTTTTTTCGGACATGTACTAGGTGGTGTCATTTGGTCGTTTCAGTCATGTCTGACTTTTCTTTACCCTATTTGATGTTTTCTTGGCAAAGATACTGGAGTGATTTGCCATTTCCTTCTCCAGCTCATTTTACAGATTAAGAAACTGAGGCAAAGAAGCTTAAGTGATCTGTCCAGAGTCCCAAAGCTAGTAAGTATCTGGACTAGATTTAAAAAATCAAAAAAGAAAAGATATTTCCTATTCTCAAAGAGCTTATGTTGTAAGATAGATACATTGATGTGGACATGCAGCATGAATAAAAGGGTCAAAAGACAAAGTAGACATGTATAAAATGGGAAATTGCTAATGAAAGCCCCTTGAAACTCAATAGCATAGGGTCCAAACATTTCAGAAAGCAATTTGGAATTATGCTAATAAAGTAACTAAATATCCATACTCTGACTCAAAGATAATATACTCCAAAGTGGCTACAGATAAAAATATACACCAAAATATTTATAGTAACTTTTTTTGTAGTAGGAAAAAAACCCCTAGAAACAAACCAGTTGTGATTCAAGAATATAATAAAATATAATGAGGCTATAAAAATGAATATGAAGAATATATAGAAAAGTTGGAAGACGTGAATTGATTCAAAGTGAAGAAAGCAGGAGGAAAACTATAAATAAGGAATACAACCACAACAAAAAAGGAAACAGAACCCGTGCAATTTTAATGATCAAGCTTGGTCCCAAAAAAGAGATGTAAAAATGCACCTCCCTTCTCTCTTTGCAGAGGTAGTGGTCTGTGGATGTGGGACAATAACAAATATTAGACTTTGTGGTTGAAGTATTGGTTAATTTTGTTGAATGACCCCCCCTTTCTTTTTTATTCTTTGTTATAAAAGATAGGTCTCTTAGTAGGGAAGAGGCAGATATAAAGAAATAAATATGATATAAAACCCAAAAGATAATAATTTTTTAAAAGAAAAAAATTAAAAAGAATTGAAATGGGATGAAACCAGCCAAAAAAGTGGAAAAACAAGGTTGACCCAACAGAGAAATGCCCCAGAAATCAGCCTAATCACTAACAAAAGTAAAGCCCTCAGTTATCATAGGAATTAGCTGAGGGCCTGTAGACTGCATGGAGGGGGAGGAGAACAACACTTCCTGTCTCATCAAGAAAATTTAGTTTTACCTAGTTTGGAAGGCAGTCAGTTGTATCTCTCTGCAGACACTTACAATGACTATAAAATGAAGTCTCCTTCCTCCCTAGGCGTCTTTCTGTAGGATGCTCTCTGGCTAAAGCATACATCACCATGTAAAAATGCATTCCTCCTATTGAGCAGCTCCCTTCCCTCAGAAATGATCAGGAAATGGCTCAGTGGGGTGCTTGCTCAGCCTTCTCTTGTCTCTAGAAACAGAGGGATTGCCCTAAATTCCTGGGCTGCCTGGAGTTTGGCAGCAAGGTCTCTCTCCAGGGCAACTGATTTTTTTTTTTTTAAAGATGAATCCAACTGATACATTTCTAAAGCCCTCTACTGAGTCAGTAATCACAATCCTCAAGAATGTGAGATTCTTCTCCTTCCTTCCTCTCCCCCCTCCGCCAATCACCCCTAGGAAGAAAAATCACCAGGGAATCCAGTGAAAGATTTATGAGACTGGTCCCAGGAAGAAATGCTTTCTCTTGTATCTGTTGTTCTCCAGAGTGTCATCAGGAGGAAGGGAGTGGTTAGGAGGGAAGCCTAGGAATGAGTAAATTAGGACCACATAAAGACACTCCCTCTCTTCAGGTAGGTCTTGGAGGAAAAACTTTAGATAGTAAGTATGGAGGCCACCTAATTTGAACCCTACTGCCAACAAAACACTCAAAATCTTCTTCAGAATGTGCCTACAGGCTTAGCATTATCTCATAATTGACTTCAGAGGAGAAGAGTGGCTTAGGCATTGGACATCACTGAAGTGGACCTCCAGCCTGGCTCCTTCCTCTCCCTGTTTGTGGATTGGAATAGTATCTTCTCTTATAATGTGACCTGGGGCAAACCACCACTATCTTTATCTGAAGTGGATAGAACACTGGACTTGGAATTAGGAGGACTTCTCTTCCTGAGTTCAAATCTGACCTCAGATACTTACTAATTGGATGACCCTGGGCAAGTTACTTAACTTTTTGGCCTCAGTTTCCTCATCTGTAAAATGAACTAGAGAAGTAAATGGCAAACTACTTCAGAATCTCTGCCAAGAAAACCCCAAAATGGGGTCACAAAGAGTGGGACACAACTTAAACAATGAACAATTATCTACAGAGATTCCTTTGTAGTAAGCCCAGGTTGGGAGGGTGAAGGAGGCCATGTGGGCAGAAAGCAAATATAAAACTCTATGGTATGAAAGCATCATACAAATGCAAAGTACCAATATTTTTTGCCAAATGTCAAAGCTGAATGAAGAGATCTTGTCAATTTGGCCCAGGTCTCATTTTTCCTGGGTAGAAGACAGCTTGGATCCTGTCTGGATTTTGTTTATATATACCTAACACTTCATCCAGTGTCTGTGCTCTAATAGCTTGATAAATACTTGTTAAATTGAACCAGATTAGATCATAAAAGTCTACAGATTATCTCATTACCTTCCTTTAGTTAAAAAAAAGGGCCTTCCTTCACCAAAACCAATTTGGCAGATTCAATTTGATCTGACAGGGATTCGTTGCTGTTTCTTATATTCCTGTCACTGTGTGTAATGCTGGGAATAATATAGTGACAAAAAATGGAATTGTTCTTACCTCAAAGGAGTTTATAGTCTACTTGGTGAATGCAACTAATTAAGTGTGAAATATTTCAAATAAATACAAAATAATGGGAAGGTGAATGGGAAGCCCTTACCACTGGGACCATCCAGAAAAGTCTTTTGTAGGATGAGATACTTGATCAGAGGCTTGAAGTAAGATGGGATTCCAGGAAGCAGAGATAGAGTAGGAGGAACATCCCAGGTAAGGATGAGAACCTATTACTTTAGAGTAGGGAGGAAGGAGATGGAATGCTTGCAAGTAGGCTAAAGAGACTGGAATGGGTAGTGGAGTGTGTGCAGAGGGGAGTTATGAATATTTCAGTCTAAGCATAGCAAAGTCAATGAATTGCAGTCTGCCCTCTCCTACCTTGCTTTGCCTAATTCCTGATGGTGGTGCTAAGAATTATGGGAGTATATAGACAATAGAAAGAGGAATGAAGGGCTGATGGATGGTATCATTAGTACCTGAAATGATTGGAAGTTTGACTATTTCAGGAAACACTTTTCTGGATTAATAAAGCTTTTTATTCCATTTCACTTTTTCCATTTCCTTTTTAAAAGACATTTCAACAAAGTCTATAGCATAAAAAGACATAAAAACCAGGCTATGGTAACACATCAGAGCAGGGGTTCTTAACCTTTTTTTTTTTTTTTTTTTTTTTTTTTTTTTTTTTTTTTTTGTATGTCATGGATCTCTTTGACATCCTGATGGAGCCAAACAGCTGGTATAGTTTATTTTCATTCATAGTTGAAGAAAATACTATATTTCAGTTAGAGATTAGTAAAAATAAAGATGCACATTTTTATCTATCTAAGTGCAGAGATCCTCTGAAATCTATAAGGTTATGAACCCTCCACTAATTCAAAAATCCTGTGTTTCTGAGAGGTCAGACATTGAGGAGGGTCATTACTCACCTGGTAATGTAAGTGACAAAGTTTTTGGAGCTAGCACCCATTTTAGCCACTGTACAAAGCCTTTAAAACCTGATGAGATATATTTAGAAGGTAAGTAGGAATTCCTTATTTTCCAGTTGGTATATTGCTGACATTCACTGTAGGAGAATGGGTCTTCTCATGATTTCCAAGGAAGTATATAGGGAGATTGTGAGATGTCTTGGATCTCAATTTTTCATATAAAGATTCAACCAAATCAAGAAGTTGACAAGAATTTATTAAAGTTTGATTATTTTCACTGAATTAGAAATAAAAAAAACGAAATGGTCCTTGCTCAAAAGGAACTTATAGTCTATGAGTAGGGAATATGTCAGTATATAAGTATACTAGTACTTATGTATATGAGTATGCTTGTATATACAGGTGGCTAGGTGGTATAGTGAATAGAGCCCTAGCCTGGAGTCAGGAGGACCTGAGTTCAAATATGACCTCAGACATTTACCAGCTGTGTGACTCTGAGCAAATCATTTAACCCCTTTTGCCTCACTTTCCCCATCTGTAAAATGAGCTGGGGAAGGAAATGGCAAAGCACTCCAGCACCTCTGCCAAGGGAACTCCAAATGAAGGGAAAAAGAGACAGATATGACTGAACAACAACATATTGGTAATTGGGGTGAGGGGCACTAGAAGCCATAACAGTCAGGAAAAGCTTCATATAGAAGATAACCCTTAACTTGAATTGTGAAAGAAACTATTAGGCTAAAATGAGGAGGGGGTACATGACTGGCATGGAAGGCAGACATGGCAAAAACATGGCAACAGATGATGGTATGCTATGTATGAGGAAGAACAAGAAGGCCACTCTGGTTGGACTTCAGAGTACAGCAAAAGGAGTAATATATGACAAGACTGGAAAGGTAGGTTATGAAGAGCTTTAAAAGTCAAATGGAAGGTTTCTATTTGATTCTAAAGGATCTTAGAATGATTGAGTTAGAGCTCGAGGGAACCTTAGAGGAGATTGAATGTAAGAGATTGAATGTAATCTTTCTATATTATAGATGAGGAAATTGAGGGTAAATAAAAGCAACAAGGGAGTAAAACTAGAGTTTAGTGAGTGAGTTACAGGAGTGCTGTGCCAGGCACCATGCTAGGCATTTTACTTATATGATTTGATAACAAAAATCCTGCGTTAAAGGTACTAATCTTCATTTTATATTTGAAGAAACTGAGTCAGAGCTTTTCCAAGATCACACAGCTAGAAAGTGTCTGAGGTTGGATTTAAACTCAGGTCTTTTCCTGACTCTTTCTACTGTACCACCTAGAGAGTGGGTCATGAGGAAAAGGTACTGATTTCCTTTTGGATTTGTTAAGTGTGAAATGCTTGCTAGTCATCCAATTTGAAATGTCCAAAATGCAGATCGGAGCTCAGGAGACAGGCTAGGGGTTGGATATATGAGCTGTTGTTTGCTTTAACATTTGAATTTTGAGACTAAACATGTATTTATGACTACTGGAAACTGGACCTCAAGTAGGAAAATATGACATCTCTTGTTCCCATTTTAGCTCTTTTTAAAACCAGAAGAGACACATGCTCCAATCATTTTTCAGTTCATAAGCACTGCTACAGTCAATAGAAGGTGTACTGATGATACATATGCCTTATGTCAGTCAGTCAATCAATAAACACTCATTAAGAACCTACTATGTGTGGCAGGTACTGTGCCAAACTCTGTTTGAGAAACAAATAAAAGTAAGAGGCAGTTCCTGCTCTCAAAGTGCTCACAGTTTAATGTAAACAATTCTGTACAGATAAGATATATTCAGGATAAATTGGAGATAACAGAGAGAAGACACTAGAATTAAATTAGCTGAGAACTTCTAATAAAATCTAAATTCAGTTTGTACCAGGCCAGGAGTCTAGATAAGAAATAGGCATTTAAAAAGTAACACATTTAATTGGGTCTAAAACAATTAAGAAGGGAATGGAGAAAAATAATCTACAGGCAATACATACTCCAAGGAATGAATCATGTGGAAAGCAATTTGCTCTGGGATTTCTGCTCCTGTGTGGGTGGAGGGTATACAAATGTCTTGAGTGTTCAGACTGAAGGGTCAGGGAAAGTTAATTCATATACTGTCTGGATTCCACTACTTCCGGCATCTACTTCTTTTTAGCATCTCAATCACTTTACAAGAACCCCTCACTTTCTTCTAGTTCTCCTTGGCAAGCCCCTGTATCTTCTCTCCTTTTTTCTTCTTCTTCTTTTTTAATATCACGGTTGCTACATGGATCACTTATCAGATATTTCCCCCAAACCTATTAAGTTGCAATACTTCATTTCCAGTTTTCCTCAGCCATAGCACACTTTTATGAGAAGTGGAATCCTGGGAATTTCAACCAGGTCTGTTCATGAGACTTGATGCCTAAAGGGAAATGTAGTCCTTCTCTGGCTATTTACCTATTCTGCATAAAACTGCTGTTTTATTTCTCTTGACTAGGGGGAAAGGATGGCAAACCTCTTAGAGATGGAGTGCCAGGCCTTGCTGCCACCCCATCTTCTAAACTGAGTGCCATGCCAGTCCCCCAGAGACCAAGTGCTATGCCCCCTCCTTTACCCTAGACAGGGGAGGGAGGAAGCACTCCCAATGGGTTGCTGGGCAGAGGTGTGGGCGATGTGAAAAGATGTTGTCAGGAACAGTGGAGAGTGAGGGGAGAGTAGCTCTGCTTGAGTCCCTCTGCCTTTCTAGTAACATACTCTGGTGGGGAAGGGTGGCCCTTGTGCCCACAAAGAGTGCTCTGCATGCCATCTTTGGCACTCACGCTATAGGTTTGCCATCACTGGAATAGAATGGTATTAGAATGAAGAAGAGCTACATTGAACCAGGGAGATTTTAGTTTATAGTCTCACCTATATTTTATAGTCATGTATCTTCCAGCTACTTCCTTTTGAAAGCGTAAGCATTGGGGAGTATGCCTAACAGAAACAAAGAACTTGACCCTCTGGCATTTGAATTAGCTGCCAAAAATGAGTAAGAACACCTAATCAATCAGTGTTAGGTTTCATTATTTTCCTAGTCATCTCTAAGGGACTTGGGTCAGAACTAAATCTAATTAATAAATTATCTACTAATGCTCTCCTTCCACGAACTGTATAATGATACACATCTCATTTCTTATGTGCTTTTATTTCTTTTTCTGCAAAATCGGGTTAAAGCTGATATAGTTCATCTTCCTTTACTGATAAATTATTTTAAAATGCTTTGGAAATAAAAAAGAAATGATGAACTATTATGTTCTTTCTCATGTGGTAAGAGGTTTCTGGACATGAGGGTTGAAGTAGTTGAGAAAATCCAAGGAGAGACTCATTGCTTAACACGAACAATGTTTTCTTCTTGTTTGGGGTGTGGCTGCTCAGTGTTGGGTTAAGGATCTGGTCCCTGGAACATCCTTTGGAAATGCATGTCATGTTTATGGGGAACTGTAGCTGATTGGGTCTGCCCTAAATGAAAGCCAAAGCAAAATAGAGAAGCTGACAATCATCTGGGGCCTTTTGTACAATCTTGGCTATTTCTCTTGGCAATTCAGGTTAAAAGCAATCTGGTGATTGTGATGCAAGCTCATCCTGTTTAGTGTAGCAACCTAGAAATTTAAGAAATGATAACTAACAATATTAATAAACAATCCTTCAATAACAGTTAATCTCATGGAGCATTGACTTATCTGTTGGAAAGAGAGCAAATTGATTTCCCAGTAGAGAGATGGAGCCAGAAGGCATTGGTTCAAGATTTCATTGTGAGAACAAAACTTTTCATAATGAGTTTTCTTTTCTTCATGTGGGATGTTCATGATACTGAGCTGTCCATAATACTGAGCTGTTTTAGCATTTGGGAAAAACCACTGGATGTTTTCTATATCCTCCTTCCTTGCTAACAGCCAACAAAAGGAAACTGATGATTTTTTTTTTTTTTTGGTGGAGGGACCTGCAATTGTTCTGAATTGGATCAACAGCATTCATGCTCTTCTCATTAACTACCAAATAGCTTCATTTGGGAGTAACTTTTTGTCCATTGCTCTGAGAGATAATCTGAGCTGAAGATCAAAGAAGAAGACTCTGTATTTACTGACACTCTCCTCCCTTATCCATGCAATCCCTCTGGTCTCTGTTTTTTGAGCTAATACATGGTTTGTTCCAGGCTGTGGGGCACGTAGAAACAGAGGTTCAGACCACCCACATCCACAGTGCGTCTGGGGATGCTGGAGTTACACGGAGCTGAGGTATAGATAGATTAAAGGCCATTTGGAAGGGGAGGAGACACAAGCAATCCTAGTGTATTTTACAGGTATTTTACTCTGAATTTTCTCATGGGGGATGAAAGTTCAGGTCTTAGAGACAAATGGTCTACTTGCACTGGCTAGCTAGTTTGCAGAAGACAGCTAACATTCTTAAGTACAATTTCCTTTCTCATTAGTGTCACCAAATCTTTCTAAGCATGTTAGTGTTAAAACAAAAACAAAAACAAAAAAACAGCCTTAGCAGAGATAGGAAGTCCATGGGTGTGGAATATTGATTATATTCTCAGACTTTTTTTGAGTATTCATCAGTTTTTTTCTTTTTGTTTCTTTTAAAAAATATTTGTTACATGGGATGACTTCTCTGTGAGTGCAGAGGGAAAGGATAATGAAAGAAATATGTATATCTCTCTCTAAACTGCATATTTCATATGGTATTATTATTTTTTAGAATTATTTTTAAAAAGAGTAAAGTAAAAATACCTAGCTATCTTCTCATCAGAACCATTTTTTCTACTAGAGGAACTGCTGGAACTGTTGTCTTTAGATCACAACTTTTCAAATTTTTCCTCATGGGATAAATTTTTTTTGACATTGGACATTGGGGACATTGTAGAAAGAATGTGTCCCTCATTAGTGAGTTGTATTAGATGATCTCTAAAGGCCTTTCCAGCCATCCCTTAAACCTTATGGGAAGGGATAGAGTATTTGAGATGATATAATCCCATTCGTTTTGAGAAACTCTGTGGGTCATAATAGTTGGAATGGGGTTAGAGTGCAAACAGCAAATTGGCCAGGAGAGGTTGGGATATCTCATGGTTGATTGTGATTGACATGTTTGGAACCTCCTGCCTCTACCCTACCTATATATATATGCTCCCTGCTATGTCTGTCATTCATTTGTCATAGTGAAGTAGAAATAAATAACAATTCAAGTGTCAGTAGAAAAAATGATGGTTAGCTTCATGGGGTTGAAAACTTTGAGTTAGAAGGATTACATAGGGCAGTGGGGCAAACCTTTTAGAGGAGCCAGTGATGTGAGAGATGCCCTCAGGGGCTTGGAGAGGGGGAGGGGAGCAGCCCCTCCCCGTGCTTCCCCTCTCCCCACTCCCTAGTTTTCTAGTAACTAACTCTGGTGAACTCTGTGCTGGGGCAACAGTGCATGTGCCTACAGAGAGGTTTCTGAGTGCTCCCTCTGGCACAAGTGCCATAAGTTTGCTACCATGGATTTAGGGCATCTGATCGAGTTCATATCTGGATCAGAATCCTTCTATTTCTAAGACATTTATTACCACTGTGAAATAGATATAAGGGGCATTTTAAGTGACATAGCAGGATAAATAATAATTAGTTTCATAGAATCAAAGAATCTCAAGATTGGAAGGACCATCTAATATAACCCACACGAACAAGAATCCTCTCTTTCCCTCCAATCAATCAAAAGGTATTTGTGTTATAAGTATATATAGGTATATAGGTATTTATATATGATTATTTGTGTTATATTAAGTATTTGCTATGTGCCAAGGATTGGGCTAGTCCCTGGACATAAGGTAAAAATTCATCTCTGTTCTCAAATAGCTTACATTCTATTGCAGAAGACAATACATACGCTTCTAAGCAGGAATGTGTGCTGGAGGTAGATCCAATTGTTTAATTTTCAGCAAGTGTTTTTTACCTCAGAAATAGGCAAATTAGAGCTTGATTTCTTGTTTTCTTGATTGTCTAGACTTGAAGCAGGTAGGTGACTCAGTGAATAGAGTGCCAGGTCTGGAGACAGGAGGTCCTGGGTTCAAATCTAGTCTCAGATTTGTCTTAGCTGTGTGACCCTGGGCAAGCCACTTAACCCTAATTGCCTAGCTTTTACTGCTCTTCTGCCTTAGAACCGATACTTTGTACTGATTCTGAGACAGAAGGTAAGAGTTTTGAAAAAAAAAGTATATTATGCATACATTTCTTCCTGTACCCCTTAGCCAGTTATTATACACTTGTTACACATTTTGTTGTTGTTGGGTCATTTCAGTTGTATTCAACTTTTCAAGACCCCATTTGGTTATATTGGCAAAGATACTGGAATGGGTTATCATTTCTTTCTTCAGTTCATTTTACAAATAAGGAAACTGAGGTAAACAGGGTTAAGTGACTTGCCCAGAGTCCCACAGCTAGTAAGTGTCTGAGGCTGGATTTGAACTCAGGAAGATGAATCTTCTTGACTCTATCCACTGTGGCACCTAACTACCCTATTTCTCAGTATACTAAATAGATATAAAATAAAATAAGAGGTGCTCTAGGGAGAGAGTTTTGGGGGACTCCAAAAGATAAGGTTGTTAGAAGGTAGTGCTTGAGCTGAGTCTTCAAGGAAGTTGGAGGCGAATGTGGACAATATCCAGTAATGGGAAGTTGACCAATGCAAAGGTACAGAAATTGGAGATGTAGCTCTGTGTCACAGGAACAGTTAAATGGAACAGTGGATAGAGCACTTGGCTTGGAATCAGGAAGACTCAACTTCCTGAGTTCAAATCTAGACTCAGATACTTATTATCTACGTGACTCTGGGCAAGTCACTTAACTTTGTTTGCCTCAGTTTCCCCATCTGTAAAATGAGCTAGAGAAGGAAATGCCAAACCACTCCAGGATCTTGGCCAAGAAACCCCCAAATGAGGTTACAGATAGTTGGACATAATTGAACAATAACAAAAGGGGTGGGGGGAAGTGTATGAGGAACAGCAAAGAGGCTAGATGGGTTTGACCATAAGAGCAAAAGGGAAGAGATATACAATCAGCCTGAAAAAGTAGGTTCAGGGCAGATTGTGAAGGGCTTTACAAGCAAACAAGCTTTCTCCAACAAGTGCTTACCCAGCTGAGTTTGTCTCCTCCAGACATATTCCTTCTTATCAAAATCTTTCCTAAAAGTTGGTGAGCTGGGCTGAATGTAATATTGCAGATATATTGGGATGACCATGGCAGACCTTGGGAGGAAATGGAGGATAATAATACAATTAACAGGTTTCCTATGTAATACTAAGAGCCATGTCACCCATCATGGAACTCAGAGGGCATAAAATTTGACATACAGCATAAACAAATTTGTTACATAATAAGGTATTTTATGATAAGAGTCTTATGGTGCTGGATAGAATTAAAAAAATTATTTATTTGTTACATTATAATACCCAAGTAACTCCCTTCCTCCCTCCCTTCCCCTCCATTAGGGATAGCATAGTTTGGCAAAAAGACATATAAAGCTATGACTTGTTTATTTTTATTTATCAGCTCTTTCTCTGGAGGAATGATTTTCCTTCTCTCTGACTTTTCTCTTGAAGATTTAATACAGGGATCATAGGTATCACAGAAGTAGGAGGGACCTTAGAGACCACTGAGCTAAAATTCCTCATTTTACATACTACATGACAAAACTTAGGCCTATGGATGCTAAGTGTCTTGTCCAAGGTCATCCAGGTTGTAAGGGTCAGAAGAAGAATTTGAATACAGGCCTTCTGAACATCAGAGCCAGTGCTCTTTTTACTTTTCCTTATTGCTTCCCCCAGAGTTTAGTGGTCCCTAATTAATTATAAAAGATTGGTAATACTATTCTTATGATCCCTAAGAAGAACAGTGGCTCAGTGGATGGAGCACTTTGCCTGAATTCAGGAAGATCAGAGGTCAAAACTGGCCTCAAACACTTACTAGCAGTGTGACCTTGGGTGAGTCACTTAATCTTTTTCTTCTTCATTTTTCTCATCTGTAAAAGAATAACAGCACCTACCTCCCAGGGTTGTTGTGAAGATCAAATGAGATAATATTTGCAAATTGCACAGTGCCTGGCACTTAATGAACTCTTGATATATGCATGTTCCTTTCCCTTTCCTATCCGAGGACAGTAATTCATCTCACTTTGAAATAGGAATTTTATTGAGGAGGAGATTTTAAAACAGAACTGTAACAAGAGCACATTTGAAAGTTTTAAAAAAGGTAATTTTGTAGCAATATAATATCAAGTCTTTGAAGATTATTTTTGTTCCTGCTCATGATCTAGATTGGGCTCTCAGTCTTGTGACCCTTAGTCAATCCCCCAGGAGGCAACCTTGGCTGCTGCTTACTCTCAGGAAATGCTTGGAGCTCCAGGAGGGAGGGATTTCTGGGAGTGAGTCAAGGACAATGATGCATCAGTCATCAAAAGAAGCCTTGGAAAAAAAACTCCAAACTTTGTACAGTCCTTTCTCCCTCCATTCCTTTCCTGCCTGCTCACAAATGAAGCAGCAAATAAGCAATTATAGCGATAACAACCAAACTAAATAATGACATACATATGACAACAGTGATCTGAAAGTGAACTCCCATCACCTATGAAAGGAAATCTCTCCCACTTTAAGTGGTGGAACAGAGAAAGGCAAAACTCTTCCAGATGACCTACCTTGGAGTGGGTTATCTACTAGGCATCTCATTTTCTTCACATCTGCTACTATCTACCAGAGATACTTAAATCTGCCTTCTCTGAAGTAGTTAATGCTTACTAACTTCAAGGAAAAATGTTTACTAGCAATGAAATAGTCCTCTAAAACAGCAAGCTCTGGAAAATGAGCTCAAAGGTGTAA
Source organism: Gracilinanus agilis (assembly GCF_016433145.1). NCBI lineage: Eukaryota > Metazoa > Chordata > Mammalia > Didelphimorphia > Didelphidae > Gracilinanus > Gracilinanus agilis. The sequence goes on along the minus strand of NC_058130.1, from coordinate 338,343,000 downwards.
TGAAGCTGGTGCCCCACATGTGAGAGAAAGAAATATTCATATCGAATTTATAGCTCAAAGGCCCTCAAAGGTCACTTAAGGCAATGCTATGACTTTACAATTCAGAAAACTGAGGCTCAGGGGGAGCTCGCTAAATGATTTGCTTAGTCATACAAATAATAAGTGGTAGAAACAGGTCTTGAATCCATATTTGAGCCCAGAAAGTATAGTAGATAGAGTGGTGGATATAGAATCAGGAAAACATCACCCTGAGTTCAAATCTGGCTTCACTTACTAGCTATGTGATTCAGGGCAAATCATTTAACCCTGTTTACCTCAGTTTCCTCATCTGTAAAATGAGTGGGAGAAGAAAATGGCAAATCATTCCAATGAAAAACCCCAAATGGGGTCATGAAGAGATGAACAAGACTGAAACCCACTCAACAATCACAACAGTTTGGATTCTCAGTCCTAATGCTTTCTACTGTAGCAAACTTTCTCAATTCAATCAGTTCAATTCAATTCAACAAACATTGGGTTCCAGATCTTATGCTAGACTCTGAAGTTTCAAAAATAAAAAAGGAAATAATTTCTGACTTCAAGTAGTTTATACTCTACTGAAGGAAACTTATACTCTACTAAAGGAAGATTTGAACAAGAAAAGAGGATGAATACTCATAAGCAGTGATTCCTGCTTCTAGTGAACATTGTATAAAATTAATATTGAATTGGGATCATTTTTTTTTTTTTTGAGAAATAGTTTCCCCTTTGGTCTCCAAGAACAGTTTGATTTTAAAGCTATAAACAATCTCTCCCCTAGGCCATGAAACTGGATTAGGTTCTCCTTTCTTTTGTCTAGATCTTTTTTTTTGTCTTTGTTATCCAGGTTAAAGGCATATCACTGAACTAGCTTTTGTTTCTGGCTGGGAGTGGAGAACTATTCCTTGTTTATCTGTAAATAAGAACTTTCTTAGATAATGAAGACAGTTGATTGAAGGTGCCAAGTTGAAAGATATGGTAGTCCAGCTACTTGGTGAAGATGAAACTGTGTTGGTGTCCTCCTGAGGTGTGATCTTCCTGTGATGAAGTGATGATGACAGAGTGGATGTTTCTGGGGCCACTTTCTGCATGCCTGTTTTCCAATCAGAGATGTTTAGGGGAAGAGCTAGATGATGACTTCAGAAGAGATATATATTAGTTTATGTGACAGGAGGTTGAACTTTTATGCTTCTGGCCCAGCCTAGCTGGTTTAGTTGCTCAAGTTTATGCCTCTCTTTCTTGGGCCCCACCTTCTGCCCCATTTGAGTTCTACGGTGTCTGTTCAGATTTGTGGAGGGAGTCTAGTTAGAAATCTTGAGTGGTCTTTTAATAAATTAATATTTTAAAATAAAAAAATTACCCTACAGAGAATTTAATTCATTACCATGTTCAGCCCCAAATTTGGGAAATCAATGGAGCATTTTGACTCTAGTTTTCAGAGGGAATGAGTTATTTGATGATAGCTCCCTGTTTCTGGGAAAAGAACCTCCAGTTCCATCATTCTGCAAAGATATCTCCTCAGTTGGAACCCTTTGAGCTTTGAACCCCTGTAATATCAACCAGATTTTTAAAAAAGAGTTCATTATATTTCTCACCTATTGGGTTTATTTTTATCTTAAACAGGAACATAAGCTGGAAAAATAAAATGGAAGTGGATTGACCTCCAGGAATTGATGCCAAGTGAAAGGAGCAGAACCAGGAGAATGTTATACACAGAGACTGATAACATTATGGCACAACTGAATGTAATGGACTTCTCTACTAGCAGCAATACAATTATCCAGGACAATTCTGAGGGACTTATGAGAAAGAACACTATTCACATTCAGAGAAAGAACTGTGGGAGTAGAAACACAGAAGAAAAACATACGATCAATCACATGGTTTGATGGGGATATGATTAGGGTTTTGATGTTAAAGGATCTCTCTACTTCAAATATGAATAACATGGAAATAGGTTTTGAACAATGATACATGTATAATCCACTGGAGCTGTTTGTCGGCTTCAGGAACGGGAAAGGAAGAGCAGGAGCTGTGAGAATCATGAATCATGTAACCATGGAAAAATATTCTAAATAAAAATAAAAAATAAAATAAACTGAAATGAAATGAAAGTCTGGGACAGCTAGGTGGCTCAGTGAGTAGAGAGCCAGGCTAGAGTTGAGAGGGCCTGGGTTCAAATTTTGCCTTAGACGCATCTTAGCTGTGTGAACCTGAACAAGTCACTTAACCCCAACTCCCTAGCCCTTATTGCTCTTCTGTCTCAGAACCAATATTTAGTATCAATTCCAAGACAGAAGAAAAGGTAAAAAAAAAGTGCAAATCCCAGTAAGAAGGATGATTGAACCCCAAACTGTGCAGGCAAAAAGGGAGTGAGGGAAGACTATAGCTATAAGCAAAAGCAACAGCTTATAGTGATGGTGGCTGAGAATCCCCAGAGGCCAATTAGCACCTTTTTGTTGAGGCAACTGTTCTTGGATTTGTCACCAACTCCTTAAAGCTGGCTGGGTGGAAGTTATACTTAGCTAAAGGGAAGTGGGGATCAAAGGGTTTCCAGAGCAAATAATGATTTTGGAGGTAGGGAGCAGCCAACTGTGAGTAAAGAGCTTGGGCCATGTTCATTCCTTGAAGAGTGGAACCCACATAAAAGAAAATTCCCGTTTATTTTGAGATACAGGGAGCCATCGGTTCTGAAGTTATTTGATTACAATCTCTCCTTTTCTTCTCTTAGCAGATCTGGGCCTTCCTAAGGACCGTTTGATCACAGGGTTAGAACTTAAAGGGGCCTTAGTAATGATTGGATCATAAGAGCTAAGGTTTAGAGCTGGAAGGGATCTTAGAGGTTATCGAATCCAACAGAAAGGAGGAGCTAGAGTATGGAGACCTTGCCACTTGTTCAATGTTGCCCAATGCAAGTTTTTCTGACGGCAGGCTCTAAACATTATACATCACTGTCCTTCTAGTCATTTGTTCCAACACCCCTACATTTTATAGATGAAGAAACAGAGTGAGATAGGTGGGGTAACCTGCCCCAAATCACATAGATGGGAAGTGAGCAAGGATGAATTAAACTATGCTTCTTGGGCTCTAAACCCAACATTCCTTATTAATGAATTAATTATTCATTCATTTTCCCAACAGTTTTTCCACAGCACCCAACTGCCTATGCTGGTGTCTGTTGCTTGTCTGTTATGCCAATTGGCTTTGGGCTAAATCTCTGGGTGGAGGATTTGAGCTTAGGAACCTATATTTTTTCATGCCTCCCATTTAAAAATTTCAAATTGCTTGACTTATTGCCAAGTAATTTGCAGAGAGAATCCTTTTGCATTCCATTTTCTCACTCTTTGTTTTTACTCCTTCGTTAATTTGTTTGCTCACTGAGAAACTTTTGCAACTGGGAAGGTGGAGGAGCACTTTAGGGTAGCACCCAAGTGGGAACATTTCTTTGAGGTCTGTATTGTGATGAAACAGATTTAGGGTTATCTTCCCCACCTCCCATCAGAAGGCTCCCTAGGCAGTTTCACCAGTACTGCCAACACCCAAGAGACTAGGGGGAGTGTCTTCTTTCAAGACCACATGCAGATGAGTTAAATTACAGATACACAATCTCTCATTACTTAACTAGCTTAGCTCATTAATCAGACTCTTAGCAATTCCCCCTTTGGATCTCTTCCATGCTGACTTTTTTTTTTTTTAATCACTAATTCTAAGAGTGAATCCCTCAGACTTTTCTTACTAGTGTCACTCATTTTTATTCTCTATTCAACCAGAGGCATTCCTCTCTCTCCAAGTTCCTTAGCTTCTTTGGGTAACTGAAGGATGTGGGAGGTGGTACAAAGAACACTGGGTTAGGAGACAGGACATCTGGGTTCTAGACTTGACTCTGGAATTGACTTGGATTTGGGGCATAGCCAATCCACCTTCTCTGGGTCCCAGATCCCACATTTGTAATATACTGCAAGGACTTCCAAGATGCTGGGTTCACATAGACTAGATCTGTTTCTGGGGGCCTGATCCCAAAAGGATTGTGTTTTCCCTCTTGGGTTCATTGTCTACCAACTTGGAGTCACTGAAGGAAAAAAAAATTTCAAGTTTAGCTTAGGTAGAGCTTGTTGTAGGATTCCCCAAATGTAGATATCAGAATCCTTGGGGCCTGATGAGCACTATGGGTCGTAAATGCTAATTAGATATGGAACGACCTGGAATTTATCCCATAGAAAATACAGAGCTTGCAAAATACGCAGGAGCCTATAAACAGTTTTTTTGTTGTTTAGTCATTTTCAGTCATGTCTGACTCTTTGTGACTCTCTCTTTTTTTTTTTTTTTTTTAGCAATGATACTGGAGTGGTTTGCCATTTTTTTCTTCAGCTCACTTTACAGATGAGGAAACTGAGGTAAAGAGAGTTAAACAACTTGCCCAGGGTCACCCAGTTAAACACACATAAACATTCTAATTATCCATAAGGTTACCTCAGAAGAAAATTGAACTTGGAGTTACCAGATGGGCAAATTATTGCCATTCCAATGAAACACTCTTTCTCAAAAGGCTAGGACTCCCAGTAGCACACTTTGATTTAGACTCCCCATAAGAGATAGGTATTCTTTTGAATAAATGATTCCTGTTCCCTTAGGGCCAGTCCTCAATGTTAAAGTGGATAGACCATTAGACTGGAGATAGGAAGACCTGCATTCAAATTCTGCTTCATACATTTAGTAGTTATCCTGAGTAAGTTAAATTACATTTCTGAGCTTCAGTTTGATCATCAGTAAAATGGGAATAGCAGCACTCACTTCACAAGATTGTCAAGGTCCATGCCTCCAGTTTCTCTTGCTTGATCCTCTAGCTGTAGAGATAAATAACATGGGCAATTTTCTTTCTTCAAAAAGAATGCTGCATCAAGACTGTCTCTTCTTTCTCTAAAATTGTAATCTTCAAGGGGCAGCTAGGTAGCACAGTGACTAAAGCACCAGGCTGGAGTTGAGACGACCTGGGTTCAAATTTGGCCTCTGACACTTCCTAGCTACCCTAGGCAAATGACTGGGCAAATCACTTAACCCTGATTGCCTAGACCTTGTTGCTTTTCTGTGTAAGAATTGATACTAAGACAAATGGGAAAGGTTTTAAAAAAGAAAACAAAAACAAAAGCTGTGGTCTTTGAACCTGTAAGTATTTTTCTTTCTTGAGGGGTATGCTGAGGTAGAGAGAGGTGGGTAGAGGGAAGATGATTAACCCGGTGGTACATTTGAAGTTATTACAGCAAGGATTAAATTATATTTGCTGTGAGGGGCTAATTCTTAGCTTTGAACAGGAAGGTTAGAGCTTTTACAAATTAGGGAAGGGGTGGAAGTCAAGGGATATGGGCTAAATGAGTAAAAGATATTCTTTTTTTTATAGCCTTTTTGCCAATTTAACTTTAATATAAATATAGCCTAAGAAAGAAATAAAAAGAGAAGTAAATAGAAAAATATTTCCTAGCCTTGCACCCTAATCTTTTTTCCCTTTGTATAGTACTTTAAAGATATTCTTTTATTTTTTAATTTTTTTATTGATTAAGAAAATTTTTCCATGGCTACATGATTCATATTCTTTCTCTCCCTTCCTCCCACCCCACTCATATAGTGGACATACAATTCCAGTGGGTTTTACATGTCATTGATCAAGACCTATTTCCATATTATTGATATTTATACTATGGTAATCATTTAGAGTCTGCATCCCCAATCATATCCCCATTGACCCATGTGATCAAGCAGTTGTTTTTCTGTGTTTCTAGTCCCACAGTTCTTTCTCTGGATGTGGATAGCATTCTTTCTCATAAGTCCCTCAGAAATGTCTTGGATCATTAGTAAAAAATATTCTTGATTGTGTTGGAGACAAGACTTATGACTGGCTAGTGCAGTAAGGTGGGATAAAACTTTACTTTCTACCTTCTTGTCTGGTTGGTCACACACCCGTTGGGATGAAGGCTTGGTTCTTCTAAATCTGAGTCACTGCCACACGGGGGATCTGTTTTTTTTATTGGTTTAGATACTGAACTCTTAAACTTGAGGTTTCTCAAAAGTTCAAAAAAAGTACTGCCCCCAATTCCTCCTTTTCTGCAAGCAAGCTAGATTCTGAGATCATTCTTCCAGAAGACTTAAAAATCCACTCCTTTCCTGCACTGGTTTGGGATTATATTGTCTGTGATGTCCTCTCTTGGGCCACTGGCCCAGTTCCATCGTGGGTAAGTATGCCCTCAGTCTGTGCTTCAGCAAGAGCTCTATCAGTATTCTAGCTGCTGCCACCTCTTAGCACAGGAAAGACCCTTCTCAGGAGTTTGGCTTTGTATAATCAACTTCAATATGCTTCTACCCAAAGGCAGACATTTCAAGTTCTTGAGAGGAGCTCAGGTCCACTTTGTTTATGTTCCTTTTGTCTTAAAAGTAAGGATAAGTTGGAAAAAGTCAAAATTAAAAAGGATTGATATTAGCTTATGTTCTTTATAGGTGGGTACAAAGATCAGCTCATAGAATGAGTCCAGACTCCTCAGTTCCAGCTGGGCATCTCACCTCCTCCATCAAAACACTCTCTCCATTAATATACTCTTTCACTTATTATTATTATTTTTTAAACCCTTACCTTCTGTCTTGGAACCAATGCACGGCATTGGTTCCAAAACAGAAAAGTGGTAAGGGCTAGGCAATGAGGATGAAGTGATGTGTCCAGGGTCACACCACTGGGAAGTTCCAGATTTGAAACTAGGACTTCCTGTCTATAGGCCTACCTCTCAAACCACTGAGCTACCCAGCTGCTCCCAAAATGAGTCTTCTTGACTACAGGTCTCCCTCTCTATCCACTGTACCGTCTAGCTGTCCAATATTTGTACCCAGGACTTCCCATCTCCTGGACTGTCTCTCTATCCACTGAGCCACCTAGCTGCCCCTCTTTCACTTATTTTTAATCTCTCCCTCTCTACTGATTTATTCCCTATTGCCCATAAAAAAGAAGAGAGATAAAACATGAAAGGGAGCTGAAAAGCAATGTTGGTGGGGGAGGAGTTGATAAAGATATTCGTGTGGGGTCAAGGCAGCTGAGAGAGAGGTGGAACAGCCAGGAGAATGAATTGAACTTGGAGTGAAATGAAAAGAATGTCTGAAGGATTCTGGAGAAATAAATGGTGATCCCAGGAAGGAACTCATCAATCAGAAGATAGTAAATATAACACAAATTGCAAAGAAATATCTATTTAAAAAAACCCAACTCTTACCTTTATTATTATTTCTAAGACAGAAGAGTGGAAAGATCTTGGCAATTGGAGTTAAGTGCTTGACCAGTGCCTCATACGTGGGAAGTATCTGAGGCCAGATTTGAAACCGGGTCCTTCCAACTCCAGGCCTGGCTCTCTATCCATTGTGCCATCTAGCTGCCCCTCTGCATTTCTTTGTACCTTTACAAGCTGTACAATTCTTCAGCCAAAATTCATGGAATTAGAGGGGCCAATCAAAAAGCAATATATGTTTAGTGTAAGCAATAGGCGTTTTACAACTTGTCAAACAGGAAAATATATGTTATATGACAATATATGTTCAACCTATATCATATTACCTGCCTTCTTGGGGAGGGGAAAAAATTAATGAGTCATAGATTTTTGGATGTAACTAGTGTGACAGTTTCTATCTCTTGGATAAGCATATTGATTATAACTTATTACATATTTATAAAAATCATGTCATATTGTTATATTTTATATTCTATTTTATTTATTATAATATAAACATTATGTTAATATATTTATTTACAATATATTTAATATATGAATATAATGTAACAATATATTATGCATCATATGATAATATAATAAAATACTTGTTATATTATATATTTATTTATATCATTATTTATTTATAATATATATTTAAAAATAAAAATAAATTAACAAAAACCAAAGGAAGACATATCCTATTGGAGAAAGATAAGGCAGGATACAGGGCTGAGGAATATGAGTTCTGGTGACTGAGAAGAGCATAAGCCATGGAAGGAGAACTTAGCTCTTTGGAGGCATTTACTTTTCACCTCTTTGGGGAGAATTCACTGATCCCACCATTCTCTCAGGCCCCCCTCCACAAATTCTCACTTCGTAGGAGACACTGTGCCCAGTCTGGAACAGGTTCAGGAAGTCCAGCAGAGCAACTACATCCAGAAGGAGAAATATGAAAACTCCTTAAGAAGAGAAAGGATGTTGGAGTCCTGTAGTATTTCAGACTTGAATCACCTCGGATGCTTGTGTTCCCTAAAGTGTGGCTCTGTACTAGTGCACTGTATTTATATACCCACCATTCCCACTTATGCTGTGCAATCAAGTTTTATTAGAAATCTCATTACTATAATTCACATTATGATACTTAAATAAATGCCTTTTCTTTGAGTGATTTGTGTTGACTGGCTGATTATTAAAGGTAAATGTAGAATTGGGGGTTTGTAAGCTCGAGTTAGACCCACAGAATGCCTTGAAACTGTGGTAGGGGTCCCCTGAGTTTCTCAGTGTAGGAGGACATGTTTGGGGAGGGTGTGCTACCTGTGATTTAAAAAAGCCTTTTCCTTACAACAACAATTCAGCAAGAGAATAGTCACAAGAATTATTATCCTCATTTTATAGAGGACGCTAAAGTTCAGAGAGATGAGATGAATTACCCTGCTTATGCAGCAAGGAGGATAGATATTCTGGCCCTGGAGTCAGAAAGATTTCTTCCTGGGTTCAAATCTGACCTCAGACACTTACTATGTAACCCTGCACAAGTCATTTAACCCTGTTTGCCTCAGTTTCCTCATCTGGAAAATGACCTGGAGAAGGAAATGGTAAACCACTCCAGCATTTCTGCCAAGAAAACCCTAAATGGGGTCATGCACAGTCACACATGGCTTAAACAATTGAACCACAATAGGCAGCTAGTATTTGTTGAAATGAGGACTTAATGCCAGGTCTTCTAATGCTAAAACCAATTTTTATTCCACTTGCTGCTGCTGTTGTTCATCTTTCTTTTTTGAAGAGGGAGGATGTCTTGACTCATGCATGAACTAGATATAAGTGAAGCAGAGTTGAACCAAGTCATCAGCTTCACTCTCTCTTCTAGGGTCATTCATAGATGTCCAGTGGCAAGACATAATAACTGGCAGTAGCCTTGGTTGTAGTGGATGACCGTGGCAATTTCAATGTCTGGCCAAGCTTGAAGAGCTCCGCAGCACCTGCTTCAGTCATCTCCATGGCCATTGGAATAAATTGTTCTCCTCCACCCATTCTGCTGGGGTGTGTGTGTGTGGGCAAAGTCTTGCCACGCTTGGGGTAGACATCCCCTAAGTCACTGACGACTTTGTGGCCCGTTGGTCACCCTCAACCTAGTTTAGCCCATCTGCCAAGTTGGTTTACTGGGTGTAGCTTCTTGGAGCCAAAGATGAGAGTTCTTATTCTTCTCTGGTATATCATAAAGGGGTGAGACTCTATCATTAAATCCTCTGCAAGTTCTCAAATGTTATGATTTTCATGCTTTTAAACATGTAAGTGATATCAGACTCCTTTGCTCAGATTTTCCCAGACTCTTTGTAGATAAAATACTTTGGAAAGCTGAGTTGACTCTTTCAGACCTTTAGAGCAGCCAAAAGTGAGCTGTCATTTCCCTCTACTAAATTCTGCTTCCTGACCCTGAAAGAGCTAAACCCACCTATCAGGAGCTGGCTCTTGAAGTTAAAATAATTAAAGGTCCTATGCACCACTGCCTTGGTGGTATCTATGGCTACCATGAGATTGGTGCTTTGTTTCCCATATAACAAATACTTCTATTCTGCAATGGTTCAGTGCTGGCTATAAAGGCCATTCAGTACAGACAAATCCTCTTTGGATTGACTTTATTAAGCTTGTTAATGATTCATTTAGCAACCACTTTAGTAATAAATTTGTAATTTCCATTATAAAAAAAAGAACTGGAGGAAATCCAAACTAATTTAACAGGGAACATATTTCTTAAATGAGTGAAGATAAGAAGTGCATGAAATTGTGACAGAAATCTGCTAGCAAGTTCAGATCATAAAAGTCGAGATGTAGTTAAGGTTGGGAAGAGACCTTAGAGGTCACCTCATCTGACCTCCAGATTTTGAAGAGAAGGAAACTGATTCCCTTAAAGATGCAGAGATCTGCCCAGGGGCACACAGATTGCCAGGGGCAGAACTTACTTTCATACCTAGATCTTCTGACTTCACATCCAGAGTTTCTTTTCCATACATTCTGCTTCCTCAGTCCTTTCAAATATGTTGTATTCGGTTTGCTTCAGATCTAAAAATTCTTCTGTACCCTTCAATGCTAAATGCATTACAAGAGAATATCAGCCGTGGTTTCTGTGAGCCTGCACACCAGCTGTGACATTATTGATCAGGGCTTATGGGGCTTAGACCCGTATGAATTGAATATGATTGAATATGATCATTTGGTGGGAAGGGGATGAGAGTGGAATGAGTGAGAGATTGACTTCAGGGTGACCTTAGAATCATCAATGTGCAAATTGCTTGGGACATACAGATATATATATATATATGTGTGTGTGTGTGTGTGTGTG
>NC_058130.1:338256097-338329420 GCF_016433145.1 Gracilinanus agilis | reverse complement strand
CAGATATATATATATATATATATATATATATATATATATATATATATATATATATATATGTGTGTGTGTGTGTGTGTGTGTGTGTGTGTGTGTGTGTGTGTGTGCACATTTATACAAAGACATACACAGCTGAGTGGCACAGTGGATAAAGCCTTGGACCTGAGGTTAGGAAGACCTGAGTTCAAATCCAGTTTCAGGTACTTATGCCTCTGGACAAGCTACTAAACATCTACTTGCCATAGTGAAGATAATAATAGCTCCTACCTTCTAAGCCTGTTGTGAGGATAAAATGTGATAATAATTGTAAAATACTTTACTTTTTTTTTTAATCAACTGTGTATTGGTTCTGAGGCAGAAGCATGGTAAGGGCTAGACAATGGGGGTTAAGTGACTTGTACAGGGTCACACAGTTAGGAAGTGTCTGAGGTCACATTTGAACCCAGGACCTCCCATCTCTAGGCCTGGCTCTTAATCCACTGAGTCACCTAGCTAACCCTAGTTCTTTGCAAATTTTAAAGTGCTATACAGATGCTAGCTCTTATACATCTATTATATATCTATTTATTTGGCATGATGCTCCCATGGAACGATGAGTAGATATGAGGCAGAAGATGCAGGTTCAAATCCTGATTTTGTTACCACTTGTGACCTTGGGTAGGCAACTTAATTTTCCTGGGTCTCAGTTTCTTAATGTATAAAATGAGAGTTGGACTAGATGACCTTAAGTGCCCATCTAGTTCAGCTTATAATCTCATGATCCTATGTGAGATCAGAAGGCAATGTGGAGTATCTGGCAAGTTTCCTATACCTCTCTCTAAGGCTCTTAGAATATTCAGCCTTTGGCATCCCACCTTTAGGTCTTCTTCTTTAGAAAAGAAAATAAAACAACTCAATTTTTTTAATTCCTTGTCCAGAAATATTCAGGGGATAGGGCAGACAGATATTCCTTTGGTTTGTCCTTTGTTTTCAAAAAGGACCAATGACATCACTGGTGGTGTCTTGACTTCTGTGTGAATTGGATTTAAGTGAGGTAGAATTGCACAAAGCTGACAGACTCTCTCTTCCATAGTCATCAAAGTCCAGTGGCAAGACGAAAATCATGGTGATGGCCTGTGATGTAGTAGATGACCTTGAAGTCTGACCAAACTCTAAGTACTCCACAATAACTGCTTTAGCTGCCTTTATGGCTTTTGGAGCCAACTGTTTTCATATGTCCTTTCTGCTGGAAGAAGTTTTCATATGCCTGGGATGGACACTCCTGTGTTGTATATGGATGGATATCCTGTGTTGGAAATAGATGAGGGAAGGAACAAGTGCCCAGCTTTTGCCCTTTTCTAGTTTCCCTCCAGGTGGAAATAGCTTTCTTTCAGAGAGATGGGTCAGATTCCAGAGATATTACATGTGCCCAACTTTATTTAGATGGATGTCCAAGTTATATTACTCATATGGATATATATCTATATCTACATAGAAAGATAGTATTCCTTTCTCTCTCAATCTCTCTGTCTCTCTGTCTCTGTCTCTGTCTCTCTCTCATGGGTATATATCAATGATATCAATTTGACAAACATCTACAGATATGAATGCTTCCATATAAAAGAAAAGAAAGATACTTTATATAAAATGGCAAATGTCTAATATAAACTCTTTGGTTTTAAAATGTGTATTAAATTTAACACAGTGAAATTGCGTTGCTTGTCTATGTCATCTTTTCAACTACTTTCTGCTCTTCTTTTTTTGCATATTAAAATTTTTTTTATCCATGCTCTTTTCTTTTCTTGTATCACCTATTTCTCTCCTCCCCCCAATATTCCTCACCTTCTAAAATAAAATTTCTCTCTTGATAACATATAAATATGGTCAAGGAAAACACTTTCACACTTTGCGTCTCAAAATGTATTTTACTCCACCTACAGTTCTTCATCTCTCTTCATCTGTCATCTTCATCTGTCAAAAGACCAGAAAAATATGCCTGATTATCCATCACGGCTTTTTATTGTATTCATCTTCAGACTTCTTACATTTTCTTTAAATTTTCCAACATTACTTTTTCTTTACAATATTATAATTATTGTGCAAATTGTTGTCCTGGTTCTGCATTTGTTAACATAGGTTTTCACGGGTTTCTCTTGATTCTCTTTGACATTTCTTAACTGCACAATCATATTCCTTTACATTCATATACCAACATTTGTTCTGTTGTTCTCCAGCTGATGGTTACCATTTTATTTCTAGTCCCCAAAAAGCATCACTATGAATTTTTATACGCACTAGTTATTTCTTTCTGGCTTTAAACTCTTTGGGATATAAGCCCAGAAGTGTTAGCAATGGGGCAAAGGGTATGTACAGCTTAGAGAATTTTTCAGTACAGCTTCAAATTGTTTCCCAAAATGGTTGGATTACTTCCAAAAATCAATGAACTTAGAAACTTATGAGATACTGAGGGTGAGAAAAAGGGAAATGGTAGAGATGACTTAATTTACTACATTGCTGGGGTTGGTGTTACCTTCATCAGAAATAGGAAAGTTTAGAGCAAGTTAATTGAAGAAGGAAGAGAGAGGGCTCTGTTTTGGAGATTAAAAAAAAACATGATCTTAACCATGATATCCTTAGGATTCTCAAAGGTATTTCCATTTCTATCACTGAATATACCTTGGAAAAGCAACCAAAAGCATCATTTTTTGCAAAGCCAATAATCTGAAACCTAACAGAGGCTAGACAGCAGTATGCATGGCATAGTTATTTAATCAATGTTTTTTATTATAAGGTCAGGTCAACCTGCAACCAGTCAGGACCTAAAGAGGAGGGAGCTTCCTTCTGGGCAAGGAAAATAAGCAAGTGGGTTTCATCAGCAGGCAAGACAAGAAAGCCTAGGTACATTGGTGGTCTGCACAGGGTAGATTTTTCCATGTGGGTGGGACATCCAATCAAGGAAGTCTGATAGTAGCCAGTAGTTGAGAGGCCAAAGCAGGAATGCAGTGTCATAGAGATGGAGCAGTAGAAGTCAGGTAACCTCTTAGGAATCTAGTTGTGGGGAGCAGGACTAATAGGCAGTGCTTCAACCCCTGGAAAGGGGTGTGTTCCTGTGTGTATGTGTGTGTGTTGAGGAGGAGGAGGAGGCTGGTGGTAGTGGTTAGAGAACAAAGCAGGACCCTGTTCCCAAAGGGGTATCCCAAAGGGTTATGGACACAAAGTCAGGGCAAAATGGGGTAAGTCACAAAGCAAGAACTGGTTGAGGTACTGGGTGAGGTACAAAGTCAAACCAAGGGAAGCAACAAGGTTGAGATGTGATGAACCTTTTGACATAGGGTCCATTAAATTTATCCTGATTAGGGACAAAGACTAGGCCTAGAGTCTAGGGAAGGGCTAAGCCAAATGGAGGTGAGAATTAATTACATCCAGCTGCAAAATTTAGAAGGGGAAGAAGTCACAAGGATCGTTAACAATTAAAGTGATGAATTTGAAGGTAAAGATTTGGCTCTGAAGAGCTGGAGTCAAATGTATAAAAGCTCTGAGAAGGTGGGACTTTCATTTCCATTCTATGTCATCTTCTCTCATTAGATTCTTAGCTCCTTGGGGTTAGGAATCTTATTTTCTTTTATTTATATACTCTTAACACAGAGCCTGGCACTACTTAATAAATGCTTCTCTCTCTCTTGTTCTCTCTCTCTCTCTCTCTCTCCCTTTTTCCTCCCTCCCTCTCTCTCTTCCATGGGTTGTGCATCGTGTACATTCTTTGACAAAGGGAGACCTGGGAGACCTCTCCTAATAGCTGTTGTTGGCATCCTTTTAGTTATCTGTGGATCTTCCCGGTTGTCAAAAAGCTTGTTCCATGTTATGCTCCCCTGGTACAGCCCCATTTTTTACTTTTTTGTGCCCACATGAATTGTTTGACGTTATTGCTTCTGGCCACTGACAGCTCTGGTGCCTTATTCAAGTTCTGTGCCTCAGCACAGTGCTTGGAGTACTACAGGGAAAAAGTGAGGAAGTGTCCAGGGGTCTTAACTCTCTCTTATTTGCATATTGTTTTAATACAACAACACATCACTGCATATATTTGCATAACAAGATAAGGAGATTAACTTCAACTATGTAAAATGCTGAAAATGCATTCAGATTTGAAGGTCAGTAGTAAACTGCACTTGAAAGAGAATGATCTACTCTGATTGGAGGGGTTAGAAAAGATGTGCCTTTCTCTTCCCACAGGCAGATGGCTACTTCTCTGGAAAGTTCACTATCATGGTCCTGCACATTGCTAAAATTCAGTGGTGAGAATTACAATGATCTAAGCAGCTTGGCAGAAGCCCTTAGGACAGTGATGGGCGATCTTTTGAGTTTGGTGTGTCAAAATTCGCCAAAAAAATCAATCCTAACTCGGGTGGTGTGTCACTTCAAGAAAAAAAACAACATTTATAGTTTAAATAACAAAATGTATAATTGTAATATATAACTGTATTTAATAAACCAAAATAGCTAAATTAATATAAGTAGAATTGCCATCTATAGAGCACAGAGTGTCTACATTACACTACAATGAATGTTTCTTCCTCAGCATGTGGCCTCATACTTCTCTGTATGTGGCTGCATGTGGCCACATGTCACAGAAAATGGCTTACATGTGTGACATGCGTGTCATAGGTTTGCCATCACCGCCTTAGGAAAAGGAGAGCGAATTTGATAGAAAACTATAGGTAAGCTTTCTGGGCCTCAAGTTAACAAACTTTTGTGAACTTTAAAGCACTCTAGAGATGCTAGCTATTCAGTTGTTATCAGTAGCAGCAGTAGTAGTTTTATTTGTATATGTGCCTCTTTTGGACTATAGGGAAAACATCCATCCTTAAAACATGGGGATTCAGGAGCAGCTGGGTGCTTCCGTGGACAGAGAGCCAGGCTCATAGTTGGGAGGTCTTGGCTTCAAATATGACCTCAGGTACTTCCTAGCTGTGTGACTCTGGACAAGTCACTTAACCCTGCCTAGCTCAGTGATGGGCAAACTATGGCCCCCGGGCCAGATGCTTGGGGGGGGGGCCCTGAAATGTTCTATCCAGCAGTGTGACATTATTCCTAATCTGACGAATACAATGAGTAGGATACAATACAATGAAACTTCCGAAGAGTTGCCTTAGAAATAGACTGACAGATGAGCATTTCCTTTCCTTTGGCCCCCTTTTTAAAAAAATTTTCCCATCACTGGCTAGCTCTTTCTGCTCTTCTGCCTTGGAACCAATACTTAATAATGATTCTAAGCTGGAAGGTAAAGGTTTTTTTTTTTTAAGTATAGTAGCTATTTAAATAAATGGAGGTTCAGAAAGTATGATAAATTGGGAAAACAGACATCATTATGATTAGATATAGGTTCTATCAAGGGTTTAAAAATAGGCCAGCAGAGAGGAGAAACTCCATTTACAGATTGAGGACAGTCAGGGACAACTATAGGTTAAGGAAAAATTCTGTGGCTGAATCCAAGGGATAACTGTCAGAGGCTTCACTTTTGAGACCCAAGCCTAGGAGGAAGTAAATATGGTTACCTGCAAGATGGATGAAAAGCCCTTTCTCCCCAGTCACAGAACCTGAAAGAATTAGCTGTCAAACATGAGAGGCAGAGAAACCACTGGGCAGGGTCTCAAAAAGTCTGTGTCTATGAGTAAGTAGCTAGAAGAAATCAGGGATATGGGCCAAGCCAGTTAGATTACTATGGGCAGCAGCCAGCAGTGTGCTGGTAAATTCTTAACAACCACTCAGAAAAAGCTGGATACATTTTGAAGTTTAATCTGCATTAATAACCTTCTCACCATCACTTACTTAAATCTGGAGAATCAAGAAAGCAGTCAACCGAGCTCTGATTTGGAGGGATTGCTGAGGTGCAAATGCTCACATTGAAAACGCAAGTCTCTTCTCAAGAGAGCTGGAGCTGCCCTGCATACCCCTGGCAGCAGCCACTTGGGAGAGCCAGCTCTAGTCTGGTCTAAACTGTCTGAGTAAAAGTGTGGCTGTCCTCACATGAATTGAGTGACTGTGAGTGATTTTGACTTGGAACTAGGACCAAAAAGAGTTTGCTTCCTTAGTGACCAAAGGAGCTTTTGTTTGCGCAGAGGGCATAAGCCAAAGGTGGAACCAGGAAATGGAACACAGAGTAACAGACTTGTTAAGAGCGTGATTTATGAGTTAATCTGTGTCAAGCCACTTCAAGGAACAAGATTGCAGGCATGTACTCTACTTATCTTTATAGCGTTCTCATCTTGAGATTGCCTTAGACAATGGTGAAATAATTTCCTCTTTTACATGACTAACTGAAGGTGCTGTGTTGAAGAGAATGCTGAGGAAGGACCAGAGAGAATAGAATGGAGAAGGGATCATCCCAAGGATCTCATCGCTCCAGGAGAAACATCCCCAATTCTTCTAGGTAAGTCTGGCAGGTGGCAAAGAAGGTCCAGAGAACTTTCAGTTGGCAGATTGTCTCTGATTCATCTCAGAGTCTGAGACTGAATGTAGGTCCAGAATGTCAAAGATTGATTTGAAGAAAAAATTCTAAAGTAAAAGTTTGTTTTCCAAGGAAAGTACTTTGTAATTTTCTATGAATGTAGGTTATTCCTATTATTCTTCAGAGACCCACATTTTCTGTTCTAGGACTGGTTCTCAAAAGAGAACTGGATTTCAAGTCAAGAGTATCTTGGTTTAAATTCTAGATTTGTAATTTACAAACCGTATGACCTTGAACAAGTCCTGTAACTTGACTGTGGTTCAGTGTTCTCATCTGATTAAATCTGTGGTCTAGCACCCCAGAGCTTAAGCTCTGGGCTGATGTAGTCCAACCTTGGGAACCTTATGCAAAGTTTATAACTCTTTGACTTCTTCTGGCACCTGAGAAATCTCAGAATTAGCTCAAGTATAGCTCTTTCTAGGTCTTCACAGATGTGGGTAAAAGGTCCCCCACTTCCCAATAGGCACTTGAGGTAAAAATGCTTATGTTTTGTATATTACCTTTATTCTACCTTATAAAAAATGTAGAAAAAGATATAAATTCTTTTCCTTCCTCTATGAGTCCTATCCTTTCTCCAGATCATAAACTCCTCCAAACTCATAGAAC
This sequence comes from Gracilinanus agilis, assembly GCF_016433145.1. Lineage (NCBI taxonomy): Eukaryota > Metazoa > Chordata > Mammalia > Didelphimorphia > Didelphidae > Gracilinanus > Gracilinanus agilis. The sequence goes on along the minus strand of NC_058130.1, from coordinate 338,322,333 downwards.
TACCCGATGGTTTGGACTTATTTCAGAAGAGAAATAAGTTTGTTATCAGGGAAGCCCCATAACAGTTGTCTGGGGAATTTCCCTTACTCCAATAAGCATCTACCTTTGTGTTTTATTCTGAGGGTTTAAATTCCTTCCCCAGCCTCACCCTGGAGGAGAAACTCACTTGGGGTGGCCAAACAGATTTTGGAGTCCCACTTTCATTCCAGAGATCAATATGGACATTCAATTTTGTGCTACTGCTATGGGCATAAATATTGGATAAGCTAGGCTATCATTCCCTGGGGTGGCATTACCACTGTCCCTTTCTTTGTGGGGAAGGGGGATGGGTTATGGGAAAGTTCCTCCATGGTGTGGCTGGCTCTAAACTTAATTCTAGTGTACTGTTACAACTCTGAGGGTATGGATTCCTTTTAGAAAAAGATGCTTGGGGCTTCTAGATAGATGATCCCTTCCCCTCCACACCTGCACTGGACACAAAACTCAGCATAATTACAGAGGATAAAATCTCAGACTGCATTGCTATTCTTTCATCATTTGGGCCATGCACATGATCTTTTACTATCTTCTAGAACAGGGGTCGGCAACCTTTTTGGCTGTGAGAGCCATAAACGCCATATTTTTGAAAATGTAATTTCGTGAGAGCCGCACAGTGCTCACAGTGCGCGCTCCTGTAACAGTGCCTGAAAAAAAATCGACTTTATGGCTTCTGCAGAAAGAGCCATATCTGGCCCTCAAAAGAGCCAGATATGGCTCAAGAGCCATACATTGCAGACCCCTGTTCTAGACTCTAGAGGTTAGCATTGTCCAGGAACTTGTGATGCCTAGTAATTCTCCCTTTCCTGTTAAGAAGGTTGAATTCTGGAACTCTTGAACTTGGTGTTGCTATAAAGGCAACTCTGAGGTTGGATGCCCAAGCCATATCTTGTTTTCTTTTTTTTGCTAGAAAGTTGGATGCTAATACCACATTGTCTACCAAATCCCCACTCTTTTATGAGTCTGGGCTTCAGGAACTTTGTCACTTGGTTTTTTGGTTTTCTTCTTTATAGCTACCATATCTCAGCCTGAAAGATTATACTACTGAGTCTCTGAGACAAGTGCCAGAACTTTGAGATATGGGTTTTTACTTTCCATTTATTAGTAAGAATATATGTAGTTCTCAAGTACCTTTGCCCCAAGGCAGCCATTAATGATGGTGGGAGTGGTGAAGGAATTCTCTGTCTCCTTTCTGGGGTTATCTTGTGGGGTAACTGAGAATATTGCATCCCTGCCTTTTGCCTAGTGTTATAGGGAAATCATGGGAAAGCAGGAAATGCTGCAAAGTAGAGACAGGGAAGATTCCAGAACCCTGGAGAGTGAGTTTTCTCCTGGGCAGTTGAACTTTCTCTCTGGAGGGAGACTTGTGTGGACAGCTCATCTCTTTGGAAGTGGTTGACTGTGTGTCTGAACTCCTCAGGTGGATTGAGTGGGTTAGGCAGGGATAGGCAAACTTTTTAAAGAGGGGACCAACGGAAAGGAAATGCTCATCTGTCAGTCTGTTTCTAAGGCAATGCTTTCAAAGTTTCATTGTATTATATCCTTCTCATTGTATTTGTCAGATTAGGAATAACGTTCCGTGACCATATAGAACATTTCAGGGGGCCGAATCTGGCCCGCAGGCTGTAGTTTGCTCATCACTGAGTTAGACCATTACTCCTCTTCCTTGTTTGCCCTTGTTTTCAAGTTTGCCCCTGCCCTCTGAGAACTCACCCTGAAGGAAATACCAGGCATGCCTGTTTTGGACTGAACAATAGACCTTGAAGTATTTGGTGACTCCAATTTGGGTGGGATTGGTAGATATAGTCAAATGTTGAGTACCTTGATTGGTCTTAGTAGCTTCTTCCATTGTATTACGGTCCTTTCTCTGGAAGCCCAGGTCTTGGTTTGACCCTTTCCGTTGTATTCATTGTAGCTGAAGGCTCCCTGACATCCTAGCTGCTGGCTGCAGCCTGTTTGCAGCCTGTCTATGCATGCTTGCTGAATTAAATTCTCCAGAAGATATAAAAGACCCCTAAATTCTGTCACTCTTTGGAGAATCATGTGGTGGGGTGCATTCTCCCAGAGATATGGTTCCTAGAATCCCAGAGACTTTGGCTTTGTGTGGTTTTTCGGAGCCTGACTTTGCATGGCAGCCCATTATTGAACACTATCTCTTTCCTGATTAAAGACAAGATTTATTTGACTACTTTAGTAGTTCTGTGTTTTTCCCAATTTAACATAGTTTACTTACTGCTACATTTAGCTTGCTAAATCTATGGCCACCATGAGGGCCTCCTTAGCCATGCTCACAGGGAAGTCTAGTCAGCACCAGAATACAGAAGCGAAGAGGAAAAAAATCTGTCCTTGCCTCAGTTTATCAAACCTATTCTCCACCCCCTAATCCTCACACATGATGTCTCTGGAGCCAACTATGCTTTTTAATTTGCCTACGTTGCCCAGGGTGGGCAATCCAGGGGTGCAATCCAGGGGTGCAGTGCAGGGGAAGATCACCCAGTCCCCTTGTCTCGTGATGTTCCTGATTCCATTTTTCTGGCTGCTGTTCTACCCTTGTGACTAAATTTATTCAATGATTTCCCTCACACAGTCCTCATTTCTGGCCTGAGTTCAAACTCATGCTAGGTACATGCAGTCAAAAGGGGAAGGATAAATTTTCCTTTTGTACAACAGTATGTGTGTCAGAAATAGGATTTGCAATCAGGACTTACAAATTCTGAGGCTTGATTTCTATTTGGTGGGCCCTTCATAATGCTTTCTTTCCTCAATCTATTTTTGTCTTCTCAGCACTTTATTACCATATTTTCTTTCATCCAATGAAAATGACCTCCCTCTCAACCTCCCAACTTCTCTCCATCCCTCCTTTTCTACTTCCGTCTTTCCCTCCCACTCTCCTCCCTCCCTCCCTCTCTCCCTCCCTCCCTNATGTGAGGAAGAAAGTGGGGAACTTGTTTATCGGTCAGTTGTATCTGACTCTTCATTGACTCCGTTTGGTGTTTTCTTGGCAAAGATAATGGAACGGTTTGTAATTTCCTTCTCCAGTTCATTTTACAGATGAGGAAACTGAGGCAAACAAGGTTAAATAACTTGGCCAGTCACACAGCTTTTTAAGTGTCAGAGGGCAGATTCCAAATCTTGAAGATGAATCTTCCAGATTCCAAGTCTAGCAGACAAACCACTTGGGCCACCTAGCTTTGCCAAGCAAAAGAGGAAGATAAAAACAGGTTCCTTGGAGCTGCTTCTCTGAGCCCTTCCTCTCTCCCCTTTGCCCTATGTATCTCTGGGACCTGATTGTGGTCAGATCAGCTCTCAGACATCTCTTAGGGTCTTTCTGGAATCCGAAGAGTTCGAAGGACTAGACTCTGCCCAAGAGATTTCTGTATGAGGAGTCAACATTCTCATCTTACCTTTAGTAACCTGAAGCATGATGTAATGGACCCAAGGCTGAGTTTGGAGTAAAAGAACCTGAATTCAAATTCCAATTTTTTCATTGACTGTGTGACTTCTATGAGCCTTAGTGTCCTCATCTATAAAATAAGGGGATTAGATTATATGACCTCTAAGGTCCATTATGGTGCCATTATCTGTCTCATTCCAGATCCAAACTAAGTACAAATCAGTTGGCAGGGAGGGTAGGAGAGGGAAGGGTGAGTCTTTCCTACCACCAGCAATCAATTAGTTTAAAAATATTTTGGGCTAGATTAATCAAGAAGATCCCCCTAATAGCCAGTTCTAAAAACATATCTCCATTTTTGAAAAGCTTGAATGTGTAAATATGGTCTTAATGGATAGTGGTGTCCTATCTTAGGAGAATCAAACAGTAATTTTCTGTCTCTGTTCTCTCTTTCACCACTCTGTTCTCAAGACCAGCAAAGTATGAATGATCCACAATGGGGCAATTTTCTGAATACTTCTCAAGGGTAAAGCTCGCCATTCAGGATTTCAGCATTCTTAATTCACTGTAGGATCTCAAAAATAGGTAAGGAGCCAGAGAACCGGAGAGAACTCAGTTCAGGAGGATCTGAGAAAATTCTTTCAAACCATGGGTCTATTCCATGTTTGAAAGGGGACAGGGACTCCAGGGTTCTTAAAACTTTTTGTGTCATGGACATCTGTGGCAGTCTACTGAAATCTGTGGAATCCCCCTCAATGATGTTTTGTTGTCTGCATTCATAATTGAAGGAAATGCTGGATCTCAATGACAAGTTTGTGAAAATAAAGATGGAAAATTTTCCTGACCATGTTCACCAGTTCCCTGAAATCTATGGGCTCCATGTACCCAGAGGAATTAAGATCTTCTGGGCTGAAAAGTGAAAAAGGGGAAAATTTCCTCTCTGGTGTATCAGGAGCCTGCCTGACCTTATTCTCCACAGTCTGACCTTTTCCCTTTCCCCCATCATCTTTACCCAATAAGCCTAAAAACAGACCAGATTTGGGTTTAGCTTGTGGTCAAGAAACAAAATATTTTAAGTATACTAACCCTATAAACGAGGGTGGTCGAGTGGTTTTATTCCATGTCCTTGCTTGCACATAAAGACTTTGAGTTTATAGCTTTCTAATCACAACCTTATCCCAGAATAGTACAAGTATTTATTTTGGTTAGGGATTTGGGGTGTGAGGCTGTGTGTGCGTGTGTGTGTTCATGTGTGCGTGTGTGTGTGTGTGTGTGTGTGTGTGTGTGTATGAGCATGGGGATATTTTTAAGTGTCTCTGAGAAATAAAAACTATGTATAGGAAGTAAATGGCCATACAAATTAAAAATCACATTAGCATATAGACTATAATAAGAATCATAATAGTAGCTCTGCTATGTTCAGGCACTGGGCTAAGCACCTTCTTAGAAATATTATTTCATTTGATCCTCATGACAACCCTGGGAGGTAGATGCATTTTACAGATGAAGAAACTGAGGGAAACAGAGATTAATTGACTTGCCCAGAGTCACAAGGAGAATAAGAAGCTAAGCTGAATTTTGAACCAGCAGTTTCTAACTAAACTTATTATAACTATTTTAACAATTCTAAACTCATCCATGGCACCAAGCTGGTGAATTAAATAATCTAGAACTCTGGACTAGGAAATAGCATTTCTCTAGTCAAAATGTTGAGGAGGATCTGCACTTGTAATTAAAGCCCCTTAGGCCACTCTGCCCTGTACACTGACATTCATGCTGTCTCTGTAAACTATGAAGTAACATGGAATTAAGTGCTAGAGAAAGAATACTGGGATCAGAGGGTCCTGGTTCAAATACAGCTTCTGTCACCTTTCTAATCTTGGGTAAATCACAACCTCTTTGGACCTCTGTCAAATGAGGGAACCAAGCAAGATAATCTCTGGGGCTCTTTCCATTTCTCAATCTAAAAGCATTTCCAACTTTCTTTTCCTCTTTAGCAGAAAATCTTATCAAAATCATGCTCCAGTGGATCTATAAAGTTCTTGATGTGGACACTGTCACCGATAATGTAATCAGTAAGTCATTCGACAAGCACTAAAGTTCTTACTATATGCCAGGTACAACGCTAAGGCTTGGGGATGCAGAGAAAGGCCAAAACATGATCCCTGCTCTCAGAGAGCTCCCAGTCTAAAGGAGAGGCATATAGGCCGCATCTTCTTCTAAGTTTGCTCCAAAATGTCAGAGCTATTAGGAGTTACCTAGTCTAATTCTCTCATTTTACAAGTGAAATATCTGAGGTTCAGGGAAGAAAATATAACAGCTGGCACTCAGAGAGCCCATTAAGTCCAACAATCAATAAACAAACATTTATTAGATGCCTGCTACATGCCAGTTGGAACAGCTAGGTGGCATAGTACATAGAGTTCTAAGCCTGGAGTCAGGAAGACTCACCTTCATGAGTTCAAATCTGGCCTCAGACACATACTAGCTGTGTGACCCTGGGCAAATCACTTCACCTTGTTTGCCTCAGTTTTGTCATCTGCCAAATGAGCTTGAGAGGGTAATGGCAAACCACTCTGGTATCTTTGCCAAGAAAATTCCAGTTAAAGTCACAAAGAGTAAGAAATAACAGAAATGGTCAAACAACAAATAAGCCAGGCACTGATGCATGATGTATCCATGAGGATACAAAAAAAGGATGAACACAATCCCTGCCCTCAGATAGCTCATAATCTAATGAGGGAGAGAACAAGGAAACCAATATGCTTTAGCTGATTCTTTCCTTTTCTTTCTCTTTCTCTCTTCCTTCCTTCTTTCTTTCTCTTTCTTTCTTTCTCTCTTCCCTTCCTTCTTCCTCCCTCCCTCTCTCCCTCCCTCCCTCCCTTTCTTTCTTTCTTTCTTTCTTTCTTTCTTTCTTTCTTTCTTTCTTTCTTTCTTTCTTTCTTTCTTTCTTTCTTTCTTTCTCTGTCACTATTTTACTTCCTATATGAATATATAAAATTATGTCATTTCTATTTATCAGTTCTTTGCCTGGAGGTGGAGCTATACAAGTCATTTTTAAAAAGATATTTAATTTTTCCAGTTACATGTAATAAATTTCAACATACATTTTCTGAAATTATAAGATCCAGATTGGTTGTTATTCTCTTTAGGAGTTAATTCTGATGACAATAAGGTTTAAGCATTTCTCATTACCACTCTCATCCTCCCCTCTACTGTAATAGGTTTTTTGTGCTTCCTTAGGTAAGATAATTTACCCCATTCTACCTTTCCCTTCCCTTTTTCTCACAGTGCAATTCTCTTTTTCACTCCTTGATTTTTTTTGCATATTATATTCTAATTAACTTACTCCTGCACCCTCTGTCTATGTATGTTTCTTCTAACTGCTCTAATACTGATAATTTTGAGTTACAAATATCTTTCCATGTAGGAATATAAACTGTTTGACATTATTGAATCCCTTAACTTTTCTCTTTCTCGTTTCTCTTTTTAGATTTCTTTTGAGACTTGATTTTGAACACCAGGTTTTCTGTTTAGGTTTTGTCTTTTCAAGAGGAATGCTTGGAAATTTTCTATTTTATTAAATGACCATTTTCTCCCCTGAAAGTTTTTCTGGGTAGATGATTCTTGTAAACCTAGTTACTTTGCCTTTTGGAATATCATATTCCAAGCCATTTGATCTTTTAATGTGAAAGTTACCAACTCTAGTATACTCCTAACTATGGCTCTATGATATTTGAATTGTTTCAACTGTTTCTTTCTGGCTGCCTATAGTATTTTTTCCTTGGTCTGGGAGCTCTTAGATTTGGCTATAATATTCCTGAGAGTTGTCATTTGGAGATTTATTTCAGGAGGTGATTGGTAGATCCTTTCAATTTCTATTTTACCCTCTTGTTCAATAATATCAGGGCAGTTTTCTTTGATAATTTCTTGGAATATGACACCAAAGCTTTTATTTTAATTGTGGCTTTCAGGTAGTCCAATAATTCTCAAATTATATTTCCTGGGTCTAATTCTGGGTGAGTTATTTTTCCAATGAGATATTTCATGTTTTCTTCTATTTTTCATTCTTTTGTTTTTGTTTGATCATTTCTTGATGTCTAGGAAGCTGTTAGCTTCTACTTTTCCAATTTAAGGAATATTTTTCTTCTGGGAGCTTTTGAATCTTTTTTTCCATTTGGTTGATTTTACTTTTTAAGAAACTCTTTTCTTCATTTGGATATTTGTATTTCTTTTCCCATTTGGCCAATTCTGCTTTGCATTGCTTTCATTTCACTTCCCCATTTTTTCCTTTGCCTGTCTCATTTGATTTTTGAAATCCTTTTTGAGCTTTTCCCATTTTTCTGTGAAGTTTTGCATGTAGCTTCTTTGATCTCACTCTCCCCATCTGAGTTTCTTCTTTGTCACCATAATAATTTTCTATGGTTGTTTTTTGTGATATTTTCCTAGCCTTTTTCTTGACTTTTATTTTTGTCTTAAAGATGGGTTCTGTTCTTAAGGTATAGAAGGCACTCTCTTTAAACTTCAGTTTCTCCTTGTTTCTACTTTTAATTCCAGCTCTATATTTCTGCAAGTTTCAGTTCTTCCAAGTAGAAGATAGCCTATGGGTTGGGAGCTCTGAACTCTACCTCCCACTGCTGATTCAGTCTCCTCTAGGGACTAGTGATGGCTTGCAGGGCTCAAAACACTGTGAGTTCTCTTGTGCTGGGGCTCAGGACCCCATTTCAAGGGGGACAAGAACTTTGGAACTCACTCTGGGCTCACATAGACCAGGTACACTGCAGACTACCTTGCACTTTGGTTTGGGGTTTCATTACAGGCTTTTGTTAGGGCTTAGAACTTCAAGGACTGGGCATGGGATGCTCTATTGTTGACTTAAGCAGTGTCTCAGGGTCTCAAAGTTGGCTTTGGCCCAGGTTCAGAACCTAAAGCAGTAAAAATGAGATGGGTGAGCTTACTGTTGGCTTATGCCAGGACTCCTTGGTATGACCTTGCTGCAGATTGCACTGTCTTCTCATCCCAGTGAATCATACTCATGGGCAGAGCTAAGATAGTGGCTTAGTAGCAGCAGAAGCGGAAACTGCTCTGACTATCCTTCCAAACCAATCTTTAGAAGGTGCCTCAAAATGAAAAGAGCCAAAACAGGACAAGTGAAGGGACTCTCTTACTCAACACAACTTGAAATGTAGGTAGAGAGAGTTGATTTTCACAGCATAAGGAGGAATGGAAGCAAAACTGTAAAGAGAAGAGTGCTGTCTGACCACCTTTTTACCTCCACACCAGATTCAGAACCTGGGTATGGGCCAAATTTTGGGACCTTGGATAGAGGCTGAATTAGCAAAGGAGTACCTAAAAACCATCCCTTGAGGTCTCAGGGCCTGGGAGTCCCTAATGCTTGGCCCTTTCAAGATTCTGTAGCAGTGAAGACTTAGCCCCAGGGCAAAAGTCAGCAGAGGAGAAAGAATTTGCATGAAGCTTTTGGAGTTCCCAGTTCATGAGCAAAAAAGAAGGCTCAGAAAATGAGCAAACAGCAAAAGAAACTTTTAAGCCTTGAAAATTTCTATGAGGATAAAAAGCAAAGAACAGAACCAACAGGAGATGATGATATCCAAACAACAACATGCAAAACTTTTTAAAAAATGGGATTTTGTTGCAAGCTCTGGAAGAAAGGATTAAAAAAAATCTAATAAGACAGGTTAAAGAAAAATGGGAAAAAGAAATGAAAGTAATACAAAAAGAAAATAACAGCTTAAAAAACAAAATTAGTCAACTGGAAAAAGAGACATAAAAATCCAATGAAGAAAAGCGTGTTTTAAAAAAACAGAATTTACTTACTGGAAAAAGAGGAAAAAAAATTCAGTGAATTAAAGAGTGCCATGAAAAGTAGAATGGACCAAATGGAAAAGGAGGATCAAAAGATCATGAAAGAAATTCAGAGTTTAAAAATTAGAATTGGGGAAAAAGAACTTAATGATTTCATGAAATATCAAGAAATAATAAAACAAAATCAAAAGAATGAAAAAATAGAAGAAAATATGAAATATCTCATTGAAAAAATCCAACTGACCTAGAAAATAGATCCAGGAGGGACAATTTGAGAATTGGACTACCTCAAAATCATGACCAAAAAAAAAATAAAGCCTAGACATCATATTACAAGAAATTATCCAAGAAAACTGCTCTGATATTCTTGAACAAGACGGTAAAATAGAGATTGAAAGAATCCTCAGATTACCTCCTGCAGTAAATTCCAAAATGACAACTCCAAGGAATGTTATAGCCAAGTGCAAGACATCCCAAGTCAAGGAGAGAATACTTCAAATAGCCAGAAAGAAAAAATTTGGATATCATGGAGCCCCAGTGAACCAGACTCTCATTGCCTACCTCCCAAGTTGTTTTCTGCAGAAATATTGCTTCATTCTGTCCCTTTCTTGGTCCTGTCATCCAGTATTTGTTTTGATGTTTTATTTTAAGGTTAGTTGGAGAGGATTCTCAGAAAAGTTTGACTTTCTGTGCTTCAACTCTTCCATATTGGCTCTTCCTCTCACAAGTCATTCTTCAAACTATTTCTATTGCTATACATAACATTCTCTTTATTCTGCTCATTTTACTATTCATAATTTCATATAGATCTTTCCATGTTTTTCCAAAATTAACCTGTTCATCATTTCTTCTGGCATAGTAGCATTCCATTTCAATCATATGCAACAATTTGTTTAGCTATTCCCCAGTTAATGGGCATCCCTTAAATTTTTAGTAATTTGCGACCACAAAGAGCTGCTATAAAAGTTTTATAACATATAGCCATCTTCCCTCAATGTGTCTCCCTCCTTGTTTTTCCACAAACAAGATGCTTCTCTTGGTCCTGGGCATTTTCTCTGGCTATCCTCTCCCATATCTAGAATGTTCTCTCGTTGTCTCTATCTACTGACTTCCTTCATGACATAGGTAAAATCTCAACTTATATAGCAAGGCTTTTTCAATTTCTCAGAATTTTAGTTTTTTCCCTTTGTTGATTATTTCCTATTTACCCTGTATATGTCCTGTTTGTCCATAGTAATTTATATGTTGTCTCCCTCATTAGATTGTGAGCTCCTGGAGGGCAGGGACTGCCCTTTTCCTTTCTTTGTATTGCCAGTGTTAAGACAGAATACCCAACACCTAGATGGCACTTAATAAATACTTATTAACTGACTAGACTGCTCTCTCTTCCACCATTTGTTGAATCAAATTAAACTAAATTCTCTTGAGTATTATCTCCCTAACAGTGTAAGTTTTGTTCTGAGTTTTAAAATGGCAGATCTTGGGCAAATCCACTCAAGTAGAACACATTTTCATTACTATAAATGGGATGAGTTAAGGTGAGTTTGCTATTTGCAAAGAATGTGAATCTCTCATCTCTGGAATGAAGGCCAGTCTCTTCCTTAGATAATGGAAATGAATGAAGGGATAAATGGTTGGGAGGCTTGACAGCTGCAGCAGCATATGACAAGGCAGATTTCACATGAGTGCGTGAGATAATGTTTTGGGGAAGTTTGGATTTACTCTTGAATGATGAGTGAGGTAACAAGCCTGAAGAAAGAAAAGGATGAACATTTGGTTCAGATCCATTAAATACACTCAAAAGCTAAAGCTCTGTCTGGACAGTGGGAGATTAGAAATGGAGGAGGGAGAATACCACAGAATGGAGAAGTAATCACAGCATACCTGTGTGGGACAGGTGGCTTTCATTTTCTGACATTGTGCCATTGCTCTTCATCTCTGAGAGCCTTAATTAGTAATTGCAACAGCTGTCATTTTAAAAAATTGATGGTTATCATGTATAAATATTTACTTAAGAAGCAAAACAAAGATAATAGGATTTTGAGGTAAAAAGGGACCTTAGGAATTATCTACTTCAATTCCCTCATTTTATAGATAAGGAAACCAAGACCCAGATAGACCATGTCAATCATCAGGCATGTAATCCAGGCCTGCTATATGCTAGGTTCTAGTTAACTAGTCTTTACTAAAAGCCTACTATGTGTCAGGAAACCAACTAAACAATAAATACTTATTAACATGCTATTAAATGTTAATTAATGCTGCTCTGTGCCAGATGCTATCTTAAATGCTGGGATAAAATGCAACAATTTTTGCCATCATAGAGCTTAAATTCTCTTAGAAGCAGTAAGTAATAAAGGTCTGCCAGAGTTAACTCTAGCCTGTTCAGGAGAGCTCATTGTTAAGGTTTCCTTGGGAGCATTTGCTCAGGGGAAATCGACAAACACTGCAAATTATGACTTGATTTATTGTTTAGATTTTAGAAAGTGATGGAGAAAATATTAATAATGCAGATTAAACTTAAATGTGTGTCATGGGTACATTTTCCTCCCTGGAAAGCTGGTTGTTAAACATTTGCCAGCACACCCCTGTGTGGACATATATTAATTTATACAAAGTCATCTAGAAAGTAAAGAGCAAACTTGGGGTTCAAGTCCAAGCAACTCTCTAGACCCCAGAGGTCTTTCAACTATATTATTCCTTTTCAGGGGCAAACTCTCTTGTCCCCTAGAAGTTGGCAAGGCATTTATAGTAGAGTCCACAATTATAACATGGACATTAACTTTTTTCTCTTGAAGAAACTTTGGCTTCTATTGCAGTGATTTCTAGAACAGTTTAATAGTAAGTGACTATAGCTGTGCCTCCCCCTTACAAAAGGCACGTTACCCTGGACAAGTCACTCAGTTTTTCTCTACCTCACTTTCCTCAGATGTAGAACAAAGGGCTTTATACTTGATGACTTTAAGGTCCCATCCAGTCTTAAAATCTATGACATGTTAACTATATCTTCTAGAAAAGTCTTCTTCTGATGGCTCATTGTGGCATTTGGAAACCCTTGGTTCTCATAGGCTCCTTCAGTGGAGCCAGAACTAAGGGAAGGAGGAGGAGAACAAGCTTTAATTATGTGTCTACCATGTGCCAGGCACAGAGCTAAGAGTTTTATAAATATTATCTCCTTTGAGACTGTGAAGTGACAGTTACGCATTGATCATAGATGTAGAAAATGCCAGAGGATACCTAGTCCAATCTCCTTCTTTTATTGATGAGAAAATTAAGAGCCAAGAAATTAAACCCAATGTAGTGACTGAAATTCCTGGAGGCTATATTTCTTAATTTAAAAAATAATTTTTTAATAAACCAACCAAGAAAATCTAATTAGCCAGTGGACTCCCTATGCAGTCCAGTAAGGCAGATTAAACTTTGAAGTGTATTATAGTTTTCAGAGAGCTGGTTGTTTAATATTTACTAGCACCCACCTGGCTGGATGTATCTTGCTTAGGCATCAGCAGCAAAGTCCTTTGGAGTCTCAGTACCAAATTAGACACAGGTTGTCTCTGAGATAGATGTCTCTCAAAGGTTGTCTAATGAGATAGAGAGGGGGTGTGATTTGCTTTGGTGGAGAGATGGCACCTTCCTAGAAGAGACGGGAGAAGAGGCTGAAATACTAAAGAACTGAAAGTGTAAAAAACAAACTTGAAAATTAGTTTGGGGGACTTGGTACATAAGCCAAATTATGGGGGAAAACAAGACTCAGTGAATTTTTTCCATCTGACAAGTAATTGCACATTTCACAACAGAACTAAAGTACTCTAAGCAGGCTTTTTCTTACTTTCTTACACACACACACACACACACACACACACACAGAGTCCCTAATGTCCACAAAACCTTCCCTTTGGCTAGTGTTTGTGTTCTGACATAAATCCACAAAAGCCAGGAAATTCACAGTTCATGCTGACATTGCTTCTAACTCCACCCTTTGACATTTGTTTTCTAAGGAGTGTGAATTAAGAGTAGTGTTAACCTTAACTTTCAAATGTCCTGCCTTTTGTTGGCCCCAATGCTATTGAGACATACATATATATTGTGTCCTGAATATTTATGTGGCCATGTGTGGCTAAGGCAGCCATTTTTCTATTCAGGGAGGGGGATGCCAAGCACAGTCACCAGCATTTCCAAATAGTTAACATAAAGCTTTTAGAAATGCAAATGTGCTGAGGGCTCTGGACAGAAAGTCACTTATAATTAATGATCTCTTGTGTACTGCTCATTAAGGGGGTCAACTCAATAAAAAACGCTTTGCTTCCCCTTTCTCTGTGATAGATGCTCTTATCAGAAACAAGGCTGTTATTGTATTGGCTTCCCCACTGATGTAGCAGAGAAAGATGCTATCAAAGAAACTGATGGGGGTAGCTGAGAGGGGGTGGGGAAACGATGATTTTTAAACAATCGAGGATTTATTGGAACACTTAAAGGGGGAAAAAGAGCTCCCAGTTTATCTCCATCTAGGTGCAGCATTGATTCAAAAAGAGAATTCTTGGAGGTCTTTAGGAGCTGCTGGTTTTGCAAACCCAGGAGCAGCACAGGGATTAATGTCCAGAAGGTCCTCATTAGAAGTTTATGGGAGATATGCTTTTTTACAGACACTAGATGAGACTCGAGGCCATCATGGAATGTAACAATCCTTTATTTATATTTACATATCAAGTATTTTCCATGGAAGGGAAATGGAACAGATTTCTTCCAGTGGGGTGATCACACTTTCACTATAAATTTCAGGTGTCCCTTAAGAATTAATTAGAAAGAAGTCACAAAGCTATCACGCAGGAATTAAAGGGGCAAAAAAAGGTAAAAAAGAGGAGTCTGTGTTTATGGAGCTTTGGTTGGGGGTGGGGGGGCAGTCAGGTAAGACTGAGAATGCCCTCATTTTGAAAATCAAAATTTTTCTTTCTTTTGGGGGGGGGGCAAATCTTAGTGGATGTGATGGGGCTAAGAGCAGAGATAATTGAGCCTAATTCCTAGTTTTTATAGAGCAAATAGACAATAGAAGGTGGGGCTGTAGACTGCAGTGATGTCAAACTGAAATAGAAATGGGGCAGGAGTCCTCAACGTATGGCTCTTGAGCCATATCTGGCTCTGTTGAGGGCCAGATATGGCTCTTTCTGCAGGAGCCATAAAGTCAATTTTTTTTTCAGGCGCTGTTTCAGAAGCACGCTGTGAGCACTGTACGGCTCTCATGAAATGACATTTTAAAACAATGTGGCGTTTATGGCTCTCATGGCCAAAAAGGTTGTCGACCCCTGAAATGGGGGCTTTAAATAATAAAAGAGGATTCCCAGACAACTGCATATTGACTTAGAAAGCTACATTTTAATGTTATCTCTGTTTTGTTTTCCCAATTCATTTTAATTTGATTTAATGGTACTTGAGAGCACCTGTGAGTCACCTGTTTACTAGGACCTTAGAAGTCATTTAGTTAAAACACCCTCATTTTAGAGGAAACTGAACCTCAGCAATGGATCATAGAGCTAGGTGGTGCACTGGAAAGAGTTTTAGATCTTTAAGTCAGAAAGACCAAGTTTGAGTCCTACCTCAGACTCTTACTGTTGTGTACATCTTAAAAAAGTCACTTAAACTTGCTCAATCCCAGTTTCTTTGTTTGTAAAATGAGGATAATAAGAAGCAGCTAGGAAGCTCAGTGGATTGAGAGCCAGACCCAGATATGGGAGGTCCTGGGTTCAAATGTGAACTTAGACACTTCCTGTGTGACCCTGGGAGAGTCACTTAACCATCACTGCCTAACCTTCACCACTCTTCTGCCTTGGAACCAAACATAGTATTGATTCTAAAATGGAAGGTCAGGATTTTTATTGGAAAAAAATAAAATGGGGATAATAATTACCTTATAGGATTCTTTTGAGGCTCAAATGAAATAGAATATATGAAAATGTGTTGTCAGTCATTTTCCCAGTTGTGTCTGACTCTTCATGACCCCATTTTAGGGTTTTCTTGGCAAAAATCCTGCAGTGGTTTGTCATGTCCTTCTCCAGTTCCTTTTACAGAAGAGGAAAGCAAGGCAAAGAGGGTCAAGTGACTTGCCCAGGGTCACACAGCAAGGAGGTTCTGAGGCTGAATTTGAACTCAGGAATATAAATTCTTGACTTCAGTCTCAGGGCTGTTTAATTTTTTTTTTTAAATCTCTGAAACTTGGGTGCCTAACACAGTGTGGCTAGTTGTTGAGTGGCTGTGGATTAAGGTAAAATCTGAATATAATGCCTTAGAAGGCGTTTTTTTTTTTTTTTTTTTAAGTCATTAATAGACCTCCCCTTCCACCTCCCCTTTTCACATGGCCCATAAAATACACATTCGGGATGTCATTCACACTTATCCTGGCTGTCCCTTCCCACTCACAAATCTGCCAAGAAGATTGCTTGTCTATTGCACCCCAAAACAGATTCTCCCGAAAACACAAGAAGTAGGCGGTCTTATTGTATTTCTCATTGTCTTCCTTTCTTCAAGTCCTCAGTTCAATTTATATTAGGCTCTGGCCATCGGGACCAGTGGCTCTGTGCCACTGCCCAGACCGTGGTGGAGTCCTCCAAGCCCTGCTGGTTTTGGCAGGCGCGAGGGCTGAATGATTGCTCGTATAATTAAATGGCTCCTGACCTAGAACTTTATTATTTGGCTCAATGGGTGGACGAGGCAGGTTATGATGGGCTCTCCGGGGAGGCCCCAGCATCTGATCACTTCCAGGCATTACTCCTTCGTAGAGATTTGAGGCTGTCTGGGTGTTTCTAAAGCATAAATGCCTGTGTTTAGGAAGTGAGCTTTGTTCTCGGGCTGCGGGCCATTATTCACCGCCTGGCTGCGGAGCTTTCGAGAAGATTCCCCTTAGGAGGGCTGGAGCTCTGAAAGCAGACATCCTCCCCACATTGTGTGGAAATTTGGCCTGGCAGCAAGCTGACACAGGTCCTGACTTGGCCAGAGAAGGCATTATGCTGGGAGAGTCCCCGAAAAATTGTCATTTGGCTGGGAAGAGGTGTGGGTGCTATATTACATTGTGGGGGGCTTGGAGCTTCCCTGCAAGCCCCTCTCCCCTCCCCCGCTCCAGGACTTATTTCTGTGGACATTCCTCTTCAGAGAAAATAAGGAGGCTTCAAATAAAGGAGCTGTCCTGCTAGGAGTGTCACAAAGGGCTGAGTGACAGGGCTGCCTCTTCCCCAGGGCAGCTGGAGTTAAGGCTCAGAAAAGAGCCCATTGTGGTGTGTGTTGGTCTGGTTAGGAGAGTCATGAAATCTCTTTTCACCAGGTTAATTAATTTATTGTGATTGTTTGAGGGGAGCGGAGGGTAGAGAAGATTGCTCCCCCTCCCCCCAAGTGGAGAAGTCTGAAAAGAAGAAATTAAGCTAAAGTAGTTTTCAGTCTCCTTAGACCCTCCCATTTTTGTGTGACCTAACTCTGTCCATCAGCTGGGACAGGATGAGTCCCCTACTATCTAACTGTCCCTTTCAAACTCTCTAGTGTGGAAGTCTTAAATTCAGAGGATTTAGAGTTGGCATGGATAAACACCAGAAATCATCTTTAGTTCCTTGAGTGGAGGGAATGTTTAATTCCAATTAATTAATTAATGAATTAGTATTTTTAGAGATTGAGTCTCCCCAGTTCACTTGGACTGGAAGTGCAGTGGCTGCTCACTGACTCCACTACCAATAGGCACGGGAGCTTCAACCTTGTTTCATTTTGTTTTGCCCTTCCTTAGGCAGTGTGGTGCTCCCTACTCTCCACCAGCACCCCTCTGCCTTCCCCCACACACTTCCAGATTTCCTTAATTTTTTTTTTAAACCCTTACCTTCTGTCTTAGAATCAATACTGTGCATTGGTTCCAAGGCAGAAGAGTGGTAAGGGCTAGGCAATGGGGGTTAAGGGACTTGCCCCGGAAGTGTCAGTCAAATTTGAACCCAGGGCCTGTTGGTCTCTAGGTCTGGCTTTCAATCCATTGAGTCATCTTGCTGCCCCAACCCCTTCATTTTGGTGCTGTACTTTGCAGCTCACATCTTTAGTCAATCACCAGCCTCAGCCTCCTAAGGGTTATTTAGTCCTGTCCAAATCTTCATGACCCAGTGGACCTTCCTGGGGTGTGGCGTTTTCTTGGCAAAAGGTACTGGAGTGATTTGCCATTTACTTCTCTAGTAGAAACTCACTCAGCTGGTAAATGCCCATGGTCAGATTGGAACTCAGGGCTTTCTGATTCCAAGCCCAGCTCTCTGTCTAATGAACCATCTAACTGCCCCAGCAGGGGCTATATGGTTCTGCACCCCTTCCCCCTTCCTCTAGCTTGGCCAGAGACTCAGTCTTATCTAAATTTTGTATCTTCCCCAGCTTAGCCTAGGGCTTTACCCCCACAGAAGATGTTTATTGAATTGCATGGTTTCACATCATTGATTTAAATTTTTTCTTTGTAGTGAAAGTGAAGATAGATCCAATTCAGGCTATCATCTTTTTTTTTTTTTTTTTAAATTACCTTACTAACTATTAGATAGTAGGTATAGTACCTTACAAATATGATCACTTGTGTGTTGTGTTGTCTGTTGATTCTCACAATACTCCAGGGAGATAGGTGTTATTATTATCCCCATTTAACAGATGAGGAAACTGAGGCAGAAAGAGATGAAATGATTTGACTGGTCATATAGGTAGCAAGTGTCACAGGTAGAGTTAACTCAAATCTTCCTGAATGCTTTCTGCACTTTGCCACCTATCAGCTAATCAGGGCTATAAAATAGTCAAATGTTCATGGTTTAATTTTGGTGATGCCCCATTTTCTTTTTGGTTCCATTCTTACATATGCTGGTGCCTCTTCTTCCCTAATGCTCAATACCCTTATGATACTGCTTCTGGAATGCTGGGGGGCTCCCTGTGGTAGACTCTGTGTACTTGTCTTTCTACTTTTTCTTTTCTTTAAACCACTATCCTCTGTCTTAGAGTCAGTATAAAATATCAGTTCCAGGCAGAAGAGTGGTAAGGGCTAGGCAACTGGGATTAAGTGATTTGCCCAGGATCACACAGCTAGGAAATGTCTGGGGTCAATTTTGAACCCAGGGCCTCCTCCAGGCCTGACTCTTATCCCCTGAGTCATTTAGCTGCCCACTTTCTACTTTTTCTTAAAGCTTTCTTGTAGGGACAAACTTAGATAGTATAAGGTGGTACCATTTAAAGTTTAATGAGAACTAAATGTTTTTCATCAATAGGTAAATGGTCACAGATTATGAAGTTTTCAAAGGATTATTATTAACCATAGGAAAGCTCTTACCAAATCACCGATCATGGGAAAAATGCAAAGTACAATAACTTAGAGATTTCATATCTAGCAAACTGGAAAGCGCCAAAATAGTTGATGTTGAAAGGGTTCCCCTCTCCATGTGCCTCCCTATCCCTATTCTCCACACACATAAGAATAATAATGCACTTCTAAATAGCTCTTTAAGGCTGTCAGAGTCCATTTAAAAATAATAACTCTTACCTTTCATCTTAGAATACATACTAAGTATGTTCCAAGGAAATACAGCAATAAAGGGCTAGGCAGTGGGGGAATAAGTGACTTGCCCAGGGTTATCCAGCTAGGAAGTGTGTCAGCCTTTCAGAGTGCTTTTGACCCATTATCTTAATCTGAACCTCACAATTCTATTAGGTAAAGACTTACTCTATGGTTGTCCAGCTATGAAGTGTCTGAGGTGGGATTCAAATCCAGATCTTTCTGGCTGCAAGTTTAGCACTGTGTCCACTACACCACATTGCTCCTCTGTAGAGGTTAGAAACATAATTTCTTTTTAATTTTTAATTTTCCTCAATTACACATAAAAACAATTTTTAACATTCTCTTAAAAATTTTTTTTGAGTTTTTAAATTCTCTTCCTCCTTCCCTCCTTTGACCTCTCCTTGAGAATGCAAGCACTTTAATATAGGTTATACATAGGCAGTCTTGCAAAACATATATTCATATTGATCATGTTGTAAAAACAACAACACTCAAAAAAAGGCCAAGAACAATAAAGTAAAAAAAAACTTCAATCTGCATTCAAATGCCATCACTCTGTTTCTCTTTCTTTCTGTCTCTCTCATTCTCACTCCCTCTCTCTTGCTCTCTCTCTTTCTTTCCCCTTACCTTTGTCTTAGTATCAGTTCTAAGACAGAAGAGTGGAAAGGGCTAGATAATTGGTGTTAAGTGACTTTCTTAGGGTCACACAACTAGTAAGTATGTGAAGCCAGATTTGAATTCAGGAAGATGAGTTTTCTTGACCCGCACTCTATCCATTATGCCACTTAGCTGCCCACATTTTAGATCAGTAGTTCTCAATATCCTGATAGTTGGATTCTTTCTGGTCTTTGCAGTGAATAGGCCACAGCTTATTCCTCTTTATGTAGCAGAAGTCAGTGAGTTAATATTCTGACTTTTTCAAGGTATGAATGTGAAACAAAGGACAATGAGCCTAGTAAAAAAATCTGACTGCACTTAATTCCTATTTAAATCGCACCATTTTCTTTATATCTCAACTACCCATATTGGTGTCTTTATTTCTTTCACAAAAAGGTTTAAAAATTATTTGAGCAACTGAAGCACTTTTTGAACCATTAATTTGATCCATATTATTAAATAGTCTGCTTTCTTTGCCTGATCATAAATATCCATAATTAAGCCAGTAGTTATGCTATTACATAGTTACCAGAACAGATCTGCCCCAGGCAGAAATGTGAAATGGGCAAGGTATATATATATATCTTTGGCATGACATCTCACTGTCCTTTCAGGCACTCAATTCTTTTGTGCCTTTGGTTCCCCTGGTTTTCTTTCCACTGCCACTACGTGCTGCTCTGGCCAGTACCTTTCCCATATTGCCTTTAAAGGGAAATTTCATATGATCTTAACCTGTGTATAAGAGCCTCTAGGTGAGAATGGGTAGCAATGAATTGATGGAGCAAAGTTCAGTCTTCTCTTCCAACAAAGGGCTTTTATGCACAGATTAAGATCATATGAAATTTCTCTTTAAAGGCAATATGGAGTGGTTTGTTGGGTATATGATTGGGGATGTTGACTTTAAATGATCATTCTACTGCAAATATTAATAATATGGAAATAGATTTTGAACAATGATACATGTATAATCCAGTGGAATTGCTTGTTAGCTCAGGAAGGTGGGGAGGGAAGAATGGAAGGAAAGAACATGAATCATGTAACCACAGAAAAAAATGTTCTAAATTAATTAATTAATTAATAAAAAAATAAAATGGCAAAGATTCATATAAAAAAGACAACATGGAGATAACTTTAAAAAATGATTATTGTCTCTTTGTTTGTTTCCCTTCATCCTTGAAGAGGTCCAAAATAATATCACTGGTGATATCTTTTGATTTGAGTATGAATTGGATTTGTTAGGCAGAGATGTGCAAAGTCATCAGCTTCAGTCTCTCCTTCAGAGTCATTAAAAACCAGTGACAAATATCACTGTTGGGTTTGTACCCTGTAAATATGAAAAATGATTAAGGCTGTGATAATAATATATATTAGTATTTTAATTAAAGCCATGTTGATAGATAAAATCATTAGACCACGCGCTTGTAAGCATTCAAAACTGCCGCCTCCATACTGCCTCCTAGCCAAGCCCTACTCGCCAAAGAAGAGAGCTTACTGGCAAAAGAGAGCACTCCCTCCTAACCCACGAGATTTAAGCTCTCCCCTGCGTCAAGACGTCGGAAACGGAAATCAGTTGGACCATGTTGGATCACGGGAAATGTAGTTTTATACATTTCCCTTGTCCATAGAAATATATACATTTTTAGATGGTTTTTTCCAATTTCCTTTTTACAATTCCCCGTGAGGTCCGGCAAAAAAAAAGGTTAGTCCTTTTTTCTTCGCTGGACCTGTAAAAATAGACAACTTCTAAATTTTTCAGGAATTTTGGGGATAAAAGAAATAGATGAACAAATGGTTAAAATTAGACGCATTGACAAAAAACCAATTTGGGGGGCTGTCCCCCACTGGCACAACTGTGTACAATTAAAACAATACATACAACTCAATTTCAACTCCCCATAGTTCAATCAACTGCACCCCAAAGTTCAATTTTTGGTCTTCATGGTACAGTGAAGGCTTTTCAGACATCTTCATGTGTCCTCACCAAACAAGTTCGTTGTCTGGATTCTGGGGAGATGGCAAGGTCCTTATCCTGAAATTATTCTCAAAAGAATTTAAACTTTACATTATAGATTACAAAACATACATTTTCTTCTAAGATTTTATATAATTCCCCGTGAAATTACTCCTAAAAGAGTTAAATAAATATATATTTTCACATTATCGAATTTTAAAAAACTTAACAGATATCCCCGTGAGATAATTCTTAAACACACCTTTTTTCTAAAAAAAAGGGTATCTCAGGTCAGGTAAGGATGACAAAATACAAAGAATAGAATTCAAGAAAAAAGATGAAAAATTAACTTGTAAATGTAAAATGTGCAAAATCTAGGGAAAATAAACTTAGACCTTTGAATGAAGGTCTAATTAAAGTGAATTCAACAGTGTGCAATTACCCATCCAGGGCCAGGACTTAAGGAAAATGTCTCTCTCTGATCTGACTTATCATCAGCTTTTTAGGGAAGTGAGCCAAGTAAATAACCAATCTTAGGTGCTTTCTAGGAATCTAAGTCGAGGGGACCCACGTCCTCTAAAGTTTTAGAAAAGACTGGGACTCCAGGACTCAAACCCCAACTTCAAGCCCTAAAGTATTGGCATAGAACTGCTATTATGCAGATCTTAGTCAGTCAAGTCTCTGACCATGTGCTTTCTTTAGCACTATTAATGGCTTTCATATTCCCTTCTGGAATCAGAGAGGCATTTAAATCACAGTCCTATAGGCTCAGGTATTTGCTGTAGAATCAGAAAAAGGATAAATAATGATTATATATGTACTTCCAGTACAAGATGAGAAAAAGGGAAAATCAATTTCTCATTAGAAAAATGTTTCAAAAATCAAAAATATATATATATAGCTTAGAACTAGAAGGGTTATGTTACCCAAAAATGAGACTTTCTATGAGAGAAAGTGGGTTTTACAAATAGCAGATTCACAATGCACATTCAAATAGAGTACCATTATTTCCAATAGCACATTTTAAACAATAAACAGTGATGTTTAAAATCATATACTTGTTACAACTTTAACCCTTGGCAAATGCTGTTATTGCTTCCATAGAAAAATGTGATATTTAAAAAAGAAACTTTCTGGTATAATCATCCTCAGATAAGAATATACAGGAGCTCCTTGGCTTCTTGTTTTTAAAAAAAATCCTGGATAGGAATGCTTCTACCCATTTAAGGCAATAATATCTCTTATAATAAAATATATAAGCTTTATCCTATAAGACAACAATTTCTTAAGGATTTAGAGTAAAAGTTAAAAAAGATCTCTTGTAAAATTACAAGGTAATATTTAAAGCATGGAAAACTTCCAAGGTTCTTTGCAATTACCAAGACAGAGTAAATTTTAAAGACATGTGCTCTATAAGATGTTCATAGGTGGTACATATAACCGCATTGTTTTTGATACAGTAAGCGTTTAGGTAAATTAGTAAATATAATAACATCATAAGCAGAAACTTCATTAGTGTAAAATGATTCAGTGCAACAGGAAAATCAACGATATAAGCAAGATTAATTTACAAAACTAATTAACAATATACAGTAAGATACAGCCTTTTTAAAACAGAATTAAAGCTCATTCAGTTCCGAGGTTTTAAAAGTTCACCCCTGATTTCAATTTAAGGTTCTTTTGATTGAGTTCTGCTGAGTTTAAGGGGTTGTGTTTTTTTTTTCTTTCAAGTTCAAAGTTCTGAGCCGGTATGGGGTGAATTTCTTCCCCAGAGTTCAGTTTTTTTTTTTTAATAATCACAAAAGTTTGAATAGGCCAAGCGCCTGAGAGGTTCAGATGCTAGGTCCACGTGGGCTTGGGGTTAGAGAAAAGCTCAGGAAAACTACCCACGTGTAGAGTCTGTGTGGGTTGTTGCCTAATTAGGTCTTTAGAGAAACACGTGGAAGGCTAGAAATAGGGAGAAAGGGGAATATACCCAAATGGTTTGCATCAGAGCTGAAGCAGTCTCTGGAGGTCTCGATCTCAGCAAAGGCGGCAGGTCATCGCTCCTTCCTGGAAATCTCAGGTTCTGGAGCTCGGGGTTGAAGGCTGGAAGTGGTCAGGATCAGCAGCAGCAGCAGCATCAGCAGCAGCAGCAGCAGCACATTGGCTGGGCTCCGGCATTTTAGTTTAAAGCCAAAAGCCCGAATCGGCTGGCCTGACCTCCCTCCCAAGGTGGCTTGGGCTGGACTGGCCGGCTGAGTCCCACTGGAGGCAAAAACGTGCTCTTGCTTTTAGCAAAAGCATGGCAAGGAAAGTCACTTTCCTTTTTTAAAAAAGTGCTCAAAAGAGCTGAGCCAGATGGCCAAAAAGCAGGCATGGCTATTGTTAGGCTATCTGGAAGATTCGCTTCTGAGACTCTGGGTCCCAGAGCCGCATGGCTTTTTCCTCTTAGGCTATCTAGAAAATTGAAAATTCTATTTCCAAACTTCTGGTTGCCATAATTGTTAATATTAAAAATGATAAAGGCTGGTATAAATATATAAATTAGTATTTTAATTAAAGCCATGTTGATAGATAAAATCATTAGACCACGCGCTTGTAAGCATTCAAAACTGCCGCCTCCATACTGCCTCCTAGCCAAGCCCTACTCGCCAAAGAAGAGAGCTTACTGGCAAAAGAGAGCACTCCCTCCTAACCCACGAGATTTAAGCTCTCCCCTGCGTCAAGACGTCGGAAACGGAAATCAGTTGGACCATGTTGGATCACGGGAAATGTAGTTTTATACATTTCCCTTGTCCATAGAAATATATACATTTTTAGATGGTTTTTTCCAATTTCCTTTTTACAACCCCAAAGAGATAACAGGGATAAAGATTTGTACAAAAATATTTATAGCTGTGCTCTTTGTGGTGGCAAAAAAATGGAAAATGAGGGGGTGTCCATCAATTGGGGAATGGCTGAACAAATTGTGGTATCTGTTGGTGATGGAGTACTATTGTGCTCAAAGGAATAATGAACTGGAGGAATTCCATGTGAACTGGAATGACCTCCAGGAATTGATACAGAGTGAAAGAACCAGAAGAACCTTATACACAGAAATGGATACACTGTGGCACAATAGAATGTAATGGACTTCTCTACTAGCAGCAATGCAAGGATCCAGGACCCAGAGAAAGAACTGTGGGAGTAGAAACACAGAAGAAAAACAACTGCTTGATCACATGGGTCAATGAGGATATGACTCTAAATGATCACCCCAATGCAAATATCAATAATATGGAAATAGGTTTTGATCAATGACACATGTAAAACCCAGTGGAATTGTGCATTGGCTATGGGAGAGGGGTGGGAGGAGGGGAGGGAAAGAACATGAATCTTGTAACCATGGAAAAATATACAAAATTAATCAAATAGACATTTCTCAAAAAACCAAAAAACCAGTGGCAAGATAAGAGTCAAGACAATTGGTGATGGTTTGCATCTTTGAGGACTAACCAAGCTCTAAGCACTGCACAATGCCTGCTTCAGTCGCCTGCTGGGTCATTGGGATAAATTATTTTTATCCATCCCCTTGCTTAGGGAGAGTCTTCACGTGCCTGTGGGAGATACCCACTTAGTTCAATGATGGGTTTGAGGCCTATCAATTACTCTCAACCTCTTTTAGCTCACAGCCAGAAAGTTTTATGGGGGTGTAACTGCTACATGTACTCCTTATAACTTCTTGGAGCCACAGGTGAGAATTGGGTGGCAGATGGAAACCAAAGGAATAAAGTAGCTCTGAAAAGGACTTGACAAGCCCTCATACTGGAGGTACTAGTCTCCCTGAACTTCCTTGGACACCCCATACACTTCTGTGATTATTAAATACCAGTGAAACACAAAGCAGATAGATATACAGATACTCATCAAAGATGTTTGCCATTGACACACAGATGCTCTGTGTAGAGTCCAAATGGAAGATTCCTTGTAGTTGTTCTAGTTCTCTAGATTAGTGGTGTCAGACTCAAATAAAAATGGGGGCCACTAAACTATATATGGGAATGCTTGTGACTGCATGTAACACTATCTATGTTTTAATGTACTGTTATTTATTTTGTTTAACATTCATAATTACCTTTTAATCTGGTTCCTGCTACACTCAGGAAGATTGTCCATTTGTATATGACACCTGTATTCTAAATACTCTTATTTATGCATTGTAGTGTGCTTATTGTTACTGGACTTACTCAGCTGAGATCTATGGCTACTCAAAAGAGATCAGCTTAACAATCCACACAGGAGAAATGAAATGGCTGAAAAATTGCCCAATACCAGGTTATGGTATGAAATTGTAAGGTCAGTCCATTAGTAAATAGATATGGTACAGGAAATGTAAGTGGCCAAAGAGCTGGACTCAGAATTGGGAAAAGAAGATCCAATTAAGCCAAATTAGTGAACATTTATTAAATGCCTAATATATGGTAAGCACTGTGCTAAACACTGAAGCCATAAAAAAGGTAAAAAAATAGAAAGAAAAGAAGGAAGAAAAGGGAAACAAAAAGAAAAAAGAAAGGAAAAAAGAGAAGCAAAGCAAGTTAAATTGCATTTGAGAAATTATGATGCTTTTTGTTCTCCAAAGCTGCTCATTGACATGAAAATCCATCTTTTAAACACAAGTAGTCTCCCAATGATGCTACACGCTTGTAAATATTGGCATATTATGACCTCTAAAGAATCAAAGTTGTCTTTTGATTATTAGATAGCCCTATCTAGATATTCTGTGGGCGAACTCTATAAGACCAAAACGTAACTTGTTATAGTTTTTTCTAAAACATATTCTGACTCCAAATACCACTACCATGGAAGGCATCACTATGCTTCCAGGTACCAGGTTTGCAATTCAAGTCATCCTTGACTTTTCCTTCTCCAATCCAATAATTTCTCAACCCTGACTGAGAGCTGTCATCAACAACTGTGATCTATAAAATCTGAATTTAATATACAGGAAATGCATAAGAAATCATTTATTTTTAAAACATCTGTGCTAGTCCAAAATTTTTGAAATCCCTACTAACTTGACTGCTGGCCATTTAAATGGATATCATTAAAAATAGGCTCTAACTGATATTTGTTTGAAAGTCATTTACACATGTGGTTCAGTGACAGATGGAGGCATTTGTGCCATCTCAGGCAGTGGCTTTTGTGCTTGGCTTGTCAGGAGATCTCATGGCACCCAGTCAGTTCATGGAACGCTGGGCCATGTTAAGGCTGCTCTGTCCATTACATGTCACATTCTACTGTCAGGAGGTGCTAGAAAGTACTTTGACAAATGACCCCAGGAGCTCCTATTATCCCATTTCAGAAATAATCACTTTGGGGAAGCTTGGAGTTGTCCCTATATGTCCTTCAGTTGCGTGAGTGGATGTTAAGTCATGGTGGAAGCTCTCTAAGGATGCAGGGGGTTGTCCCAATGGAATGTGTAAAGTGCATTTTTTGGGGGGAACCCAAAGGTTAAGCAGTGAGAAAGTAGATAAGTGATCTGCCATCTTTCAGTTAATGACTAGCTAACAGCTAACATTTCTTTATCTCCAACAGGGAAGATAATGAGTGGGCTACATGCAGAGCTACTCCCAGCCCTCCAAATGACAGGGGAGTAAATGAATTTATCACAGTGTATTACACTCTTTTTCATGGCTTCAGGCTTAGTGACCAGTTTCAGGAAGAGACTAGGCAAAATAATTTTCCTGGGCCTAAGCAACACACTGTGCTTTGAAATGAGAGATCACAACCATACAGTGCAGATTTTTTCCCCCCTCACAGCCACAGTTTGAAGTAGGCAGTAAAAATATTATTAGCCCCATTTTACAGATGAGGAAACTGAGGCTCAGAGAGATGAAGTAATTTGTCCTAAAGTTATATGGCATGTAAGTAGTAGAATTGGAATTCAAATTCAGTCTTGTGTGATTTCCATGGACACCACGGAAATAAATACTAAAAGTCAGTATAGTTATAATTTTTAATAACTTCAAATAATAATCATGATTATTACTGGAGCTATTTTAGGAGAAGAATTTATGGGAAGATCATTTTTTTTCTCCTAGGAAGGTACAGAGATTACTTGAATAAATTAAAAAAAATTTTTTTTTTGGCCAGAGGGGAAGTTCAGACCTATGATTTCTCCCTGGTGAAGAAACTTTCTATCAAGTCAGATCTACAACTACTACTCTGCAACTTGTAGCCTTAGACAGTTGCCTGGGGCCCAGGCTCACATGGTTAGTATGTATCTGAGGCACGAATTGAGCCTAGGTCATTCTGACTTGTAGGCACTCTGCCACTCTAAGATGCATCTCCAATTTTCACATCTGATAACCAATAAATGGGCATGTGGATGATTGGGGATGTAAAACTTACTCTCTTTGGAGCCCTTTTTCCTTCCCACTAAAAAGAGCCATTTATGTTGTTCAGCTGTTCTGACTGTTTTCTTGGCAAAGACACTGGAATGGTTTGCTATTTCCTTCTCCCACTCATTTTACAGATGAGGATCTGAGTCCAACAGGATTAAGTAACAGGGTCACATAGCTAGTAAGTGTCTGAAGTTGGATTTGAACTCATAAAGATGAATGCAAGCCCAGTGCTCTATCTACTGTGCCACATTGCTGCCCTAAACAGGGCATATAGTAACTTCTGAGTCAATACTTGGTGGACCATACTAAGGATATATGAGGCTGGGTCATCTCTAGGGAAGTCAAATAGCTCCATAATCTTTGGAGTGGGTGGTGGCTGGCTCCTTCTCTATCTGTCTTCATCTTTTGGGCAGGTAAGCACTGTGGTACTTAACTCTCATACAACTGTCAGTGTTACCTCTATGGAGAGCAGCTAATTCTGTACTTTTCTGGGTCATTAATAATAACAACAACATTTATTATTATTATAGCTAGTATTTATATGGTTCTTTAAGCTTTACAAAATACTTTATATGGCATCTCATTTAATTCTTACAATAACTCCAAAAGGTAGGAGCTATATAATTTCCATTTTTATTTATATCATTTATATCATTTCCATTTTGCATATGAGGAAATGAAGGCTGAGAGAGTTGAAGGGACCTAAACGTATTTCTCAGATGAGGAAACTGAAGTGTGGAAAGGTTAAATGTCATACTTCATGAAGGTGAGAATTAGGATTTAGAAGCTCTAGTTCGAATATGATATCCCTGCCTTCAGGGAGATTATGGTGTACAAGTAAGTCTCATTGAGGGAATGAAAAGCTCTAAGGTTACCTGTTTGATCTAGGGCAGTGGTTCCCAAACTTTTTTGGCCTACCACCCCCTTTCCAAAAAAAAATATTATTTAGTACCCCCTGGAAATTATGAAACTATTGAATTCAGAATAGAATGTAATACAAAAAAAGTGTGGCCATCGCCGCCTTCCTGGATCACTGCAGCACCCACCAGGGGGCGGTGGCGCCCACTTTGGGAATCACTGATCTAGGGTATGAGCAGATGTGAATACACTAAAGTTATGTGGCATGTGTCCATATTTGCAAGAAATGGGAAAAAAGGAAGATGGAAGAATTTACTTCAAGTATCCAGTGTTGTCCAGGGCTTTCTCCAACAAAGCTGATGCCTCATCTTAGAGCTTCTAGATGGAGCTGAGGTTCTTTCCAGAGTGTAAGACAGAGCAACAGGTTTCCTCCTCAGAGTAGCAGAAGATGCAAAACTAAGCTTGGAGAACCTCTGATAGTTGATAATGGATTCAGGAGGATAATGAGCCCAGTATATATAACTCATGATCAAGTAATGTTTTTTATAAATAAAATCATAAATTTGTAAGTCTTTAACTTTTTAAAAAATTTATTATTTATTTGTTAATTTATTTATTTGATTATTTATTTATTTGTTTATTTTAAACCCTTACCTTCCATCTTGGAGTCAATACTGTGTACTGCCTCCAAGGCAGAAGAGCGGTAAGGGCTAGGCAAAGTTAAGTGACTTGTGCAGGGTCACACAGCTAGGAAGTGTCTGAGGCCAGATTTGAACCTAGAACCTCCCATCTCTACATCTCTAGGCCTGGCTTTCAATCCACTGAGCCACCCAGCTGTCCCCCTCTTTAACTTTTAAATTGTGTGTGAATGTGGATTTTATTCCTGAGTTTTAAATTACAAGGATTTGTAAACACATGCCAGGGTGTGCGGGCACAGAGAGTGCCCACCAAGGCTTCAGTAAATATGGAGGAAGCATTGAGTTTAGTTCAATTTTAGAATATGTCAATAACACATTCACAAATTCCACTTTTTACCCTAGAAGTGGAATAGATAACTAAAGAACAACTAAGTTAGGAAATAAAATGCCTAACACTTAGGTAGAAAAAGGCAATGAGAGATGGAAATAATGTAAGGTGGTAAAGGAGACTGAGCTTTCATGACAGTGATAATTTTGGGTTACTGCATGGCCTCTTACTGGCAATCTAGACAGTTCCTTAGCTGTCTACTGTGAGTTTCATACCCCCCTTTGCCCCAGTTGTTGAATTTCTTATTGCCTTATTGATATCTTTTAATGTTGGACTAAGTTAATATCTCCTTCATTTTTACTGGTCCTTTGGTGGACATTCTCTCTCAGGGGGTTGGCCATGGTAGTGACACAGCCTGGGGCTACATTACAATTGACCCCCTTCCTTCTGTTGAGGGCACAACTAGACAACATTCTAAGTATGCTTGTATTCATTTCAAAGATGCAGATTGTATTTATGCCATACTTCCTATCCCCTGTGAATCTGGTGCATTCTTTCCATGAAGATTTCCTAGAAGATTTGTCCAATATACTATTGGCTCCTCTCTTATTCTTTTAGTGTTTTGGGCAGGAGTGTGCTGAGGCCAGTTTATACAGGTTCTGGAGAGCCATTGCTAAATTTTCACTGAACTTTTACATATTGAAAATCCGTAAAGGCTACAAATAAGGGATTCATCTATTGTTTAGTTGTTTTTTTTTTTAGTCTTAACAAAGTGTTGGAGAAAATGTTAATGCAGATTACATTTTTTATTTATATTTTAAAAAGATATAATATTTTATTTTTTTCCAATTACATATAATAACACATTTTAACATTTGTTTTCCAAAATTAAATGCAAATTAAATTTAAAGAGTGCTCAGGGTGTATTTTTTCAGAGCACTAGTTGTTAAATATATTCTAGTCCAAGGAGTGCTAATATACAATTGGACTTCATTCTTTCCATATGACTATCCTATGTCTTTGTCAAGTCTTTAACTCAAAAGTTTTTATGCCTCTTCTTTTGCATGTCATTATTTAAAAAATGGAGCCTATTTACTATCTACCATATGTCTGTCTGCCCCTTGAATTATTTGTAATTTTGGTTCTTTTTTTTCAAATGAGATTTATCTTTAAAAACCTTAAAGTGCTATTTAGTAGCTTGTTAATATTATTTTGAGGTTGTGCTGTTCCATGATTTGAAGGCATGTAGTATTGCTGGGAGAATATTTGCATTGAAGAGATGGACTTTTCATGACATGATTCATTTAGGTTACTTACTACATATTCTCCTAACTACAATCCAGCTTTATTTCTGCCCCATCAGTTTTTTGTACCCAGCTCATTGTCTCTCTGCAGAATGTATAGATGACATGTGGATGTCATAGACATGTGGATGAACTACCCATTCAGCTTCATGCCACAGATAGGCAATATATATTTTTCAGTTGTTCTGCTTTTTTCCCCCCCAACATCCATGGTTAGACTGATTTTTTTTGTGTATTCCTATGAATTACACGAAGGAGTTCTTTTTCATCAATGCAATTATCTGGGGAAAGGATCATCTAGAGAAACTCACCATCTAGAGGGAATCCTATTTGTGTGTGTGTGTGTGTGTGTGTGTGTGTGTGTGTATGCACACATGTGCTGGATATCTTCCAGGATACTGGTGAATACCTTGAGTTTGCCTATGTCTCCATTTTGTTCCTGGATTAATGCCAGGATTGGTTGTTGAATGGTTGTCTCTGTAGATGCAGCTGTCATAGAATTTTATATTATTTTAATTCTGTGTATGGGAAACACCTTGTCTGAGAGCCTTCAAGGCTTCCTTTTGTTCTTTGAGCCATGTATTTTTTAATAGATCCAATAATTAGGAAATTTTGGAATCATATTTATTTTGTAATTTAATTATTTGTGTAATTGTGAAGGTGTAGTTTAGAAAGTGTATGCAAAAATTTTTTCTATTATATTCCATCAAGGGTACTCTCAAAGTGAGAAGAGACATTCTTGTTAAAATTTTGTATAGATGAAAAAGCAGACATCTTAAATTAATGGTTGTTGATGTCTTCCTGGCTTTCTCTTTTAGTAAAGAGAAATCTAGTAAAGTAAAAATCACTGTCTGTGATTCTTTTCATTCATTTGGAATTATCTTTTCTTTGCTATATCATGAGAATTAATTTAAATGCCAGCATTAAATAGACCACCCCATCCCCAACGTATACACCCAGAATGAACTGTAATGTCAAAAGTTATAGCCACGACTTCTGTTTATCAGGAAATGCCAACCAATGTGTATTTTAAGGATCAATCTAATAATAATAGCTTATTTACTCATCACTTTTCAGTTCACAAAATGCTTTCTTAGTGGATATCCGAGTATTATTATTTCTCTTTTATAAATTAAGAAACTGAGGCAGAAGAAGGTTAAATAACTTGCCATAGAAAATTGGAAGTTAGTGTCAGAAGTGAGACTTAAATGCCCTTTACACGACATTACCCAGACTTAGTGTCACATAGAGCAAAATACACTTTGAAACTAGGCTTAAAAAACAGGGAATCCAAAGTACTTTGTAAACATTAGTTCATTAACTCTCCAAACTTGTATTTTCTCTTTCCAGTTTTCCTGAATCTCTTTTTTGGAGTTCTCCTTTGCGTCTGTCTTATTTTACCTTATATTTTACTAAGCTTGTTTTTGTTATACATGCCTCTCATCTCCCTCTCCCTATATATGTTCTGTGGAAACAGAGACTGTGTTGTTTTTAATCTTTGCATCTCAAGACCACTGGGTCTGGAGTCATGAAGACCCAAGCTCAAATACAGCAGCACACAAGTACTAGTTGTGTGGCCCCAGACAAGCCATTTAACTTGTGTCTGTTTCAGTTTCCTCATCTGTAAAATGGAGATATTTACTTCACAATAACAATTGTCATGAGGATAAAATGGGACAGTATTTTCAAACTAATTTTCATACACATAATAGGTGCTCAATAAATGCTTATTTTCTTCCTTCCTTCCTTCCTTCCTTCCTTCCTTCCTTCCTTCCTTCCTTCCTTCCTATAACTCCCTTTCATATACTCTTTAATGTAGCCAAACTAGCCTTCTCCTTCTTATAATTTCTCACATCCTGTACATCTCCCATTTCTATGTCTTTTCCCAGTCTTTGCTCTTCTTCCTCACCTCTGAACTTTAGAATTTCTAGTTTTTTCCAAATTTCAGCTCTAGAGACAATACCTATAAAGTCTTTCCTAATGTTCTCTAGGAGCCAATGCTTCTCTTCTAAAATTGCCTCATATTTATTTTATATTTTGTCCATTCTTTTACATATATAAATTATATATATATAATATCTCTTCACAAAATGTAAGGCTCTCAAGGGGTTGGGGATATTTCATTTTTCTTTGCAATCCCAGTGCCTAACACTATCCTCTGGAGCCTGGGCCAGTTTGGCACATAGTGGCAGCTTATAAGCACTTATTGACTGGGCAATGTACATTTGTAGGAAATAAGTAGTCACAGAAGTATTTTCAAAATAAGGAAATGAAGTCTCAGGGGAATGAAAAAATAGTTTAAGTCAATGTAATAGGTTGGTGAAGAAACCAGTGTGATAGGAACACCCTGGCTGCACTTAAGATCAGACGACTTCTACCACCCCTCAGGGTTCTCAGGTACATTGAAGGGTTTGTCCATGCCTTTTTTCTCTACTATCAACTCAAGTCCTCCCTGGTTATACTGTCAGGGACTAGAACCTCCATATAAGTGTTCTCTACTCTTTATGTCTGAGGGAATACTTTTCTTATTCCATCTTGGTCTCTGGAGTAGACACAAAATTTAACTCAGTTGCTATGCAGCAATGGCTCCACCAAGTCCTCATCTAGATGTGGACTGCCAGATGAATCTTTTCCTGGGCTAGAGACTTGGGGGTAACTCCTAAAGATTGTTCTTTATTCCTTGGGGCTTCAGTACTATATTGGCTGTGAATCCAACCTGGGTTATGACTCCCAGATACCCACGGCTTGCTTTCCTGGCCTTTGAGCCAACAAAGTTTAGAAATTTCACTCTCTATTCCTAGAAGGAAAGAATAAGCTAAAAGGCTAAGGACTCAGGCCCATTTCTGAAGGGCTATGTGGCCCCACTGGATGAAGAAGGTCTCATAATCCTTCCTCTTACAGCGTAGACTCTCACTAAATACCACCACACCTTGAGAGCACAGCTGAAGACAATGAGGTGAAGAGAGGCAAAGAGGATATAGTTGAACCTGATAGACTTTTTTTGAATACCTCCAAAACCAGAGAACCTCCCCATCACCTGGTGGTTAGCCAACCAGAGCCCATTATCAGATGTCCAAGCAATGTGTCAGTCTCCCAAAGGCACTTCATTTACATAATTCTCTTGGAAGCAACTTCTTAGCATCTTCCTCATGGAAAGATGCAGTCCCAGGTGGTCTGGGCATGTGCCAGACTCCCATTATACCAGGAAGGGAAACCACCATCCTCAGCTTCTCTTTTTAATGATCTCTCAAAGTACTTTCTCCCAAGTTGATATTCTAGGCCCATAAAGCAGAGTTTGAAGAGTGGTGTTGTACCTTAATCTACTGACTATAACAAGAACTTTCTGATTTGCATACCTCTTTATTTAAAAGGCAAATTAAAGTGATCTCAGAGCTTGTATTTTCAATCAACCTGCACCAGTGCTTTTTCTTTTTTAAACATTGGACCTGTCTGAATGTTTGATTCTATATGACTCAGTGGAGCCATATGGATAGGGGGAGCTGGGCATCGTGCCAGAGGATAAGACTTTGTGGCAGCAGCAGCAGCACAGCATCCTCATGGTGCCAAATTAGCAGCAGCCCTGGCAGATGGAGGTGGGAAATGTGGTACTGTGTCATTGGCTCTGTCCTGGGGAAAAATAATAACATAAAACTATGGCTTTGACTCTCTGGACAGATGCTGTACAGCAAACACATTCTGGGCTCTGATGTTAAGCTCCCTCCTTCTCACATTCAAGGCTGATCCCAAGCCAGCATCACAAATTCATTTATTCAACTGGTGTCACATTGTGGGATGCTTCTGTCCTCCAGCAATGGGAAGAGGAATGGTAGGGAATGTTTTTGCTTAGACCATTGTTGGAACAGAAATATGAAATATAAATATCCCTAGCCCTTCTTTTGGTCAGATTCCTGGGAACAGGTATTTATTGCATGCCATAGTGGCTTTACAGCAGTGAGTGGTGTAGGCACATACTGAATGTACTTGAATCCGGGTGTTGGACATTCTGATTGGATGGATGGAATTTTACATAGGATTGGTTTCTTTCTTTCTTTTTTTTTATTTAAAGAAAACTTAATTAACTCAGCTATAAATTAGTGGTGAAGAATAACACCTACCTCTAGCCTTCAATTTCCTTTAGTTTTATTTAACAGCATGTCTGGGTAATACATATTCCTTGTCTGGGTCTGATCATGGCATAAAATTGATCTTGCTTCCAGAAGATTATGCCAGCAAAGCTTGAGGTCCATATCAGGAATTCTTCACCTTTTCCTGTGTCACGGACTCCTTTGGAAGTCTTGTAAAGACCATGCACTACTTCTCAGAATAATATTTTTAAATTCATTGAAAAATAGATGGGGTTGGGTAGGATACATCTAGGTGGCTCAGTGGATTGAGAGCCAGACTTAGAAATGAGAGGTTTTGGATTCAAATGTGGCCTTAGCTGTGTGACCCTGGACAAGTTATTTAACCCCCCAATGCCTAGCTCTTACTGTCCTTCTGCCTTGGAAACAATATACAATATTGATTCTAAGACAGGAGGTAAGGGTTTAATAAATACATAGAATTTATGAGGGAAATCTATATTGAAAAACAGTTGTCAAAATGTTAAAAAAAAACTCCCAAAGAACAAAAGAAGTTCATGTACCTAGGTTAAGAACCCTTGGTTTAGTGTTGTTGATTTGTTTCTTGGTGACCTTATTTTGGGTTTTTTTTTTGGCAGATGCTGGAATGGTCTGACTTTTCCTTCTCTAGCTCATTTTATAGATGAGACAACTGAAGCAAATAGAGTTAAGTGACTTGCTCAGGATCACACTGCTGGTGAATTTCTGAGCCTGGATTTAAACTCATGAAGATGTTTTTCTGATTTCTAGTCCAGTGCTCTATCCACTGAGGCACCTAGTTCCCTCATTTAGAAGAGCCCACCCGAACTGGAAAGGAATTATTTTTATTTTTAAAATTATATTTATTTATTTAAAGTCTTTTTCCATGGTTGCATGATTCATTTTCTCTCCCTCCCGTCTTCTCTCCCCACTCCCAGAGCTGACAAGCAATTCCACTGGGTTATACATGTATTATCACTCAGTACCTATTTCCATATTATTCATTTTTGTAATCAAGTAATCTTTTAAAACCCAAACCCCAAATTACACACTCATATAAACAAGTGATAAATCATATGCTTTTCTTCTGCGTTTCTACTCCCACAGTTCTTGGAAAGGATTTTAGTATAGACTAGGTAACCAAGTATATGCTCATCATCTGAACATGTCGTGGTGGAAAGATAATTGGTCCTGGAGTCAGGAGAAAACTGTGGCTCATTTCTCACCTCTGCAACTTGCTACCTATGTGACTTTGGTCAAGTAATTCATTTTACTTTTCTGGGTCTCAGTCTTGTTGCCTATTAAATAAAGCAGTTAGACTACATGGCTGCTGAGGTCTTTTCTAGCTACAAATTTATGATCCTCAGATGCTTAAATACATGTGGGGAGATTTGGCCATTAAGTAACAACTGTTTTTGACTAGAGAAAACTCACAAAGACTGTCTCTTAATATATAGAGTGGTGGGAGTAGCTATGCTAGTGAAATCACACATTCTTGAAGTGTTAAACAAGTAAACATAACATAATTTATTATGCATATGGCATGACACAATATAATTTAATCTAGTGTGTATGGTTATTAATGTACAATGATAATTTAATTTACTATTAAGCAACCTTAGTGTACCATTAAGTATTATTAGTTAACTAAATTGCCTTTTAAATCTGACATGAGTCTGAGTGGACCACTCCTCTCTTCCCTCCTCAGTTTCTCTTATGTTAGCAGGTGTTGGTGAGTTACAGTTCTCCATCAGTCATTAAATACAGGTCAGTAATTCCATAAGCATGTCGAGAGAACAAGAAGACATTTGTTCCACTCCTTTGAAGAGGCTGCCTGGCATGGTTATTTTAAAGCATGTCCTTGACTGCAAGGAGCTGTCTCCAGGCTGTTTGTGGATGCTTAGGCCAAAAGGCCAGCTCCTTTCATAGGAAGCCCTTAAGGCGTAGCAGTAGCTAGGCAGAACAGCACTGCATGGCTGGCACCTGATGTACGATCTATGCTAGAAGGTTAAGGTTCACTCTAACTTGGAGAGCAGGGGGATATTTAGCTATCACCATCAAGCTGAGATAGGATGGACCTTAGAGGTTACCTATCCCAATCCTCTTGTTTTATAGGTGTAGCAACTGTGGTCTATGGTTGGGAAATAGTTGGCTCAAAGTCATGCAGCAAGAGCAGAACAGGATAATGTTATATTTAAATTAATAACTACAGGTTCTTATTTTTCATAGAGTTTATTAATAATCACTTGAAATAAAGAAAGCAGATAGGTATAGATTTAAAGTCTATTTTTCTACTCTAAGTCTGACCACATGTTGATCCTCCCACATGACTCTCCGTCTGCCTCTTGTGGCCACATCCAGGGAAGTAGAAACTTAATGGGTCCCACACCATGCCCTTTTATTCTCAGTCCCCGCACATGTGCCTGTGCATTCACATTCATTCACGCAGTGCCGGCACCCAAAATGGGATCCAGGAAGTAGGTCAACAGTCCAGGATGGGGAGGGGATGAAATGCCCTTTACACAATCCCCCCTGTGATTCTATTAGGAGACAAGTATGTTGAAATCTCCCTAATTGAGGGGTTTGGGAGATTTATATGCCTAGTATCCCCAATGAATCATTTCACATACCCAGCTTATATCTCTAAAGATTCTCTGGCTAGAGGTACATAACATATTGCAGTTTACAAAAAGGGAGTAAGAGGGAAAGAAAAGAGAAAGAAAACAACAAAATGATTGATAGACTCATTGACAAAACTCTAATTAGGGGGCATTCCCCTTTGGCATAAGAATTTACTTTCAGAATAAATATGTTCATCTCCCTTAAGTTCAGTTCATTATATCCTAGAGTTTATTCTGGATCTCTTTTGATGCAGCGTGTAGTTTCTGCAGGTATCCTTATGGTACCTTCTCTAAAAGATCCACTTTCTTGATTTGAGGTGTTGGCAAATTTCTTTTCCTAAAATTTCTCTAAAAGATTTTAAACTTTAGATTTTTAGGATAATTATACAACTACTTAGTGTGGTTATCTGAAGTCTATGTGGGCATCATCATGATGAAATATTACTGAGCTGAGAATAACGGGGCACATTCAGATTCAGAAATTCAGAGTGGAGGAAACAGAAACCCAAAGAGTTAAAATGACTTGTACCACATCATACAGTTATGCATTAATAGTTTAGATGGAAAGCTCAAGTGTCATCTACCAATCCAAGGCAATTATGATCATAAAATTAGAGTTGGAAGAGACATTAGAGGTTACCAAGTCCAGTGTCTTCTTTGTACAGAAGAGGTAAATGGGGCTCAGAGAGGTTAGCTAGGTGGCATAGGGGTTAGATTATAGAATTCAGAGTTGGGAACATCTGAGGTCAAATCTTGCCTGAGACACTAGCTATGTGATCATGGGTAAGTCGCTTAACCCCTATTTGCCTCAGTTCCTCATCTATAAAATGAGGACACACTAAAGAAGGAAATGGCAAACCACTCCAGTATCTTTGCCAAGAAAATCCCATGGTCAGTAAGATCCATTGGGTCCAAAAAGTCAGACAAAGACAGAATGACTGAACAACAAGATTACCTAGGTAGTAAGTGGCAGAATCAGGTTTTAAACCCAGATCTTTGAATCCATTGTACTAGGTTGTCTTATTATTTCCCCTTATTCCTGAATAGAATGAATTTGTTTGTTTGCTTGACTAATATTACATCTTTTACTTATTAAATTAATCAGTCAACAAAACATATTAATTTCCTGATTTTTTTTTCTGAAATGCTCCCCTTTTGCTAGTTGTATGCCATGAGCATCTGTAGCTTCTCCAGGGAAATGGAATTTCTCAATTTCAAGCCATTAAACTGTTGAGGGTGAAACCATTTGTAAACTCCAGGGGAGCCTTTCAAAGAAGGAGGTGTTTGCTCTTCTTTATTATTGCAATAAAATGCTTGGGTGCTGATAAAAAGCTTGGGCTTTTCCAAACCAAACAGAGGAGGCTCTCCCTGAGGGAGAGCCAGCCTCCTTTTGGAAGTGCTCCCCCAGCATGGTGCCACCAGCACAATTTCATTGGCTGAATCCGCTGTAGGGCCTAGCAAGATCATTGTTTCCTTTTAATCTGTATCAGAGGTTTTAATGGTTCGATTCACAGCTGCTTTATAGTCTTCCATGATGCTGTTCCTATCGTCTGCCTTGGGTTAGCCAGAAGATTTGCAACCAATGGAGCAGGCAGAGAGACGGGTTGTTTTCCCTTCACTGGGTGTGTTAACACTGGTTCTGTTCCTCTATCAGGACTTGTACACAATATCTTAATCTTTGTCTTATCCTGATGGAATGTTCCCTCTCCCACCACATGCTGCTTTTAAGACCAGTATTGAATATCTGGAAACTGATAGCTGAGGTGATTACCTGGCTGGTTCCTTTCAGGGAAACCAGCCACATTGGGGCAGATATCTAAAGTAAGCTTAAAACAATGAGAACTCAAAGCAACACCTCTTGGTTACCAATACCAGCTGCTATCTTCTGCTGAATGAGGAACTCTGAGTGCACTTTTATTAAGGACGTGAGAACTTGGCAGATTTGGCAAGAAAGGGTTTCTTTTCCCCTACCCACTTTCCTTTTTCTTCCTTAGATTTTTGGATAGACATTTATCTTTTTTAACTTCTCTACAAATCCCCTTTTCCCCAGTGCATTCTGACCCTCTCCCTGGGTCAATGCAATCAATCAGTCATTCAACAAGCATTCACAGAATTATAGAATTTGAGGGTTGGAGGGGACTTGAGAGGTCATCTATTGCAACCTATATAGAAAAGGAACGTATACCATCACATACCTGATGAGTAATTAAGCACCCACTATGTGCCAGCTCTGGGATTACAAAGACAAAAATAAATCAGTCCCTGTCCTAAAAGAGCTTACATTCAACTGTAAGAAACAATATGCATATATATGCATATATATTACAAAATATATATGAAAGTAAATACAAGGCAACTTGGGAACAAGAAGAAGGGTACACAAAGAAAATGTGGGTGTCTGGAGATAATCCTTAACTTTCCATTATATTGCTGTTATGGGTGTATCATTTTCTATAGCCCATAGAGTTTTGTGATTCTCATATTTTAAGTGCATTTTTCAAAGTGCTCATATCTGCCCAGATTCTGGAGTAATAGGTGTTGGGGTATATGGATATTAAAGGAGGACAAGCATCTCTGATGTGAGGGCTTGCCAAGTCCTTTTCAGAGCTGTTTATTCAACTTTGGTGTCCACCTGGACAGTGGTATCCACTGTCACATGTAATTTCACAAAACTGTAGCATGTGCAGCTGCTATGCCTTAGTAAACTATGTTGGCAGATGGGCAAGGGCAGTGATGGCGAACCTTTAAAGACTGAGTGCCCAAACTGCAATACTCACACCACATGTGAGCTCCCTGCCCCCACCACCTTAACCCAGACAGGGGAAGGAGGAAGTGCTCCCATTGGGCTGGACAGAGGGGCAGGTGATATGAGAAATGTCCTCAGATGCATGTGGAGAGAAGGAAGGGAGCAGCCCCCTCTGGCATTCTCTTGTACATGTGCCATAGTTTCACTAACATGGGGCTAGGGTAACCAATGAGTCATAAACCTGACCATCTGTAAGTTAGGGGTCTGTCTACTCCAATCATGCGAAGACTTCCCCTGAAGGAAATAATTTGTTTTATTAGTTATGAAAGTGGCTGAAGAAGGTGCTATGGAGCCCTTCTAATTTGGTTAGACATTGAAAATGCCAAGGTTATCCACTATTTTGAGGCCATCACCAGTCTTCCTGACTTCTGACTTGCCACTGGACTTCTGTGACTCTGGAAGAATGAGGTTGATGGCTTTGTGCAAATCTGCCTCACTTAAATGCAATTCATGCAGTAGTAAAGACATGACCCCATGATGCCATTTTCTTTGAAAAAGAAGGACAAATAATAATGGGTATTGACAAGAGTATGTAAAAAAGGACTCTCTGGGCTCTTGCCCTCATACTTCCCCATCAATATCAGAAAAGGGAAAGGTTCCTGCTTCCAGACCCTGTCTTTTGCTCCTCTAGTATTCTTTCACCATGGAATGGAGACTGGGGCTAAAACTTTCCCTCAGCCGGGCTCTGTGAAAGACCCTTTCTGGATCATGGTCTTGCTGTGATGGAGAGACTTGAGTAGCTTAATGAAACTAGGAGCTACTCAGCACAAGGTTACCTCAAATGGACAGATCATAGGGGAAACTTCTGATTAAGGTCAATCCTCTGGAGAAGGAAATGGCAAACCATTCCAGTATCTTTGCCAAGAAAACATCACGGGCAGTAATAAAATAATAAAAGTGATGACACTAGAAGATGAGCCCTTCAAGCCTTCAAGAGATAGTGGAGGACAGAAGGACCTGGCATGCTGTGGTCCAGGTGGTCATGAAGATTTGGACATGACTGAATGCCTGAACAACAACAAGAAGAATGAAAACTTTTCCAGGAGAGGAGGGGAGGTAGGACGGAGCCATTCATTAGTCCAGTTATGGTTTCCCCAGGGGGCTTGTTTTGAGAAAACAAATACCCAGGCAAGGGATAACCCAAACAGACAATTCCCTGGCTTGTTTCTCCCCTCTGCTTTTCAAGCTTTATAAATGGAAGGGCAGAGTCTCTGAAGTTCCCAGTCTTTTCTTTCTATTTACATCTTTGAATATCAGCCTTCTGAATACTGAATAGCATACATGGTGGGCTATAGTAAAGGGTGCTGCTTTGCATTTATTTTTTCTTTACTCACATATGAAATGTTCTTCCTTCTCCACCCTCCCTGCTTCCCCCTCCCCACCATGAGAACAGAGATGGTTTAGTTTTTGTAGTTTTTTAAAACAGGAATCTATTAGCATGTGCCAGATACTATGCTAAGCACTACTTTACAAATGTTATTGGATTTTCTTAACAAACCCTGGGAAGTAGGTGCCATTGACAACATTTTACAGATGAAGAAACTGAGTCGGGGAGAGGTTAAGGGACTTGCCCAGAGTCATATAGCTAGTAAGCATTTGAGGTCAAATTTAAACTCAAGTCTTCCTGACTCCAAGTCTAGGGCAGTTTCTACTGTGCCATGTATCTGTCTGCCTCTATATTCCTTGCACCTAGCATAGTGTCTGGCATGAGGTAGGTCTTTTTTTTTTTTAAACCCTTAACTTCTGTGTATTGACTTATAGGTGGAAGATTGGTAAGGGTAGGCAATGGGGGTCAAGTGACTTGCCCAGGGTCACACAGCTGGGAAGTGTCTGAGGCCAGATTTGAACCTAGGACCTCCTGTCTCTAGGCCTGGCTCTCAATCCACTGAACTACCCAGCTGCCCCATGAGGTAGGTCTTTTATAAATGCTTATTCTGGAAATGGGTAAAAGAATGGTTAAGTGAATATTGATGATATGAAGATTCTGTAAGTTATTAGTGGCAAATGATATTATACAATTAGCTTGACATTTAAATTAAGACATTAATCAAGTTCCCCCCTAGGTTTTCCTGGTTTTATTCCTCTTCCAGTTGACTGGCATTTCATAGAAACACAGAATTAAAGTAATTCAAAGAACCCATGTAGTCATTTTAGGTCCAATTTCTGCACAAAAGGAATCTTACCCTAGATCAGTGGTTCCCAAACTTTTTTTGGCCTACTGCCCCCTTTCCAGAAAAAATATTACTTAACCCCCTGGAAATTAATTAAAAAAATTTTTTAATAGCAATTAATAGGAAAGATAAATGCAACTGTGGACATCACCACCTTCCTGGATCACTGCAGCACCCACCAGGGGGCGGTAGTGCCCACTTTGGGAATCACTGCCCTAGACCTTATCTTTTCTTGCTAGTTCCCTTTACTTGTACCTTTGCTTACAGCCCAAGTCTTTTTCTCTCTTCACCCCTCAAGGTGACATCTCAGGTTGAAACTCCCTAAAATCTAATGGTTAATACCCCTTTGGTGAAGTTCACAGAAATTTTTAGATGTGTAAGAAATGGATAAGGTGACATTCAATATTGGGACTCTCCTGGACTTATCTCTCTTAGATAGTGTATTTCTATAGATTGTAGAACTCTCTCTCTCTCTCTCTCTCTCTCTCTCTCTCTCTCTCTCTCTCTCTCTCTCTCTCTCTCTCTCTTTCCTCTCTCTCTCTCTCTCTCTCTCTCCCCCTCTTTTTCCTCTCTCTCTTCCCTATTTCTCTTTCTGTCTCCCTGTTTCATTCTCTCCTTTCTCTCTTCTCTATTTCTCTCTGCCTCCTCTCTCTTTTACTATTTTATTGCTGACATTGGAATAAGAATTTGAGAGAAGTGTACATGAGAAACAGAGAAGCCTCCAAGGTGATAATGGGAAATTCATAAGGTATGTCCTGAGCGTGACTCCCACTGGATAGAAGGTAGGACTTGGTGTACCTTCAGGCTCCTCCTTCTCTCTAATCCCCTTACAGGAACTCTAGGTTCTTCTTGGCATAACTTTTAAAGATAAGGGAAACTGTGAAGCCTCAAACAAAGGAATACCTTTATGACCAAAGGACTAAACTAGAAGTTGTGCCAGTTTCAAATGTTATCACTTGATGATATAATATAAAGGTATTTAAGATGGAAAATTCTTGAAGGGGGTGGGTGGTTATGAAATGATTTCTCTTGTATTCCAGATGGCTTTGTTAGGCGAGAATTTAACTTAACTCAAGTTACTTCAGAGCCTGGATAACAATTTCCCAGCAATAAATGGACTTTTTCTATTTGTATGAAGCAGAAATGAGTGAACATGAATTCATTTGTTCATTCATTCAACAGGACTTTATTATACTCTAAGCACTATGATAGGCCCTGGGGGGAATCTTACACTCTTTTTTAGGAACAACCAATTCCCCTATATATAATTACAAAAACAAAGACAATAAAATTGAGAGGACACTAGACCCTGAAGGCATCAGGAAAGTTGTAAAAGATAGCACTTAAGCTGGGTCTTAATGGGAGTTAGAAATTCTAAGAGGTGATGAGGAGGTGTGGAGTTTGGGGGTGGCACCTTGGCACTGGCATAAGGTTGGAATATCTTACACAGGGAAGAGAGAGTAGATCACTTTGGTTGGAAGAATGTATGAAAGAGGAAAAATAATATGTAATAGACTTGGAAACAGAAGAGAGAGTGGAGCCGTTCTATTTAGTCTGACTTCGTTGCCCCATTTGGGGTTTTCTTGGCCAAGATACTGGAGTGGTTTGTCGTTTCCTTTTCCAACTCATTTTACGGATGAGGAAACTGAGGCAAACAGGGTTAAGTGGTTTGTCCAGCATCACATAGCTAGTAGTATCTGAGGCAAGATTTGAACTCAGGGAGATGAGTCTTCTTGGCTCCAGGCTCAGCTCTCTAGCCACTTTATCACCTAGCCTTAAATGTCAAGCAGAGGAGTTTATATTTTATCCTGGAGCCCTGGCATTCTTTGGGTAGGGAGGTGAAGTGATTAGATCTATGCTTTTGGAATATCAATTTGGCAGCTGTGTAAAGGGTGAACTCAAGGGGGAGAGACAGCTAAGTCAGGGAGCCCAATCAATTAGGAGGCTGTTGCCACTGTCTAGGTGACAGGGGACAAGGACCTGTACCTGGCTGGTGATCTCTCTTGTGAGTGGAAATAGATACTGAAAGGTATGAGTATAAGATCTATATAAAGTATAGATCATTAGGGGTGATGATAAGTCCTCCCATGCTTCAATATGAGATTTGGGCATGTGGGCACATACTTTAGAGGAACATGGGATATGACCAGGTATGAAAGGAGAAGTCATTTCTAACCAACTTACTAGAGTTTATGTTATGCCATATTCCTAAGACTCAAGAGTCTTGGAAATAAACACCCCCTTGAATTCTAGTTCTTGCATCATCTTAGATACCCCCTGGGGACTTGGAGAGTCTGGAGATAGTATAGCGAGCAGGAAGCACGTTGGCCTGGAAGACAGCAGTCACCTAGGTTTAAATCTTGTC
Organism: Gracilinanus agilis; assembly: GCF_016433145.1. Taxonomy (NCBI): domain Eukaryota; kingdom Metazoa; phylum Chordata; class Mammalia; order Didelphimorphia; family Didelphidae; genus Gracilinanus; species Gracilinanus agilis. The sequence goes on along the minus strand of NC_058130.1, from coordinate 338,277,384 downwards.
TCTGACATATCAAATATGTGACCCTAATTGAGTCATCTTTCCAAGCCTCAATTTCATTATCTTTTAACAGAGGTTTGTGAGAAGCAAATGGGATATAAAGGACTTTGCAAACCTTGGATTGCTGTATGAATGGCTCATTGAGTGATGGTGGTGATTTACCCTGGTATAAGGGGATTTCCCCTGGTCATTCTCATCTGCCTACAAATTATGATGGAATCATCTTAATCCTAAGAAACTGGATTACTCCTTCCTCATGCCTCATTCCAAGATATCTTCCTTCCCAAGGTTAAGCTTCCAGAAAGAATAGCATGCATTTGATGGCCTCCTGTCTACTTTCTCATTTCCACTTCTCATTCCCCTGTGATCTGGCTTCTGTCTTCACTTTTGTATCAGGACTGACCTCTCTAAGGTCATTTATGACTTCCTAATTGTCAAATCCAATAACCTTTTCTTAGACTTTATCCTCTTAGACCTCTCAGTAGCATTCTATATTGCTGACCTTTCCTTCTTTGATTCTCTTTACTTTTGACTTCCATAATTCTTCTTTCCCCTTCCTTGGCTCCTGTCCCTTTGGAGCTCCTACTTCCTCATCCTCGTTTTTGTTCCCTATAGGACTCAGCTGAAGTGCTATCTTTTACAAAAGACTTTCCTGATACTCTCAGAGTCTAGTGTCACCCGATTTACTTTGCATTTGCTTTGTATAGTCAGTTTTTCCATCTGCATTATGGAGTTAGGAGCATGGCACACCCATGATCTGGAAAATCCATATAAAATTTCTTGGCCCTACCTTTGTACTAGAGAAGAAGTCTGGATCCCCCGCCCCCCGCCTTTTTTTATGGAGTGTTTGCACTACATAATATGCATTTATGAGTTACTAAACTTTAAAAGATATCTCTACATTTCTAATCTTTGTGTGTTGTCCGCTGGCTTTCATGTTCTTTTCTCAAACTTTCACTTTTTATTTATTTGAACTGTAAAAAGGAAATTGCATATATTTATATCAAAAGATAAAACATATTGATACTATACAATACTGTATACATATTATGCATTGTCTGCTGGCCTTTATATGTGATCTGTGGCTTCTGCAACCCCACCCCCTCCCATTCTTATTTAATTTCTTATGTCAGTTCACTATATGGTGAAACTGCAATGGGAAAAGTTGGGATATCGAAAGGATCCCTGCAGTTTGTAATTGCTTACTTGGGAACAGGTTGTTTCTAAACATGAGAGTGTGAGCTTCTCCCAGGGTCTAACAATGTGCCTAGAATGTAATGAATGCTTGTTGAATGAATGATCAGATGAATGAATGAATGAGTGAGTGAACAAATGGGTGAGGCTCAGGAATGTTCACTCACTTCTATTCCACACAGATAGAAAAAATCCTCCTGTCTTCTGTCTTCCTCTTATTCTCTAGCCCTCTAGGTGTGAATATCCCCCAAGTCTCTGTCCTTGGCACTACCTTTTTTCCTATTCATCCTTGCTATCTTATTCATTTCATGGCTTCAACTATCACCTGTCTGCAAATTATTTCCAAATTACTCTATTGTCCTGACCTCTCACTTGAGTTCTGATCCTGAATTTCTGATGACCAACAAGACAAATCCAGCAGGATGTCCTACTATCATCTTTAACTCAACATTGGACTCATTACCTTCTCTCCCAAATCTTTGCTTTTTCCTAACTCTTTTTATCTCTACCCATGGCACCATACTTCCTCTAATTAATCAAGCTGGAAACCTTCAAGGTCTTTTTTGAGTTCTCCCTAACCCCCAATATATCTAATCAGGAGCAAAGATGTTAATTCTTCCTGCATAGTATCGCTTGCATTTTCCTCCTCCTTTTTTTTTTTAATAGAAAATCAGTTTTACTGACATCTTTTATTTTTGCATAGCCCTAGATTCTCCCCCTACTCTTCCTTTTCTTCAACCATTTCTTATAATAAAGACATTTTTTCAAAGGGGAAATCAGATTAAAAATAAATTCAGCAAAGCTGGGTCAAAGGGAATGGACTTTGTCTCCCATCATTACTTTGATTACCATCTCCTCTCAGACTTTAGTGGAGACAATCCATGCCTCTGAAACCAAAAGCCGTGGGAATAGTAATTCTCCTCAACTGACCAGATCAGTTTCTAGCCCAGTGCCCAAAGTCATCATTTAGGGGAGAAATCATTGTTGAGAAGGGATACACCTTCCTTATCTCCATTAGCAATAACTACTGACCAACTGCTAACATAAGTTGCACATAAATTCAAGAGCTCTTGCAGTGGAAATACTTTCCATACCATGAACTCCTGCTTCCATCTCACCCTTCTCAACTACCATCCAAGGAAGCAAATGATCTCCTCCGGAGAAGAGACCAGCCATCCCCACCAATTGTCAACCAACTGAACATTTATAGGACAGACAAAACAGTCTGTCTGAAGTGACAAGGAAGCCTGAGGAAGAGACAGAAAGCACCGCATTGGAAGCATCCAGACCCTGAACCCAAGAGCCTTGAGAATAGCAATGTTTCTATCATGGTGTCTGCAGCAATCATCTTGGGAAGCAACTCCATGTGGAGATGCAGCCTGGTATGGATGTTACAACCACAGCTACCAAAGACCCAGGAAAGAAGGTTCTTGCCACCAAAGTTCTTGGCACTGCAAAATGGTTCAACATCAGAAACTGATATTATTTTTTCTGTGGAAATGACATTAAAGAAGCCTTACCATCTGCCTTGCTACTATATCACAAGGAGCATGAGACTTTTACATTTGACTTGCAACTAAAACCATCCTCGTTTCCTACTCCATTAGAATGCAAGGTCCTTGGGAGCAGAGCTTGTCTTTGTTTTCTTTTTGAATCTCCAAAATATAAATGTGGTACAGTGCTTTGCACATTCATTCATTTGTGCTTCCAAATTGCTTTCCAGAATGGTTATATAAATTTACAGCTCAACCAACAATTCATTAGTGTACTTGACTTTTTACAGCCTTTCTAACAGTTGATTGAATTCCTGTCTTTTATCATCTTTTCCAAATGGTTGGGTATTGAATGATACTTTAGGTTGTTTCTATTTGTATTTCTTTTATTATTTGTTTTGGAATGTTCTTTCTTATGACAATTATTTTGAAATTCTTATTTTGAGAAATGTTTCTTCATAAACTTTGACCACTTCTTTTTTGGGGAATGGTTATCTGCCTATATATATCTTGGATATTAAACTTTTATCTGAGACAATTGATACAATTTTTTACTCTAATTTGCCACTTTCCTTTTCTTTTTTTTTAATTTTTTAATCATTTATTAATATTCATTTTTTAAAACCCTTGTACTTCGGTGTATTGTCTCATAGGTGGAAGATTGGTAAGGGTGGGCAATGGGGGTCAAGTGACTTGCCCAGGGTCACACAGCTGGGAAGTGGCTGAGGCCNTGATTCATGCTCCTACTTTCCCCTTCACCTCCCGCTCCCCCCCCACCCATAGCTGATGCACATTTCCACTGGTTTTAACATGTGTCCTTGTTCAAGACCTATTTCCAAATTGTTGTTAGTTGCATTGGTGTGGTAGTTTCGAGTCCACATCCCCAATCATGTCCTCCTCAGCCCATGCGTTCAAGCATTTGTTTTTCTTCTATGTTTCCTCTCCTATAATCCTTCCTCTGAATGTGGGCAGCGTTCTTTACCATAAATCCTTCAGAGCTGTCCTGTGTCATTGCTTTCTGCTGGTACAGAAGTCCATTGTATTCGAATTTTACCATAGTATGTCAGTCTCTGTGTACAGTGTTCTTCTGGCTCTGCTCCTTTCGCTCTGCATCAATTCCTGGAGGTCTTTCCAGTTCACCTGAAACTCCTCTAGTTTATTATTCCTTTCAGCACAATAGTATTCCATCACCAGCATATACCATAGTTTGTTCAGCCATTCCCCAATTGAAGGACATCCCCTCTTTTTCCAGTTCTTTGCCACCACAAAAAATGCAGCTATAAATATTTTCTTACAAGTCTGTTTATCTATGATCTCTTTGGGGTACAAACCCAACAATGGTATGGCTGGATCAAAGGGCAGGCATTCTTTTATAGCCCTTTAAGCATAGTTCCAAATTGCCAGTCAGAATGGTTGGATCAGTTCACAATTCCACCAGCAATGCATTAATGTCCCAATTTTGCCACATCCCCTCCAGCATTCATTACTCTCCCCTTCTTTCATTTTAGCCAATCTGCTAGGTGTGAGGTGGTACCTCAGAGTTGTTTTGATTTGCATTTCTCTAATTATTAGAGATTTAGAACACTTTCTCATGTGCTTATTGATACTTTTGATTTCTTTACCTGAAAATTGCCAATTCATGTTTCTTGTCCATTTATCAATTGGGGAATGGCTTGATTTTTTTATACAATTGACTTAACTCCTTGTATATTTGAGTAATTAGACCCCTGTCAGAGTTTTTTGTTATAAAGATTTTTCCCAATTTGTTGTTTCCCTTCTGATTTTGACTACATTGTTTTTGTTCGTACAAAATCTTTTTAGCTTAATATAATCAAAAACATTTAAATTACATTTTGTAATTTTCTCTAACTCTTGCTTGGTTTTAAAATCTTTCCTTTCCCAGAGATCAGACAGGTATACTATTTTGTGTTCACTTAACTTATTTATAGTTTCCCTCTTTATATTCAAGTTATTCACCCATTCTGAATTTATCTTGGTGTAGGGTGTGAGATGTTGATCTAAACCTAATCTTTCCCATATTGTTTTCCAAATTTCCCAGAAGTTTTTGTCAAATAGTGGATTCATGTCCCAAAAGTTGGGCTCTTTGGGTTTATCATACATTGTCTTGCTGATGTCATTAACCCCAAGTCTATTCCACTGATCCTCCCTTCTATCTCTTAGCCAGTACCATATTGTTTTGATGACTGTTGCTTTATAGTATAGTTTAATATCTGGTACTGCTAGGCCCCCTTCCTTCACATTATTTTTCATTATTTCCCTTGATATTCTTGATCTTTTGTTATTCCAAATGAAATTTGTTATAGTTTTTCCTAATTCAGTAAAGAAGTTTTTTGGTAATTTGATAGTTATGGCGCTAAATAGGTACAATAATTTGGGTAGGATGGTCATTTTTATTATGTTAGCTTGTCCTACCTATGAACAATTAATGGCTTTCCAATTGTTGAGCTCCAGTTTTATTTGTTTGGAAAGTGTTTTGTAGTTGTTTTCGTATAATTGCTGTGTTTGTTTTGGTAGATAGATTCCCAAGTATTTTATATTGTCTAGGATGATTTTAAATGGTGTTGCTCTTTCTACCTCTTGCTGCTGTGATATGTTGGAAATATATAGAAATGCTGATGATTTATGTGCATTTATTTTGTATCCTGCAACTTTGCTAAAGTTGTTGATTATTTCTACCAGCTTCTTAGTTGATTCTCTAGGATTTTTTAAGTATACCATCATATCATCTGTAAAGAGTGATAGCTTAGTCTCCTCATTGCCTATTTTGATACCTTCAATTTCTTTTTCTTCTCTAATTGCTACTGCTAGTGTTTCTAGTACTATGTTGAATAATAGAGGTGATAACGGGCATCCTTGTTTCACTCCTGGTCTTATTGGGAAGGCTTCTAATTTATCCCCATTGCATATAATGCTTGTTGATGGTTTTAGGTATATACTGTTTATTATTTTTAGGAAAGATCCTTTTATTCCTATACTTTTCAATGTTTTCAATAGGAATGGATACTATATTTTGTCAAAGGCCTTTTCAGGATCTATTGAGATAATCATGTGATTTTTGTTTGTTAGACTGTTGATATGGTCAATTATGTGGATGGTTTTTCTAATGTTGAACCATCCTTGTATTCCTGGTATAAATCCCACCTGATCATGGTGGATGATCTTCTTAATTACTTGCTGGAGTCTCTTTGCTAATATTCTATTTAAGATTTTTGCATCTATGTTCATTAGGGAGATTGGTCTACAGTTTTCTTTCTCTGTTTTTGGTCTACCTGGCTTTGGAATCAGTACCATATTTGTGTCATAAAAGGAATTTGGTAGGACTCCTTCTTTGCTTATCATATCAAATAATTTGTATAGTATTGGGATTAGTTGTTCTTTGAATGTCTGATAGAATTCACTTGTGAATCCATCAGGTCCTGGTGATTTTTTCTTAGGGAGTTCTTTGATAGCTTGTTCAATTTCTATTTCTGATATGGGATTATTTAGGTATTCTATTTCTTCTGCTGTTAATCTAGGCAATTTATATTTTTGTAAATATTCATCCATATCTCCTAAATTGTTATATTTGTTGCCATATAATTGGGCAAAATAGTTTTTAATGATTGCCTTAATTTCCCCTTCATTAGAGGTGAGGTCTCCCTTTTCATCTTTAATACTGTCAATTTGGTTTTCTTCTTTCCTTTTTTATTAGATTGACCAGTACTTTGTGTATTTTATCTGTTTTTTCAAAATACCAGCTTCTAGTCTTATTTATTAATTCAAAAGTTCTTTTACTTTTGATTTTATTAATTTCTCCCTTAATTTTTAGTATTTCTAATTTAGTTTTCATCTGGGAGTTTTTAATTTGCTCGCTTTCTAATTTTTTGAGTTGTATACCCAATTCATTAATCTCTGCCCTCCTTAATTTGTTAATATATGCACTCAAGGATATAAATTTCCCCCTGAGTACTGCCTTGGCTGCATCCCATAGAGTTTGGTAGGATGTCTCATCATTGTCATTCTCTTCAATGAAATTGTTGATTGTTTCTATGATTTCTTCTTTGACTAGCTGGTTTTGGAGAATCATATTGTTTAATTTCCAATTTGTTTTTGATTTTCCTATCCAGGTGCCCTTACTAATTATTATTTTTATTGGATTATGGTCTGAGAAGGTTACATTTATTATTTCTGCTCTTTTGCATTTGTTTGCAATGATTCTATGCCCTATTACATGGTCAATCTTTGTGAATGTACCATGTGCAGCTGAAAAGAAGGTGTATTCCTTTTTGTCCCTATTTATTTTTCTCCACATATCAATTAAATCTAATTTTTCTAGGACTTCATTCACCTCTCTTACCTCTTTCTTATTTATTTTTTGGTTTGATTTATCTAGATCTGAAAGAGGAATATTTAGATCTCCCACTATTATGGTTTTACTATCTATTTCCTTCTTGAGCTCTGCCAGTTTCTCCTTTATGAATCTGGGTGCTGTACCACTTGGTGCGTATATATCGAGCAGTGTTATTTCCTCATTGTTTATACTGCCTTTAATCAGGATGTAATGATCTTCCCTGTCTTTTTTAATCATATCTATTTTTACTTTGGCTTTGTCAGAGATCATAATAGCCACTCCTGCCTTCTTTTTCTCATTTGATGCCCAAAAGATTTTGCTCAAGCCCTTAACCTTAAACTTGTGTATGTCTACTCACCTCAGATGTGTTTCTTGTAGACAACATATGGTTGGATTTTGGTTTCTGATCCACTCTGCTATTTGCTTCCGTTTTATGAGCGAGTTCATCCCATTCACATTCAGAGTTATAATTATCAGTTGTGCATTTGCTGACATTTTTGTATCCTCCCCTAGACCCACCCCTTCTTCTTACACTATTTTCTTTTAAACCAGTGGTTTGCTTTGAGCCAGTATCCCTTATCCCCTCCCTTGATTGACTTCCCTTTCTGCCCTCTCTCTTGTTATTCCCCTCTTTTTGTTTTTTAAAGGCCTAATGAATTCCCTCCGCCTTCTGCTCCCCTCCCTTTTTTGACCTCCCCACTCCCCTGCTCCCTTTGGTTTTACCCTTCTGAGCTCCTCAGAAGGGTAAGATAGAGTTTTTTATCCCAATGGATAATAGAACTACTCTTCCCTCTCCGGGTTGATTACACTGATAGTAAGGTTTAAATATTACCTATTAATATTCTCTTCCTCTCCTTCTTATAATAGTATTTATCCCCTCCCCTTCCCATGCCCTCTTTGTGTATAATAGAATATCCTATTTTTCTTATTCACTCAAGTTTCTCTTGGTGTCCCCTATTATTCCCTCCCCTTTTTTCCCACCCCCCATGTCATCTTAGACCATTTAGTATCCTGTCCTCTCCCTATGAATTATTCTTCTGGTTACTATAATAGTGAATATTATAATAGTGAATAGAGTTCACTACAGAGAATTATACATAGCATTTCTCAACATGGGAATACAGATAATTAGATCTTATTTAAGCCCTTAAAGAGTCAAATTTAAAAAATTATGAGTTTTCTTTCTTTTCCCTCTGTTTCTTATTTACCTTTTCATGTTTCTCTTGATTTTTGTGGTTGGATATCAAACTTTCCATTTAGTCCTGGTCTCTTTTGTGCAAAAACTTGGAAATCTTCAATTTTGTTGAATGCCCATACTTTCCCCTGGAAGTATATAGTCAGTTTTGATGGGTAGTTGATCCCTGGCTGAAGGCCCAGCTCTCTTGCCTTTCTGAATATCGTATTCCAAGCCTGGCGGTCTTTTAGTATGGAGGCTGCCAGATCTTGTGTGATCCTGATTGGTGCTCCTTGATATTTGAATTGTCTCTTTCTGGCTTCTTGTAAGATTTTTTCTTTTACTTGATACCTCTTGAATTTGGCTATTATATTCCTGGGTGTTGACTTTTCTGTGTCCAGTGAAGAGGGTGATCTATGGATCCTTTCAATATCTATATTGCCCTCTTGTTGTAGAACTTCAGGACAATTTTGCTGAATAATTTCTTTAAGTATGGAGTCCAAGTTTCTATTAATTTCTGCTTTTTCTGGAAGACCAATAATTCTCAAATTGTCTCTTCTAGACCGGTTTTCTTGGTCTGTCACTTTTTCATTGAGATATTTCATGTTTCCTTCTATTTTGTCAGTCTTTTGACTTTGTTTTATTTGTTCTTGTTGTCTTAAGAGATCATTGGCTTCTACTTGCTCAATTTTAGCCTTAAGGGACTGGTTTTCGGCTATGATCTTTTGGTTTTCCTTTTCAATGTGGTCATTTCTGGTGTTCAATTTGCTTATCAGTTCATTTGATTTCTGAGCCTCACTTTCCAATTGCAAAATTCTGCCTTTTAAACTGTTATTTTCTTGCCAGATCTCTTCCATCTTCCTCAACATCACATTTTTGAACTCTTTCATAGCTTGTGACCAGTTTTCATTGTTTTGGGAAGGTTTGGATACTTGTTTGTCCTCCTCTGTTGTCTGGATTTTCACTGTGTAAAAGTTGTGGAGTGTTCCAGAGTTTTTCTTGATGATCTTTTTCTTCTGGGGTTCTCGGCTTGCCATTGTTAGCCCCGCCCCTTCTCAGCTTTGTCTTCACACTCAGGGTCTGTCTGCTCTTTCTAGGCTCCCGAGGAGGGCTCAGGTCTTCTTGTCCTCCGGGTCGAGCCTCCTGGTCGTCCCCGGTCTGCCCCTCTGCCCGAGGCTCCTTCAGCAGTCTCAGGAGCTGCTTCCACAGCTGCGCTCCCATCTGCACAGGGTCCCCACTTGAGGTCCAAGCCTGCGCTCAAGATCTTTGTCTGTGCCTAGGGCTTTGCTTTCACTGGCGCAGACGCTCGGGATAGCTCGCGTGCATTCTTTAGCCACTTGGGGTCCTACGTCTTGCAGCTCTCAGGTACAAGCCCTGGAGCTGCCAGTGACTTACTGGGTGCCCCAATCCTGTTTTCACTCTTGTGTGTTGGCCTTGGCGCTCTGCATGGTGTGGGGGGTGGAGGAGGGGCTTCTTCCTCTCGTGTTTTAGTGAGAGCTGTTTCACCCCTTTATAGCGTGGAAATGCCCTGATTCCAAGTACCTTCAATGCTGCGCCCTGTTGTGGGGTCCCTTCGTTTGTCTGGATTCGTTTTTATGTCCCCTTGAGGAGTCCTGTATGCTTCGGTTAGGAGAGATCGAGCAGCTGCTCCTTACTCTGCTGCCATCTTAACCAGAAGTCCCCACTTTCCTTTTCATCTAAATGCACTAGTTTTTTTTTTTTTGCATGTGTGAAAGTTTTTCATTTTAATGCAATCTAAATGATCTATTGTATCTTTTATAATTTCTCTTTATCCTTTTCTTAAGAATTTGTCTCTTTGGGGCAGCTAGGTGGCTTGGTGAATAGAGGTCCAAGCCTGGAGAATAGAAGTCGTGGATTCAGGTTTGGCTTCAGACACTTCCTAGCAGTGTGATCCTGGGCAAGACACTTAACCCCAATTGCCTACCTCACACAGCTCTTCTGCCTTAGAACTAACTTAATATCAATTTTATGGTGGAAAGTAAGAATAAAAAAATCTACCCTCTGACCATAGCTGTAAAAGGTATATCATCTGTTTATCTTTTATTTTTTTTAATGGTATGATCTTTAATTTTCAGGTCACACATCCATTTTGAATTTTTTTTGGAATATAGTATAAGATGTTACTCTAAGCCCAATTTCTGCCAGTCTCCTTTCCAGTTTCCTTCAGCAGTTCTTATCAAATAGGAAGTGCTTCCTTAAGTAATTTGTATTTTTGTATTTATTAAACATTGGATTATAAAGTTCAGTTATTTTTTATTCTTCCTTATCTAATCTGTTTCACTGGTTTATTTTTCCATTTTTAACTAGTATGGTTAAAATAGTTTTGATGACTGCTACATTATAAATACAATTTTAGGTCCAAAAGTGCTATCCCCCTTTTATAACTGTCTTTCCCTCACCATAATTTCCCTTACTTTTCCAGATCATTTGTTCCTCCAAACTTTCACTTTTATTTTATCTAGTTTCCTAAAGTATCCCTTTGGTAGTTTGATTGGCATAAGACTAAATCTGTGAATAAACTTTGATTGTATTCCCATTTTTATTTTATTGGAATGGCTTCCAAATGAGCACTGAATATTGTCCAACTATTTAAGTTATTCTTTCATCTCTTAAGGAGAAATTTTATGATTTTATTTATATCAATATTGAGCGTGTTTTGGTAGACTCCAAAATTTTTATGAATTATGTAGTTTTTAAAAATGGAATTTTCCTTTCTATTATTATCTCCTAAGTTTTGTTATTAGTACAGCAAAATTCTGTTGATTTTCATGAGTTTATTTTGTAACCTACAATTTTATTGAAACTGTTGTTATCCTTTTTATTTTCACTGTTATTATTCTAATTTAGGTCCTCATTTGCTTTTTGTTAGACTATTTTAATAGCCCTCTTTCAGTCTTCTTGCTTGCTTCTGGTTCTCCTTTCTCTAATCCTTTTTTTCATATCACTCTCACAGTAATCTTCCTAATCTGCAGATATGATCACACCATTCCCCTTTTCAAAAAATGTCAACGAATGGCTCACCATTGACCACCATCTAATGTCTAAATACTTAGCTGAGTAATCCAGTCTTAGTATTCTTAGCTGATCTTGTCCTGCTTTCTTCTCCTGGTGGTCTACCTCCATGCCTGAAATAGATATCCCTCACACCTCTGTCTTTTGAAAATCCTCCTTTTTTTCCCCCCTGCACATCTTTTTCATGAAGTATTTCTTATCATGGCCACTGAAGGAGTCCTCTCTTGTTAGAAATTTCTTAGTCTATTTTAGGTGACCTTTACATGCACTTATAATATCATAACTTCCATTACAAATTTTTTGTATCTGACCTAAATTATAAGCTCCTTGAGATGAGGGACTGTTTTTCTCCTCTTTTTTATTTCTATCTCATAGAATAATATCTTGTCGATAAAAAGTGTTTTAAAAAATGTTTGTTCAATTGAATTTCAGTACTTCATTGGGACTTACAATCTTATAATTATAAAAGATATTAATATATAATAATATAATACATAATCTTATACTTTTTAGTTTTTAACTCATAGCATGGTGTCTTGTCAAAAATAGTTGTTTTTAAAAACGTTTGTTGAATTGAATTTCAGTTCATCATTGGATCTTATAATCTCTTTTAGAATGGACAGAACTGGGCAGTGGATCTTAGAAGGAATGTTCAGGATTGTGTTACTCTAATTACTCTGGAGATGCCTTAAGATGAATATCCGGAATCCATGGCCTGACTCTAGAAAGTCACTCTGTACTGACCTGAATGATCTGGGTGAATCTCAGTTCAGATTCCTAAGCCCAAAGCATATATTTAGGGCTAGAAGGAATTTTAGAGGTCATTGAGTCCAACTTCCTCATTTTAGAGATGAGGGAACCAAGGCCCAGAGGGGTTCAGTGATAGCCTAGAGTCACACAGTTCATTAAGCAGTATTTTTTTGAATTTAGGCTTTCCTGTCTCCAGTTACAACACCTTATCCATTACATTACATTGTTTCTGAGACTTAGAAATTCTTGAGCTGGGACGGATCATTATGTGGCTTCAAAGAGTGAAGGAGCAAAGTGATACTATAGTATCTTGGGACTGTGTATTGGTTCCAAGGCAGAAGAGAGGTAAGGCCTAGAGAATGGGGGTTAAGTGATCTGCCCAAGGTCGCAGACAAGAAGGGCATATTTGAACCCAGGACCTCCCATCTTTAGACTTGGCTATCAATCCACTGAGCAACCTCCTGCTTCCTGGTGATTGCTTTTTAAGGATTTAAGTTTCTAGTTGCTGGCATTTATCTTTCAGAGAATCCATGCTCCTTTTCTGTAAGATGGCTCCCTCAAGAGTAAATTATTAAAAGAAAATTTTTGGGTCCACTTTAATCATGCTAAAAAATTCCCTGTATTAGAATTAATTGAGAAAGATTATATAAGAGAGACTGTGAATCTGAAATTAGGAGATGGAGTTCGACTGAGTTCTAGATCAGCCTCTTTAAATCTAGTAAAAGCACATAAAGGCATACTAAATGACTAGGCAAAATGATGTGACATTAGACAAGTCACTTGGTTGCTCTAAGCCTCAATTTTTGTCATTTAAATAGGTTAAATAGTATTCATATCACAGGGTTGTGATGAGGAGAAAATGGATAGATATTTTTGATGTGCTTTGTAACTATAAAGATTAAATACTATCAAGTAAGCTTAAGTTATTACTATTCATTTATAAGTGTTTATTAAGAATAAAGCTTGGGGTTAGGCACTGAGGGAGAAAGGAAGGAAAATAAAACATCATGAACTCAAAGAATTAAAAATCTAGAAAGTTTTAATTAGATATACAAACTTGGGTATATCATATTTGAATAGCTAGGTAGCAGAATGATTGGCTTGGAGTTAGGAAGTCCTGAGTTCAAATCTGGCCTCAGACACTTGTTAGCTGCATAACCCTAGCCTAGAGCTGGAGAAGTATTGGCCCACCTGCAGAGCCAGCACTCAGAGAGTGGCTCCGTTCCCCCTCTTCCCAGTACCTGAGGACATTTTTTGCATGTCCTACCCCTTGTTCAGCCACCTTAAGCAAGCACTTATAACCTTCTCATTTTGGGGTAATGGGAGGTGGGGGGCTCACAGGCAGCTTGAAATTGTAGCCTGAGTATGCAAACTTGAAAACCTTTGCCAATGCTGCCCTAGGTAAATTGTTCAACCTTGTTTGCCTCAGTTTCTTCATCTACAAAATGAGCTGGAGAAGGAAATGGCAAACGACTCTGGTATTTTTGCAAAGAAAACCCCAGCGGGGTCCCAAAGAGTCAGAGATGACTCTAATGATTGAACAACAACAACAATATACATGTATATATCTATGTGTAGATACACACATTTGTTCTAAGCCTTCAGTTAATTAATTATTTTTTTTCAGAATATTTTTTCATGGTTACATGATTCATGATCATTCCCCCTCTCTTTCTTCTCCCCTTCCAAAATTGACAAGCAGATCCACTGGGTTATACATATATCATTGTTCAAAACCTATTTCCATGCTATTCATATTTGCATTAGAGCTATCTTTTAACATCAAAACCCTAATCATATCCCCATCGACCCATGAGATCAAGCAGTTGTTTTTCTTCTGTGTTTCTGCTCCCATAGTTCTGTCTCTGAATGTGAATAGTGTTCTTTCTCTTAAGTCCCTCAGAATTGTCCTGGGTCATTGCATTGCTGCTAGTAGAGAAGTCCATTATGTTCAATTGTACTGCAGTGTATCAGTCTCTGTGTACAATGTTCTCCTGGTTCTGCTCCTGTTGCTCTGTATCACTTCCTGGAGGTCTTTCCAATTCACATGGAATTCCTCCAGTTCATTATTCCTTTCACTGAGCCTGTAATTAAAATGGCATTTAGATCTCCTAAATGGAAATGGCTTCTAACAATGTAAATTGGTTGTTTCTTTTTTAATGTACAGTTTTAAGGCAATGATTGGGACTTTGAACAGTTATATGAATTGTCCATGATCACAAATCTGGCACATGTCAAAGATTAGAGATAAACAAAGGTATTTCTGACCCCAAGATTGACTCTCTGGTCGTGAAACTTCAGTAAGGTCTCTTTCTCTCCTCGATCATATCCTATCATATCCTATGATATCATATGTTATCATATGTCATACCATACCATATCATATCATATATCATATTGTATCCTAGCATATAATGTCATGTCATATCTATCTGTCTATCTTCCTACACACATAGGTATACACATTCTCCCGAATCCATCGGTCTCTCTATCTTCCTGCCCACACATGTATACACATCCAACCTTCCATCCCTCCATCCATCCATCCATCCATCCATCCGCAAACATACACATAGCCATCTTACAGTAAAGGAATATTGGTTCTCTGGCAGATCAATGCCAGAAACTATAAGCTTAAATCTTATAATTATGTTTGTGTAAACACACACATAAACACACACATAATTTCCTGCCACTAAGATTTGCTAAGATACAAATGGGCCAGAAAGAATTTACTTTTACAAGGAGTGTTTCCTTAACCTGTGTATCCTCACTGATTTTATATTTCCTTTTCTTTTTGGTAACATTGTTTTGGTACTGCCTTTAGCTTCATTGACTGTGAAAAAATGAACTTTTATTTTGAAATAATAGGCATAGCCTGCCCAGTGATTTTCTTTATTATCTATCGAGATTATTTGAAAGTTCAAAGAAATATGCCGAAAACCTGAGTAGTTGTCTCAGTGGAATTTCCTCTTTACTTGACTAATTAAGACACACACCAAGCACTCCTCCCATCTGTTATTTGAACTTTCTTTCCCTTCTGTGTTCCTCTCTAGGATTTCTCAGAGCCTCAGATAAAATGACCAGGTTTAATCCATTTGTTTTTTCGTGTTTTAGCCAGCCTATAGCTTTTGGCAGTAAGCAAAGATTAAGCGATTTGAAGATCAAAGTTTTTATTTCAGACTAGCAAAGTATTAGATTTGGTAGCATAAAAGTGACTACTAGAATCAATTCACTGGTTGTTTATTTATTCAGAAGGAATTTATGAAGTGCTTGCTGTGTATATACAGGGGCTTGGGAGAAATTGTCAAATAAATTACAGCTTGTAGTCTGGGGAAGAACAAAGACCTGGGTCACTTTGCAGTTAGTACTTTCCTCAAGATTGCCTAGGAATTTGGTGAGAAGTGAACTTTTCTTTTGCCAAATAGCTCAACGATTTAGTTTCTAAGCATCAGGTCATAAACAGATGGACAAGCTAGAATTCTTATCTTTCAGATTTTGTCAAATTGCTGAAGTATTCATTTAGAGAAAGGACAGAACTTTTTCCACTTGAAATGCACAAATGGGATGGGAGGAATGTAAGTAATGTTGATTTTTATATATTTCACCCTGTCACTTTATTTCAAATCTGCACCTCCAGTCATAGAATTGATCCTAAGTGAGGCAGAAGGTAGGGGATAGGCAATTTGGGTTAAGTAACTCACCCAGGATCAGATAGGGAAGTGTCTGAGGTCAAATTTGAACCTAGGATCTTCTGTCTCAAGGCCTAGCTCTCTATCCCCTGAGCCACCTAGCTGCTCCAACGCTGCCTCTTTAAAGAGACATATAATGAACAAGCAACTCGTAGCCTGAATTGTAATGAAAAAAAAAAATAAACCCTTACCTTCTGTCTTAAAATCTATATTGTGTATTGGTTCCAAGACAGAAGAGTGGTAAGGGCTGGACAATGGCTCATTTTGCAGTTAGCATTTTCCCCAAGATTGCCTAGGAATTTAGTGAGAAGTGAACTTTTCTTTTGTCAAATTGCCCAGGGTCACCCAGCTAGGACAAAAATTAATATTTTAGGTTGGCAGAAAAAGAACCCATATTATTAGTTTTTTATCACTAAAGTCCAGAACTAATGGCCAATATAAATATAGGAGAGTATCTACATGCTGACCCTTCTGTTCTTTGGCTAATCATTTGTTTATTCGGTGGCTGCCGGGGTGCTGTTAACACAGCAGAATTGGACTAACAAAATTATTGATCCTGGAATAGTGTTTGTTTACCCTTTCTCCCCAGCTAATTGTTGTTTCCCGGACATGCTTTTGGATGTCTGAGAATGTCTTTAAAGAAGAGCCCCTTAATGAGGAAAGCAGCCTCATTTAAACCAACAACCATAGGTGACAAGTGCTTTAATCAGAGGTTTTAGTGGGAACCAGCAGGATGTTAGCAGGCTCCTGATTTGTGTTTTGGCTGTGTTAGATAATAGCTATTAGCATTTATATAATCCTTAAGATTTGCAAAGCTCTTAACTCATTTGATCCTTAGGACAGCCCTTTTTATAGATGAGGACACTGAGGCACATAGCAGTGACTTGCCTAAGTTCACAGTTAAGTGTCTGAAGTGAGATTTGAATTCAGGTCTTCCTGACTCTTAAGATCTATACTCTGCACTGTGCCACCTAGCTACCTGGATGTGACCTTAACACACTCTATAAATGCCAGTATAAAGTAAATAAATTAAAAAAAAGCCAAATACCCAGAATTTTTCCATCCCAGATGAGTGGATTGAGACTTGGAAGGATCCATAGTTCTGTCAATGTTGGTGTGGCATGGCTGGTGGTATGTCAGACCCAGCCAGGAAGCCTTACATTCAGGTACTACCTTGGATACTTAGGAGTGGTATGACCCTGGGTCAGTCACTTAATTTCTCTGAGTCTCACTTTTCTTATCTGTTAAGGTGGGGATAACAACAACATCTACCTCACAGGGTCATTTTGAAGGTCAAATGAGATAATGTATATAAAGAGCTTTGCAAACCTGAAAGTACTCTATAAATACCAATTAGTATGAATTAAATGATGTTCAATCTGTTTATGGTCACATAAAAGAAAACCTGTTTCAATAAAGTAGAATCATGGTTTATTGTTGACATTTTTTCTCCCAAATTGGATGAGTCAGATTAAGCTCCTACTTTATTTCTCAGACCTGACTCTGAAAAAAATTTTGGCTCTCTCTGAAAGTAAAATTTTCTCTTAAAAATAAAGATATGCCACCTATCACATCAAAAAGAATGCGTTCTGAAAGCAAACACAGAAGAAAATGTCTTAAATATTATGAATTTGGAATAAGTGTAGACTCCTCAATGGCACTACTTTGAATGGGCCAACACCATGAATATAGACATTGGGGCATACTTCTTTCCAAGAATCAGTCTGATGATCCTTGAGATCCCTTATAGCTCTAAAATGATATGAGTCTATACTTTACAATTACATCTCGTACCTTTCAAGAATGTGAATGTTGCTCTGGCCTCAAGAGAGAAAGACTGTCTCTGTGAAGATGTTTCACTGTGAAATTCCTATCTTTAGGAGTCTTAAAATACTTATATATATATATATACACATATATTTTATTTTATTTTCATTACTTATTTTTTATATTCTATTTTTCATTACAAAAAATGACTCTGTCACTGAGGTTCCCCTCCAATGTCTAACTAGTGCATGGAGGCAACCCTGGGTTCTTCTCTACCAGAAAAAAATCCAAGTTCTGGAAGGTTCTACCAAGATGGAAAGACTCAAATATGATCTCAGTAATCAGTCTGGGTCTATTGTCTGGAAATTAATCTAGTTAAATTTGGAGAGACTCCACACTTCCTTGGGTGTAGTGTGGATGAATTATTTAGGTTAGAGAAATTTTGAAGACCATCAATGAAGATTTACAAAGGGGTTTTAACCAGCATCATTGGGAGGAATACACATGCTGACATTATGGATCCTTGAAGAGTTGAGATGATATTATTTTCCTTCTATGGTAACTAACTCTAATATAACACTAACTTCCCATTGTTGGAAGGGCTGCCATTGCCCATATTTCAGGAAGAGAGACGCCAAGAGTTTATTGTTTTTCTATTCATTCATGTCCAATTTTCTATGACCTCAATTGGCATTTTCTTGGCAAGACATTAGAATGGTTTGTGATTTCCTTCTTTAGCTCATTTTATAGATGAAGAAACAGAGGTAACAGGGTTAAGGGACTTGCCCAGGGTCACATAGCTAAAAAGTATCTAAGACTAGATTTGAACTCAGGAAGATGAGTTCAGGCACTGTGTTCTATGATCAATACCACCTAGCTGCCCATGGCAAGAGTTAGATTCTAGTATGTAGTTGTTGACAGAGATAGTTCTTATGTCAGCTGCTGTAGCTACATCTGCTTAATATAATCTATTGTTTCTCAGTAGAGAGTGGTCTCTGTATTTGAGTTGACTTCCAAGGCACCTTTTAAGATACTTTATACCAACCTTTTGTAATGCTTGGTTTTCTACAGATAGTCTTCTCCCAAAGATTTTGAAACTGTGTTTTAGTCATAACATCTGTCCCATGAAATAAGTGGCAAATAACATCTGCTTTGCAGATGGAAAATCTGACACATGGGAGATATCAAACCAATGCTAGTTTGGCCATTGATCTCAATTCTCTGGATTCTATTCGTGATATATCTAATTGGTCATATGGTACCAAGAAGATAAGCTCCAGTACAGAGATACTCTTGTTTAGCCTGAGGCCAGATTTCTAGCAATACTGAAGCTTTGGAACATGGAACACAAAAGAAAGAAAAGGTTTGAATGGGCAAATAGATATCACAAAGCCCATGCACTTTATTTTGTAGGAGATACAATCAAAAAGTTATTCAGAAAATCATGTATGGTATGAAATAGTGGATGACCTCTTGATTTAGTCCTGTGATCCTAATAGTAATGGTAGGATTTAAAGTTAGGTGGGACCCTAGAGATAATCTAGTCTAATGGTCCTCATTCCTCTTATTAGGAAACTGAAGCTCAGAGAACTTAAATGACTTGCCTGATGTCAGACAGATAGTAAGTGGCTGAGCCAGGATTGGCATATGCCCTAATTCAATATTAGTTGTTTTACGTATTCTATTGCCAGCAAGAAGGCCAGTTCTGTTGTTGGATTTCTAGATTTTCAACTCAATAGTCTAGGGGCTATTTAGTCTAAAATCAAGAGGTCTCTGTAAGTCTCACTGTGAAGTAATATAGTTTTATTATATATATTATTTTAATATATCATATTTATGTATTATATTATTCTATATTATATAGTTATAATAAATAATATAATTATATCATGTAATAGTTTTATTATTATATCATTGTATTACAATAAAGTATTTAAAATATACCCTAGTACTTCATAGAGCAGTTCGGAGGCAGTTGGGAGGCGTAGTGGTTAGAGTACTGGACCTGGAGTTAGAAAGACCTGGATTTAAATTTGGTCTCAGAAATTTATCAACTATATGGCCCTGGTCAAGTTCCTTGTGTTCTATTTGCTTCAGTTTTCTCATCTGTAAAATGGAGATAATAATAATAGCACCTACCTTTATTGGGGAATAAATGAGATTCTTTTTTAAACCATCATCTTCTGTTTCAGGGTCAGTTCTAAGACAGAAAAGCAGCAAAGGAGAGCCAATAGAGGTTTAGTGATTTGCCCAGGATCACACAGCTAGGAAGATATACAGGAAAAATGAGATATTTGTAAAGTGCTTAACACTGTGCAAGGTACATAGCAGATACTTAAATGCTTATTTCCTTCTGTCATGATGCTGAACCCATCTAGGAAAAATAAAACAAAATTCACAGCATTACAGTTTTGCAGCATGGAGACACTTTAGAGACCATCTCATCTAATTTCTTCATTTTACAGATGAAAGAACCAAGGTCTAGGTTATGTGAATTGCTTAAGATGATAAGAAAAGTGGCAGAGTCAAGGCTAGAACACGAATCTCCTGACTTCAAGCATTAGAAATCTTTTCATTTCACCTTGAGTATAAGGTATCTAAGGGAACAGGCTTGAGAATTTTAGAAAGACGTGTTTTGTGTGTGGTTTAAAATAGGCACTTATAGAGGTTGGCTTCAGCTTTATGAAAAATGTATCGGGTCAGCGAATTAGAGCTGGAGGGAAGCCGAGAGATCATGATGTCAAGACTTTCATTTTACAGATGAAGATGGTGATGCTCAGAAAGGTAAAACCACTTACTCCTGCAGTGAGCCAGTAAGGGAAGAGAAGGTAGAATTTTAAACCCAAGTTCTTCTTGCACTCTATCGGGCAGTCTCTCTCTCTCTCTCTCTCTCTCTCTCTCTCTCTCTCTCTCTCTCTCTCTCTCTTTCCCCATAGCTGTGACAATGGGTTTATTACCCCTGATCATCTGGCCCTCACATACTCAATCATTCAGCACCTGACAGTGGTACAATAGACTTGTGATTGGGAGGATCTGAGTAAAAATCCAGGCTCAGATATTTACTAGTTGTGTGATCCTGGGCAAGTCAATTAACCTCTTTGTGCCTCCATTTCCCCATCAGTAAAATAAGGATCATAATTATCATGTAGGATTGTCCTATTATTCAGTTTTTCAAGCATCTCTAACTCTCTGTGACCTTACTTTGGGGTTTTCTAGGCAAAGATACTGGAATAGGTTGCCATTTCCTTCTCCAGATCATTTTACATATGAGGAAACTGAGGCAAAAAATATTAAGTGATTTACCCAGGTCACCCAGCTAATATGTGTCTGAGGTCATATTTGAACTAAAGAAGATGAATTTTCCTGATTCCAAGCCCAGAGCTCTATCTACTGTGTCATTTAACTACCCCATATTCTAAGGATATTGTTAAATAAGGAATGAAGGGATGAATGAATTGGGGGAGAGAGAGGATACACACACTCACCCAAAGACCTCTGTGTGAGTGCTGCTGGCAGAAGGGTAATGCCTCTCCCCACCTGANCAAGAGACATGAATAGGCAATTTTCAGGTAAAGAAATCAAAAGTATCAATAAGCACATGAGAAAGTGTTCCAAATCTCTAATAATTAGAGAAATGCAAATCAAAACAACTCTGAGGTATCACCTCACACCTAGCAGATTGGCTAAAATGAAAGAAGGGGAGAGTAATGAATGTTGGAGGGGATGTGGCAAAATTGGGACATTAATGCATTGCTGGTGGAGCTGTGAACTGATCCAGCCATTCTGGCTGGCAATTTGGAACCATGCTCAAAGGGCTATAAAAGACTGCCTGCCCT
>NC_058130.1:338214547-338256003 GCF_016433145.1 Gracilinanus agilis | reverse complement strand
TAATAAACTGGAGGAGTTCCAGGCGAACTGGAGAGACCTCCGGGAACAGATGCAGAGCGAAAGGAGCAGAGCCAGAAGAACATTGTACACAGAGACTGATATACTGTGGTAAAATTGAATGTAATGGACCTCTGTACCAGCAGCAATACAATGACCCAGGACAATTCTGAGGGATTTATGGTAAAGAAAGCTACCCACATTCAGAGGAAGGACTGCAGGAGAGGAAACATATAAGAAAAACAACTGCTTGAACGCATGGGTCGGGGTGGACATGATTGAGGGTGTGGACTCGAAACTACCACACCAATGCAACTACCAACAATTTGGAAATAGGTCTTGATCAAGGACACATGACAAAACCAGTGGAAATGTGCGTCGGCCATGGGTGGGGGGAGTGCGGGGGGCGAAGGGGAAAGTAGGAGCATGAATCATGTAACCATGTTAAAAATGAATATTAATAAATGTTGGGAAAAAAGAAGGTAGTCCCCTGCCTTCAAGGACTAATCTAAAAGGGGGAGACATTATACAAAAGGAGACAGGAAAGTAGGGGGAATGAGACAGTAGAGGGTGCCTAGGGAGGAAGCATCTTGTTTTGTGGAATT
This sequence comes from Gracilinanus agilis, assembly GCF_016433145.1. Classification (NCBI taxonomy): domain Eukaryota; kingdom Metazoa; phylum Chordata; class Mammalia; order Didelphimorphia; family Didelphidae; genus Gracilinanus; species Gracilinanus agilis. Next base: position 338,255,401 of record NC_058130.1, on the reverse strand, counting down.
GAACCAGGCAGGGCAGTAGATACAAAGTGGGGATATGCTATAATAATAGTAGCTACCTCACAGGATGGTGAAGATCAAATGAAATAATATTAGTAAAGATTAAAAAATTTTAATAGCAGGATTCATGTTCATGAAATAGGTCAACATGACTACTCTTGGCTAGATTAGTTGAGCCTTAATTCACCTCTAATAGTTGATCAATTCTCAGTTCTATTGGTGAGTTAGAGGGGTGTCTACTTGAGCATATGAAAGCTTCTTCAAGTGAAAGGGTAGATCTGAACAATTTGTTTCAATGGCCATGAAGGTGGAGGAAGCAGGCTCTGTGGAGCTCTTGGAGCTTACTTAGACAATGAAAAGACCAAGGCCATCCATTATATCGGAGGCCATCACTAGCTGTCTTGACTTTTGTTTTGCCTTTGGACTTTGATGATTCTGGAAGAGGGAGTGAGGCTGATGACTTTGTGCAACTCTACCTCACAAATCCAGTTCATGTGCCATTAAATCCAATTCACGGTCCTCTTCTGGTATGATGGACAACAACCACCATCCAATCAATGCTCTATGAAGCAGCATGGCTTAATTGATAGAGCACTAGAATTAGAACCAAGAAGACTAAAGTTCAAATCCTATCTCTGATACTTAACTATCTGTGTGACCCCGGATATGTCCCTTAATCTCTCTGAGCTTAAGTTGCCTTTCCTGTAAAAGGAAGGGGTTAACCACCAAGGTTTCTTTCAGCTTTAAAATCTCTGATTCTATAATCTTATTGCTGGAGTGGGACTAGTTGATGTGCATTCCTCCTGTGTTGTTTTGCATAGATTTCTCCTTAAAGTTTACAGAAGGGATTGACTTTCTTTGGGAACTGAGAACTATACTTTGCTTCTTGACATCTACAGATGTTTATTCCACAGCTTCTACCACTGTGGAGACCAATGAAGGCAACAATGCACGATAAGTCAGAGAATGGGACAGGAGCCTATTGTGTCTACAGAATGGATACAGTTCATAGGGCACTGTGCCCCCCAAATCAGGATCCTGGGGCATACTGAGCAGGAGGTGTCTGCTCCGGGAACAAGGAGCCCATCAGTCAGTCCTCAGTCACGAATAGCCCCAGTGACCTGAGGGGACTGATGCAGGGAAGGGGTCACTGACACATTCATCCAGATAGATTTTTCAGGGGGCTTCTGAAAGGAGGGGAAAACAGATGTCATGAGTAATCTATTGGAAGATTGATCCATTTAGCCAAGCAGGTTGGTGCAGGCACAGGTGGGCAGAAGCTCTTTCTTTTTGAGCTGCAGATGGTGAATGAGAAATGAAAAACCAGTCAATCTTCCTTCCTTGGTTGGATGCCCTTTGTCTTATCCCTTCAACACTTTTATTGATACTTTCACTAAGGAATAGCAAAAAAAAAAATCAGTTTGTTCTTTCAGGATATCTTTGAGTAGCATTGCTGTTCTCTGAGTGATCTTTCTTTGAATTTTCAGTGTCAGATCTCTCTGTCTTTGTGCCATCATATTTACTTTCTGGCTGGCAGGTGAAGGCAAAGGACAACAGATTGATCTGGATTTACCTTAGTTACAGGACTTAGGAAAATTTATATTACTACTCCTCTTCCCCCACCCCCCAAGATAAATTAGAGAGCAGTCATTCACTTGAGTTCTCTTAAATACAGAGTTCTCTTAAATATTAGATTCTATAGACTTGCGCTTCTTCTTTTAGTTAATTCATTTAGAGCAGAGAGTCTTAATCTGGAATCTAAGGCCCATAAACTTGAGTGGGTTAAAAATTACATCTTTATTTCTTTTTCTTTAAAAAAATCCCTTTATCTCCTATCTTAGAATTAATATTAAGTATTGGTTCCAAGACAGAGGAGTAGTAAGGGCTAGGCAATGGGGGTTAAGTGACTTGCCCAGGGTCATAGCTAAGAAGTGTCCAAGGTCAAATTTGAACCCAGGACCTCCCATCTCTGGGCCTGGCTATCAGTCTACTGAGCCAACTAGATGTTCCTATATCTTTATTTCATTGTAATTGATTTCCTTTGTAATACTATGTGTTTTGTTTTATATTTTTAAAAACTTTATTCTGTGGAGTCCATAGAATTTAGACAAAGGGGTCCTTGGCACAAGCTTAAGAACTGTTATTTTGAGTCTCATTTGAGAAACAATCATCCATTTGCACATTAGCCTTTAGGAAAACGTCTAACCAGGGTCATGTTGGTCTAACCCTCCCACATTTAATTTAGGACCAGTTCTTGAGAGGCCAATTACTTCTTGACCAGTGTGCCTTTTAAAAATGGGCATGACAGGCTTAGAGATGGGAGTTCAAAGTGTCTGGGTTCAAATCATACCTCAGACACTTCCTAGCTGTGTGACCCTGGGCAAGTCACTTATTGCCTAGCCCTTACCACTCTGCCTTAGAACTAATACACAGGATTGATTCTAAGGCAGAAGGCTTTAAAAAAAAAAATTGGCTTGAGCCTCTGAAACCCTGATTAGGCTCTAAGAGTGCATAGAATTTCCTCTTTTCCTTTTTCCTGGTTGTTCAGGAACAGCGCGTCCATGTCGTTTATTAGGCTGAAAAGGAATGGGATTCCACCCTCTGAATCAAAAACTGGCTTTCTCGGTTTTTAAGAGAAAATGGTCAGCCAGATGTACAGCTTCAATGACCTAGACTTAGTAGGCCAGTTACCATGTCAGGCTAAAAGCAGGCATTTTATTTCTTAGGGTATTCTGTTACTGGAGAATTTTTTTTTTTCTTTTTGGTAGCTTGGAGGAAGACAGTCTTATAAATGTGTTTTTTAATGACTCTTGGTAATAGTGGGAGGACATTTTCTGAAAATAAAAAAAATGATTAAGGCCCTTTGTGTTTATAAGAACTACAGGATACTCAAGTTCCCTTTGTTTAAGGCTTCTTAACCATTTTTGTGTGTCATGATCCCCTTTGGAAATAAATCTGGTGAAGCCTATTGATCAACTCTTTCTCAAAATAATGTCTTTAAATGCACAAAATAAAATACATACAATTACAAAGGAAAAAAGATTATGTTGAAATACTATTAAAAAAAAAACCAAACAAACTTTTAGAAATAAGATTCATGGACGCCAGGTTAAGATGTCCCTGCCTCAGTGAGCCTACAGGGTTAAATTATCACCTAGTTCTTTCTGGGTGGATTTAATCCATCTATTTCCCCTTAAGATAGAGAGATAGAGGGCAAAGAACAAAAATGAAAGAACCCTTCTTTCTGCTTCCATCTGATGTCTGTCCCCTACAGTCTTCAAAGGAAATAAGGTTATAGGGGAACCTTGATGACCATGAATATTTGCTCTTGTTCTGATGTGAATATTCTAAAGCTCACATGAATTTGGTTCAAGAGAAATGTATTTGGTATCTACAGTTGGCCCACAACAAGGCCTCCTGGGGCTGGTGGGGGGAGGCTATAAAAGAAGCTGAAGGCACCAAGATCTTACCCTGGAGGCGTTTTCCCTGTATAGCTGGGTAAATGTAGTTCTTTTGTATAGATAATAGAGTCATTATTCCTTCTGGTCACTCTCTGTAGCATTTGATTGGGACATAAATAAGATATATTTTTGCCTTGAAGCCAAGTTTCTTTAAGGGCTCTGAGGCTGCAACAGCCAAATGGCCCCTGAAAATTTGCCAGGAGCTCTAGGGCTTGGGTCAGTATAATCCCCAAAGCATTTATTAAGTTCCTACTATATGCAAGAGATAGGATAGGGACTGGAATAGTGCTAGACACTGATTATTCATAATAATATCTAACTTTTAGATAGTGCTAGTACCTACTATGTGCCAGCCATTGAGTTAAAAGCTTTCCAAATATTTTTTCATTTAAATAAAAGTTAAGTGATTTGCCCAGAGTCTTACAGCTATCAAGTATTTGAAGCTGAATTCGAACCTAGATCTTTATGATTCTAGACCCGGTATTCCAGGCACTGCAGCCACGTAGCTGATGCACCTTAGATAATATAGGGAACTCCCAATGAGGAAATTCCCTCTACCAATGCAGAACACCAACCTTTATGTAATTTAAGAGTTGTGGAAAGTTGCCTACTGAGATGTTAAGTGAACTGCCAACCAGCGAGCTTATGTGTTAAGAGAGGAGACTTGAACCCAGATCTTCTTGGTACATAGGCCAACTCTCACTCTCTTTTTTCTTTTTCTTTTTTTTTTCTTAAACCTTTACCTTCTGTCTTACTATCAGTTCTTTTAAAAATAATTTATTTATTTATTTTTAGGATCAATTCTAAGAGAAAAGAGTGACAAGAGCTAGGCAAAGGAGGTAAAGTGATTTGCCTAAGGCCAGGCACCCAAGGAAGAGGCTGGATTGGGACGAGGTTCTGCCTGGTACTTAATCCATTGGGCTACCTAGCCATCCCTGTTTTTTTCTATTGTATAATGCTGCCTCATGTTGTACGCAAAGTAATAGAGAAAATGGAAAAAAAGAACAGCTTCATCCCACATAGAATTTCCAGTCTGCTGCAATTCAATTCAGTTCATTTGACTTGATCCACTTCAGTTCCAAAAAAATTTACTAAGTACCAGCTATGTGTGCACGGGGTCCACAAAGGTGAAAAACAGCCTTCCACCTGTCTTTAAGGGGTTTATAGTCTAGAGATCTACAATCTATAATCTTCCTCCAGATCAAGTTTCTAATTGCTGGTGTCCCAGTATTTTGTCCTTGGGCCATCTTCTCATCCAGGTCATGCCCTCAAACTCTAGGTGTCCTACAGGGTTTGGTCCTGAGTCCTCTTCCTTTCTCCCTCTATCCATTTCACATGGTGATCTCATCAGCTCTCCTGGATTTAATGGCCATCTCTGCTGAGAATCTCAAATTGATCTATCCTGCCTTAACCTCTCTGCTGTCACATCTCCAGCTGCCTTTCAGACATCTTGAACTAGATGTCTAGGTAAATGGCACAGTGGTTTGAATGCTGGGTCTGGAGTCAGGAAGATCAAGAGTTCAAATCCTGCCTCAGGCACTTACTAGCTGGGTAACCCTGGGCAAGTCACTTAACCTCTGGCTAACTCATTTTCCTCATTTGTAAAATGGAGATTCTAATAGCATGTACCTCTTAGGGTTGTTGTGAGGATCAAATGAGATAATAACTGTAAAGCACTTAGCACAATTCCTGGCACAATAGTAAGCCCTATATGTTACATATAATTTGTTAATATTATTATTATTATCTTAAATTCAACATGTCCAAAACAGAACTCATTATCTTCCCCCTCTAAATCCTGGATTATTGCAATAATCTCCTAATGGATCTGGCTGCCTCAAGCCTCTCCCCATGCCAAACTATTTTCCATTCAGCCACCAGAGTGATTTTCCTAAAGAGTAATTCTGACCACATCACCTTTCTTCTCAATGAACCTCCAGGAGCAAGTATAAACAAAAGTTTCTGTTTGGCATTCGGAGCCCTTTACCACCTAGCCCCTTCCTACCTTTCCAGTCTTCTTACACCTTATTCCCAGTGCCTATTCTTACATTTAGTGACCCTGGCTCTCTTGGCCGTTCCACAAACAGGATGCTCCATCACTCGGCTCTGAGCATTTTCTGTGACTGTCTCCAATCCTTGGAATGCTTTCTCCCTTCACTCTACCTACTGACCTTCCTAGTTCCCTTGAAACTCCAACTAATATTTCATCTTTTACCCAACCCTGCTTAATTTTAGGCCCCTTGCTCTTTTAATTACTTCCTATAATTTATTTGTTCATATTTACTTGTTTTATTAAATTGGGAGCTCCTTGAGGGCAGGGACCAGGGCATATCCTCTGATCATCCCCCAGCATTTGTTCTGGCTTGTTCGTACATATTTATGTGCCTCCTCCATTAAAGTGGGAGCTCCTTGAGGGCAGGGACTATCTATTACCTCTTTTTGTATCTTCTATGCTTAATACAATGCCTGGCATAGAGTAGGTGTTTAATGAATACTTACTGACAGACACTAACTTGACTATGCACATTTTGAAGAGTAGGAAAAGAAGTGGCATAGAGAAGTTTGACCAAAAGGTCCCTTCCACCTCTAAATATACGAAAATAACATAAATGTAAGCATATGAAACCAAAGACTGTCTGGTTTTTGTTTTTATATATTAACTGATTGACTGACTAGAAATAAAATATCTGTAATTGAACTTCCCTGAGCTTGCTTCCCTATCTGGAAAATGAAGAAGTTGGACTAGGTTCTCTAAGGTCCTTTTGCTGTAAATCCCTAATAATCCAATAATCCTATAAATTAGAATGCAGTAAGTGCCCCAGGGAGGTCATTTTGAGGAGTTTGGAAAGAGTGAGATTACTTCTAGCTGGGAAAATCAGAGAAGGATTCATAGAAGTGATCTCTGGCCTGAACTTTGAAGGAAGAGAAGAATTTAATAGGTAAAAATGTGGAAGGAGTTTATTTCAGGCATAGGGGACATGCCTTCACAAAGATCTGGGATCCAGAGAGCACAGAATGTATCCAGTTTGACTTCTGATTTTGTTAGATTTGAACTCTGAGTTTGTAAAATCCAGTAGTATAAAAAAAAGATGATAGATTGTAGAAAATTTTGAATAAAGTTTGCTGTGGGTGTAGCTGGGCTTCTGGGACTATTCCAGGGGAATGAATCTGGAAAAGTATGGCGACCCATTAGGACACATTAGGAGACAGACCCATGGTTATCCTAGAGAGGCAGTTTCAAATCAGGCTTATTGCCAAGGGGATTCTGAGAGTGTTTAGGGTGATTTCTATCTCTTTCTTCTTTAACCTTTGGGAAAGTTTCCTCTAGGAACTAAAAAACCTTGAGATTCCCACAGAATTGACCTTTACCCTGTCTCCACCTTCCCTGAAATTATCTAGATGGGCAAAGTGAAACACTGATTAAATGAGCTGCCAAAGCTGGTACAATGTATTCATGGTAAATTTGGACATAGCACCTAAACCTTCTTGCTAGTCTCTTAACTTTTTCCTCTAGACTAGACAAGAACTTCAGTATGTGTGAAAGCAACCCTGAAAACAGGTTTTAGAACACAGGAAATATGCTATTTTATTGCTGTTCATTTGTGTCTGATTCTTTATCACCCCTTTTGGAGTTTTCTTGGCAAAGATACTGGAGTGGTTTGCCATTTACTTCTCCAGCCTATCTGACAGATGAAGAACTGGGATAAACAGGGTTAAGTGACTTGCCCAGGGTCACAAAGCTAGTCTGAGGTCAAATTTGAACTCAGGTCTTCCTGACTCCAAGGCTGGTATTATCTGCATTGTGTCACCTCGCTGCGCTACAAGGGAATGAATATTAATTCCTGGGTCTGAGCTTACATCCAGATCTGCTACTTACTAGCAGGTACCATAATATAGAAGCATGGGATATTGATTTTGAAGATCTGGGTTCAAATCTTGTCTCTGCTAATATCTCTGTGACATTGGGTAAGTCATTTCCTCCGTTGGGCCTCAGTTTTTTTTTATCTGTAAAATGAAGGGGTTAGAGGAGATGTTCTCTAAGGTCCCCTCTAGCTTTAAACCTTCTGATCCTAGTCTTTGAGCCTTACGGAATCATAAATTTGAAAGGAACCTTAAGAGGTCATTGAGAACACCACCATTTTATTTTTTTAAAATTTTATTTGGTTTTAAAATTTTCTTTTCTATTTTCATCATTATACGGTTTGGGAAATTGAGGCCCAAAGAGATGGAGTGACTTGTCTAAGGTTACATAGGAGCTATATGATAGAGAGACTATCTGAACTCAGGATTTCTGACCCCTAATTCCCAATTTCTGCTTCCTCTTTTAAAAATGGCTCATCCAGAACAGTTTTCATGAGTAATGTAACCATTTCTCCATTTCCCCCCACCTTAAAAACAAAATAAAACTCTTTAGCAAAATCACATCCTAACGGAGCTAGAAAGACTTCTAGTATCTGTAAAAAGAGAATAATGGTTTTTTGAAATTCCAGCCTCCAGGGCTGAAAGGAGGAGAAAATACACGGAAACCAGTATATATCATCTATAATGCACATGGCATATACAGCTTTAAACTTTAATAGCTTAAAACTGCAAGACTTAGGGGACATCCTGTAGAAACATGGACCATTAGTATCACATCTTCTTATCATCATCCCTTGCCTTGCTTTATTCCATAGGCACAATCCTGAGAAGTTGCATCTGAATTTCTGTCAAAGGAATCAGATTTTTCATAGGCACTGGGAATTCTTGCTCCTTTTTTTTCTTGCTACTTTTGAAAACAATATCCCTCCCTCCTACTTATGTTTTTTGTTTCTAAATCTGGATTTTCATATTTCAATTTTATGTAAGGCAGGAAACACACCTACTAAAAAATGAAGCGAATCAGTTTTTCCTTTGGAGGATAAGCATGTACCTGTTCTAATGTAGTTTTCAAAAATGAAACGGGGAGGGCTCTTCAAAGTTGCACTCTCAGGTGGAAGGAATGGTTGGTATTTAAGTGCCCTTGGAAGATAGTATAGTTGTGTGATAGGCGGTTTTTGCTTTGATGTTGAAAGCTTTCATGGTACCTTATGGTGCCAATTATCAATCACTCATGATTGCTCTTGATATCTGTTCAGTACATAGCTATTATTCTGTCCACTTGAACAAGCCGAGAGTAGGAGATTCTGAGGTTTATGACAGACTAGAGATCATGCCCTGGGTCAAAGGCAAGGAGAGGATTAGTCCAGTGCTCAGAGCCTGGGTCATGGGAAAGGTAGACTTTCAAAGAATGTGCAGGAACTCGAAAGATGAAAGTTAGCTTGGCAATATCTGTAGGGCAACCCATTTCTAGAGCCATCATCGGCCAAGACGAGGGGAGAAGCCCCAGAAACCTCTTTGATTTCTTGCCCGTTTCACATGATGTTTTGTAATAAACATAGTTCAATGACCAAAGTCTAGACAAACAAATCACAGACCTGGCAAATCCCTGTGATCTGATGACATGTTATGTCTCTGAGATGCAATAGGAAGAAGGAGTCAGCTTTGAAATGCTAACACAGACCCTTTGTGAGCAAAGAGCAAATGAGGGCTGTTGAGAAGGGGACTCAGACAAACAAACCCCTCTCTAACCAAATTAGAAGGTATTTCCCACTTCATGGCTTGTGATTTCCCTGGCTCCCTCTTCCTTCAGGCAGTAGAAAGCTCTATTGAACTTTAGTGAAATGGGAGAGGTTTAAATATTAATATTTCTTAGGCCCTCGGGGTGATTTCACCACCTGCTTCCTCTTCCAACAGCTGTCCTAAACAGTTTTCACGAGTGACATACCGTTCCCCCATTTCCCCCCTTTAAAAAAACACTTCAGCAAAGTTGGATCTTAACTGAGCTAGGAAGACTTCCAAAAGTAGTTCATTTGCCTTGGTGAATTTTGCCTTCATCTTTTGGCAGGAGGAGAAATCTCCGAGATAGCCTCCGTTTGCTCTCCTTCTCTTTGTTCCTGGTTGTCAATGAAAGCATAGAGCACAGGGACTCAATGGAATGTTGTCATGATCAGCAAAGAGGACAAACAGGGAAATCCTATTTCTGAAATGCTGGGAAAGATAGAGAAAAAATGCTGAGGGAGACTTGGCCTGGACTGGGTTTCCTGTAAAATGATCAGCAAGTGAAAATTGCTTTATCCCACCCCCACCCCTGCTTCTTTTCTGTGTTCTTCATTAAAAAAAAATGCCACTTATAAATACAGTCCAGCATGAAAGACTATGGATGCAACACAGAACGCTTAGTATTTTTTCATGGATGTAGTAAGGCTGTTTCCATTTTCTAATGATTCATTTGGGGACATTCTTCAAGAGATGTTTTATTTATAATTATTTAAATATTTTTCCCTTTTACTCATCACAGGCAAAGGGACTGGATTGTTTACTCCATGTTAATTGTCTCTCACAAATATTTACTGGATCCGTCTATAAACTGTGCTCTAAATTAGACCAGAAGGTTCAAAACTCTGACTAAGTCTCTGTTTGGTATCCAGCCTTTTAAGGTAATCTCGCTGCTGGTATCTGTGCAATTAGGTGAGAGCATTTTAATAACAGGGAATAATAATTGCTGTTTGCTTATCATGGAGAGGAATTTTCCCCCTCTGCATTTATTTTCAGTGAGTCTAGATTGTTTAGTAGTACAAGGTGAGGCTGATAATATTTTAATTACTATGTAAAGTGATTTTGGGACTGTGACTGAGAAAAGAGGATTTGCAGTGGGTTTTCCTGAGTTTATAGAGAAAGGAAACACTTAGATTCCCACAGTGATTGAAAATGTGGAAATTACTAGAGCAATATTTATTTCTCACTTGTTTTGGTGGGTTGGGTCCAACACTTTATGAGCCCATTTGGGATTTTCTTGGCAAAGATTCTGGAGTGGTTTGCTATTTCCTTCTCCAGCTCATCTTACGGATGAGGAAAGTAAGGCAAACAGGGTTAAATGACTTGTCCAGGGTCACACAGGTAGGAAATGTCTCTGGCCATATTTGGACTCAGCTCCACTCCAGGCCTACTGCTCTATCCACTGTACCATCTAGATGCCTACACTAGAGCAATTTGCCTTTATTTAAAGCAGTAAGTAAATGAAAAGTTTTTTTTTTTAAATTACCTTTACTGAGACAGATTGGACTAGGCCACGAGAGCAAAAGGTATTCTTCTTTTAAGGTTTTTCAAGGAAAAAAAGCTTTTTTTGTCATAAACAAAAATGGATATTTCAATGGACCAATTTTAAAAACAAAAACAAGTTCAATTACAATATTTTATGTGGTCAGTGTTGAACTGACATTTCTATTATAATAGCATCTTTTTTTTCCCCTAGATTTTGCTCATTTAGGGAGTGAAATGGGAATAGTTCCACATATTAAATTTAATTTGAATTGTCATACTGGGTAGATTCATGATAACAATTTATCAGCTTCACTAGATCTAAAATTGGTAGTTTTTCCAAAGACTTCTAATGCAAGAGTCAATTATGCATGAAAGACTGAGAAGTATATTTCATAGTCTTAAGGAATGCTTGTATATTTACACAAATTCATGCAAACACACATGCTATCAGAATGATTACAATAGAAAAATATTGAAAGCTTTTCTCAGAGTGTTTAGAGAGACTAGTCAGATTACTGAACCTTTAAAGTTTTGAGAATAATTCAAAAAATAAAAGTCAATTTCTATAGGAGGGAACTCCCAAGCTCAATAAAATTCAGTGGTTGTATATATCCTTGTGGGAATAGAATTAATTTCTCTGGGAACCTCCCTGAATAATAATAATGGTGGTGGTAATAAAATATTACATTATTGCCATCCAACTTTCTCGTCCTTCTCATGTTTATTACTGTTGTTGTTATTATTGTTGTTATTATATCCTAAATGTTCTGGAACTTTTGGGTTAGGTCCCAAATATTACTCTAATTATAGCTCTAAAATATCTAGTCATCAAGCCTAGTAAATACTTAGGATAAAATGCTAAGGAACAACAAAAGAGGCTTTTTAGCTAAATTGGGGCTAGGCAATGGTGAGGACCACTCCAATCAGGGTAGAATGGATGATAAGTCAATTGGAGAGAAGGAAAAATGACTCCTTTTCTATCTTGCTTTTGTTTTCTCTTCCAAGAAGAATAATTTTCTGACTGGGAAAGAAGAGAGAAGGAACAAAAACTTAGGATAATTGAGAAGGTGTTAAGTGATCACCTAAGATAATGTGTTCCTCTACTTGGTTCAGGCAAAGGACATGCTAGGGTTCTAAAAGAGTTTGTGGTTATGAATGCCAAGTCGTTGTTGGTGATCTTTGACAAATTAAGGAGATTATGAGAGATGCTACAGAAGTTTAGATGGCCAAGGGTTTTTCTTTAAAAACAAAACAAAACATGAGGGGGGCAGCTGGGTAGCTCAGTGGATTGAGAATCAGGCCTAGGGAGGTCCTAGGTTCAAATCTGACCTCAGACACTTCCCAGCTGTGTGATCCTGGGCAAGTCACTTGACCCCCATTGCCTACCCTTACCACTCTTCTGCCTTGGAGCCAATACACAGTATTGACTCCAAGATGGAAGATAAGGGTTTAAGTTTAAAAACAAAACAAAACCAAACCAAAAACAAAAACAAAAAAACAAAAAAAAAACCATGAGGTTAGAAATTCAGATTCTAGATAAGTGAGTTTAACAATTCCTAGTAAAATTTTAGAATACATATATTAAGGGGATTATTTATGAGTAGAAAGGGAAGAGGATATAATTATGATTTGGCGTGGTGTCAGTATGAACAAGGACTGCCTAAATCTCCTTATTTTAACTAGATAACTAGACTGGTCAGTCAGAATGCTAACATACTTGGGATGTGCATGAGGCATTCAGGGAAACACTAATATCACTGGTGTGAGGGCTTATTGAGCGCCTTTCAGAGGTGCTTTCCTCCTTTGGTGCCCACCTGCCACCCAGCTCTCATCTGTTTCTCTAAGGAGCTATAGAATGCACAGCAGCCACACACTGGTATATGATTTTGGCAGGCAAGCTAAACTAGGTTGAAAGTAACTTACAGGTGAGTTAGGGGTGTCTACCCCAGGCATGTGAAGATTTCCCTCTTCAGAAGGGGCAGATGAGAACAATTTGTTCTAATAGCCATGAGGATAGCTGAAGCAGGGCACCATGGGATACTTAGAACTTGGTCATCCATTGAAGAAGCCAGGGTCAGCCATTGCATCCTGAGCCATCACCAGACATCCTGACTTTAGTCTTGCCACTGAACTTTGATGATTCTGGAAGAGAGAATGAAGCTGATGACTTTTTTTTTATTAGACATTTATTAATATTCGTTTTTTATCTGTTTACATACTTTATGCCCCTACTTTCCCCTTCACCCCCCGCTCTCCCCCTACCCATGGCCAACGCACATTTCCTCTGGTTGTACCATGTGTCCTTGTTCAGGGTTTATTTCCCATTCATGTCCGCCTCAGCCCATGCATTCAAGCAATTGTTTATCTTATATGTTTCCTCTCCTGCAGTCCTTCCTCTGAATGTGGGTAGCATCTTTACCATAAATCCCTCAGAGCTGTCTTGTGTCATTGCAGTGCTGCTGGTACAGGAGCCCATTACATTTGATTTTACCACAGTATATCAGTCTCTGTGTACAATGTTCTTCTGGCTCTGCTCCTTTCGCTCTGCATCACTTCCTGGAGGTCTCTCCAATTTGCATGGAATTCCTCCAGTTTATTATTCCTTTTAGCACAATAGTATTCCATCACCCGCATATACCACAGTTTGTTCAGCCATTCCCCAATTGAAGGACATACCCTCCTTTTCCAGTTTGTTGCCACCACAAAAAGCGCAGCTATAAATATTTTCGTACAAGTCTGTTTATCTAGGATCTCTTTGGGGTACAAACCCAGCAATGGTATGGCTGGATCAAAGGGCAGGCATTCTTTTATAGCCCTTTGAGCGTGATTCCAAATTGCCAGCCAGAATGGCTGGATCAGTTCACAGCTCCACCAGCAATGCATTAATGTCCCAATTTTGCCACATCCCCTCCAGCATTCATTACTCTCCCCTTCTTTCATTTTAGCCAATCTGCTAGGTGTGAGGTGGCACCTCAGAGTTGTTTTGATTTGCATTTCTCTAATTATTAGAGATTTAGAACACTTTCTCATGTGCTTTTTGATAGTTTTGATTTCTTTATCTGAAAATTGCCTATTCATGTCTCTTGCCCATTTATCAATTGGGGAATGGCTTGATTTTTTATACAATTGCTTTAACTCCTTGTATATTTGAGTGATTAGGCCCCTGTCAGAGGAAGCTGATGACTTTTATTTTAATTTAATTTTTTTCTCAATTACATGTAAAAACAATTTCCAACATTTGTGTAATCCTAAATGTGGCTCCTTTGAAATGTGAATTCTATGCCAATTCTACTTTTTAATGAGTTCATTTCCTCAGTAAATTTGTATATCTCTTTTTCCATTTGGACAATTCTGCCTTTTAGGTTTCTTTTACCAATTGTCCTATTCCGTTTTTTAAGATATTAGTTTCTTCAGTATTTTTTGTGTGCTTCTTTTACAAAGCTCTTGACTCTTTTTTCATGGTTTCTTCAGTTTTTTTTTTTTTTGTGCGCTTCTTTTACTAAGCTCTTGACTTTTTTTTTTTCCATGATTTTTCTTTATCACTCTCATTTCTTTTTCCAATTTTTCTTCTACCTCTCTTATTTATTTTTTAAAATCCTTTTTGAGCCCCTCCATGAATACTTTTTGGGTGAACAATTTATATATTTTTTGGAGGCTTTGGATGTGGCAGTATTGATTTTGTTGTCTTCTTCTGAGTTTGTGTTTTGATCTTTCCTGTCACCAAAATAACTTTCTACCTTGAGTTTCTTTTTTTTGCTGTTTATTCATTTTCCAGTCTTTTTCTTTTCTTTTAATTAAAAAAAAACTTGTTACTATTGGGCTCTATAACTATGTGAAAGGATCACTGTTCTAAGCTTTAGGTTCTTTGTGCAGCTGCCTTCAGAGCTAGCTCTGGGAGTCTATAAGTTTTCAGTTCTTCCCAGGTAGTATGATGTAAGGACAGGTGTGTTTAATACTCTCCTAGCTTGTGCTCTGGTCTCTGAGTAACCACAAGCACTGCTTTGCCCCTTGGATTTGTGATTAGGGTCCCCTGCTCCCTTGTGGCTACAAGTGCTGGTGTGTGCTAGTGCTCCTTCTCATCCTGTGATCTCAGCCTAGGAACTGTGACCTGGTTCTACATAAGGGCAATGCAACAAGAATCTTACATCCAGAATCAGCAAAGGGATCCCTGTAGTCCCTTTCTGAGCAACTGTCCAAGTCCCCTTAACATCTGTGGTTGAGAGCTCTGGAAGCCTTTGCTGCTGATTCAGCTGCCCCCAAGGCCTGTTGCTATGGTGGGGTCTGCCTTGGCATGCTGTTTTGTGTTCTACTTCCACCCTGGTGCCATAGATCTTTCATACTGGCCTTCTAAGTTGTTTTGGGCTGAAAAATTATTTCACTCATATTTTTGTGGGTTATACTGCTCCAGAATAGGTTTTAAGGTGTTATATTATAGGTTTTTGGAGGATGATTTGGTAGAGATTAATGGGGCCGGGTACCATCTTCACCATCTTGGCTCTGCCTCCTGAGGCCAATGACTTTGTACAACTCTGCCTCTTTTATATCCAATTTATGTGTGAGTTAAAAGACATCACCAGCGATGTCATTAAAAAAAAACCAAACCCATAACTTTCTGTCTTGGTATGAATTCAAAGACAGAAGAGCAAGGGCTAGCCATTTGTGGTTAAGTGACTTGCCTAGGGGCACACAGTTAGGAAATGACTGAATCCAGATTTGAACCTAAAACCTCCTGATTCCAGACCTAGCACTTTATCCACTATGCTACCTAGCTGTTCTCAGTAATATCAGTAATGTCTTTGAGTATGAAGGACAACAATCAACCAACCAACAGATTTGGATTTTGCTAAGACATTTGACAAAATCTCTCATGATATAATGGTGGACAAGTAGGAAAGATGCAAACTTGATAAAAGTAAAGTTAAAGTGGTTTCAGAATTACTTGAATGTCCAGATCCACAGAATGTGGATTAAAGGATCAGTGTCAAACTGTAGTAAAGTCTCTGTTGGAGGACACAGTTGGTAAGTGTCTGAAGTAGGATTTGAACTCAGGAAGATGAGTCTTTCTGACTTCAGACCCAGTGCTATTATCTACTATGTCACCTAGCTGCCCTGAAATCTTCTGATAATCTGCCCTTGTCAGATAATATTCAGAGTATGATGCCCATATCTGGATACCACATTTTATTGGGCACTAAGGATGATTACTGAAAGATAAGCTCAAGAGTTTTTATAGGAGGATAACCAAGATATTGAAGGTACCATATGAGGGCTGGGTGAATGATGGAGTGTGTGTGATAATTAGTCTAGGCCAGTGATGGGCAAACTATGGCCTCGGGGCCAGATGCAGCCCCCTGAAATGTTCTATCTGGCCTCATGACATTATTCCTTAATCTAACGAATACAATGAGTAGGGTACAATACAATGAAACTTTGAAAGAGTTGCCTAAGAAACAGACTGACAGATGAGCATTTCCTTTTCTTTGGGCCCCTCTTTAAAAAGTTTGCCCGTCACTGGGCTAGGCAAAAGAAGATTTAGAGTTAATGTGACTAGCTGTATTCAGATATTTGAATGATTGTTACATGGAAGGAGAATTATATGTATTTTTACTTGATTCTGGAAGGCAGAATTAGGACTAGTGGATGGAAGTTATACCGGGATAAATTGCACTTAAAGTGAAGGAAAAAATGCTTTAACAATTAGAGCTCTCTGGCTTTTGAGAAAGTGAATCCCTTGTTACTAGAGCTCCTTAAATGGAGGCTGGTTGAGCATTTTGGGGGATGGTATAGAATAGATGATATTCATGTCTATAGTCAGGGTTTATCTAGAGGACCTCTGTGGTATTTCCCAATGCTGAGCTTCCTTAAGTTTTTAAAAAGAAGCTATTAGGCCACCTCATTTAAACAACAGCAACAAAGGACAACTGTGTAAATCTAGTTTATTCTATTTATCGTTTTCTTAGCAAGATCTTTAGTCCTTTATCTCACCAAAATGTCATGGCTCGACTTGCCCTGGAAGCTATTTTCAGTTAAACTTTCTGTGTTATCACAATGGTTCTTAAATTTGTAAGGGCAAAATCTTCCCCTGCAGCCTTTTCTTGAAAGCAATCCACCTCTATAGGAGTGGTAATCCTCTTCATCTTCATTATCATCATTATCATCACCACTGACATTTATAGAGGCTTCAATATTTACAAAGTACTTCACATATATCAGGGGTTGACAAACTATGGCTAGTGGGCCAAATCCAGCCCTCTGCCAGTTTTGTATATCCCTCAAGCTAACGATGGTATTTCCATTTTTATTGTAATTATTACATGATCTCACTTGATTCTAAAAATAACCAGGCAAAGAAGGAAGTTAGGTACTAACACAGCTATTACTACCCCCATTTTGTGAATGAATGAATGACACATTTATTAAGCCTGGAGTGAGGAAGACACCTTCCTGAGTTCAAATCTGGCTTCAGATATTTATGAGTTGTGTGACCCTGAGCAAGTCACTTAACCCTGTTTGCCTCAGTTTCCACATATGGAAAATGAAGCAGAGAAGGAAATGTCAAACCACTCCAGTATCTTTGTCAAGAGAATCCCAAGTGGGGTCATGAAGAGTCTGACATGACTGACACAACTGAAATGACTGAACAACAACAAAAAATGTGCAAAGCCCTATGCTTTGTACTGAAGATACAAATAGAAAAACAATGGATAGAGGGCAGGGCCTTGGAGTCTGAAATATTTGGCTTCAAATTCTGCCTTTGTCATATATCAGCTATATGGCTACAGTTAAGTCCCTTAACCTCAAAACTTTAGGCAACTCCCTTAGTCTGTAGGTCACAGAGGAATTGCTGACTTAGACAGGAACAACATGTCGTCTGTATTTATGTGGAAGTTTATACAAATTCCCCATAGTTTTTGAAATCACAGGCTTTACCTACTATAATGTCCAAAAAAAAAGTATTAAAAAGTACTAAAGGTAAAATCAAATACTACAGTCTATTTGTAATGACAATGAGGCTAGTTCATGCTTCATCATAACTGAATTGATATGAAAGATACAATTCTCACTAGCAGCAAGATAATCATCAAATTAGAGAATATTTCAAATTGGAATTTTTTGTTGTTGCTGTCTTCAGTTGTGTCTGCCTCTTTGTGACCCTGTTTGAGGTTTTCTTGGCAAAGATACTGGAGTGGTTTACTATTTCCTTCTGCAGTTCATTTTATAGATGAGGAAACTGAGGCAAACTGGGTTAAGTGACTTATCGAGGGTCACATAGCTAGGAAGCATCTGAGGCTGTATTTAAACTTATGAAGATGAATCTTCTTGTCTCCAGGCTGGGTACTCTATCTACTGTGCCACCTAGCAGCCAGTTGGAATTATCAAGTACTTTATTTAAAAGCCATGGGAAATGGACTCTGACAAGTAACTTTCCCACAGCTTATAGCTCCTCATCAAAATGTCTTCTGGCTGCCCTGTGTATACTGGATAACTACTGGAAAAATCTTACCTGGATTTTTAAGATAGAGGGGATTAGTGGAGGTAGGTAGATTTGGTTCCTCTTGTTCCGTTTGCTGCTTTATGTCAATGGCACAGGATGTTGGCAACAGAGCTATTGATGATTGCTGTGACATCAGCATGGAGAAAGAGTTCAGTATAGCCTCATATGATAGAACAGAGAATTTCTAATAGTCTGAACAACACCAACCATTTCCTCTAACATTTGTGTGAATACTAATAACAACCAGAATTTATGTAGTACTTTAAGATATGCAAAATGCCAATATTATCTCATTTTCCCTCACGATACCCCTGAAAGGCTATTATTATTCCTGTTTAATAGAAGAGGAAACTGAGGCAGATAGGGGTTTAAATAACTTGACCAGGGTGATATCGATAGGAAGGATTTGAACTCATGCCTTCCTAGTTCTAGGTCCAGTGTTCTACCCACTGACCCACTTGGTTGCCTGGTGATGCCAGGTGAATCCTAGATGAGAACTGAATTCAACGACAGCAGTTGTCATAAAGTCATACCCTTAGAGCTAGAAGAATCCAAAGAGGTCATCTACCCTAACTTCCTTATTTGTTAGATGAAGAAACAGACTAAAGAGTTCAAAGACTTGACTATGGTTATTAGTTGGGTGAATAATACCAGATATTGGTTGTTTTCACCAAGGCATTGAGTTGTAGCAAGGAGAGGACTAGATTTGGAGTTAAAGAAACAATGTGGTAAGGTGATGAAGGGAATAAAAAGAGTTAATAATAGCTAGCATTTATATAGTGCTTTGAAGTCTGCAAAATGCCTTTCATATATTATTTCATATGATTTTCAAAATAATCTTACCTGGGATTTGAAAGAGTTGGGTTTTGAAACTGTCGTAGGACCATAGGTAACTGGGTGGTCAGTGGACAGAGTACTGGACCTGGAGTCAGAAAAGCTAATCTTTTGGAGTTCAAATCTGGCTTCACTTACTAGCTATGTGACCTTGGGCAAGTCACTTAACCCAGTTTGCCTCAGTTTCCTCATCTGTAAAATGAGCTGGAGAAGGAAATGGCAAATCACTCTAGTAATCTTTGCCAAGAAAACCCCAAATGGAGTCATGAAGAGTCAGATCTGACTGAAATGATTCAACAACAACATTGGATAAAAGGGCAATAGTTTAGAGGTAGAAGGAAACTTAGAGGTTACCAAGTCTAATGCCCTCAGGTTTCACATGAGGAAACTGAGGCCAAGAGAACTTGTGAACTAGCCTTGGATCATAAAACTAATAAGTATCTGAGGTGGAATTGGAAGCCAGGTTATCCTGAGGCAGCCAGATAGTTCCAAATAAGGAGGGATGAATTTGGTATCAAGAAGATTTGAGTTCAAATCATGCCTTTAAACTGTACTTAGCGATTTGACTATTGGCAAGTGTCTTATCTTCACGCTCTGTCTTTCACCTCTGATTATTTTTGCTGGCTGCCCCTCTACTCCCCCCCACTCCTCCCATGGAATGGTCTCACTCCTCACCTGTGACTTGTCATTTCCCTGGTTTCTTTCAAGTCCCAGACAAAATTCCACTTTCTACAGAACTTCCCACTATTTGTTATTTCTAATTTATTCCACATGCAGCTTATTTTTATATAGTTGTTGGCTAGTTGTCTTTACCATTAGATTGTGAGCTCATTGAAGGCAGGGATTGATTTTTACTTTGTATCCCCAGTGCATAGCATGGTGCCTGGCACATGTTATTGTTAACATGTTATTTTTCAGTTGTTTCATTTGTGACTCATTCTTTGTGACCTCACTTGGAGTTTTCTTGGAAAATACACTGGGATGGTTTGCCATTTTCTTCTCCAGATCATTTTCCAGATCGAGGCAAATAGGATTAAGTGTCTTGCTCATTAAATACCTGAGGCTGGATTTGAACTCAGGTCTTCCTGATGGATAACTAGGTGATGCAGTGGATAGAGTGTGAGGCCTGGAGTCAGGAAGACCTGAGCTCAAATCTGGCCTCAGATACTTATTAGCTGTGTGACCTTGGGTAAGTCACTTAACACTGTTTTACTTAGTTTCCTCATTATAAAATGAGCTGGAGAAGCAAACCGCTCTAGTGTCTCTGCCAAGAAAATGCCAAAGGGAGTCACAAACAGTTGAACACCACTGAAACAACAAATATACCTTATACATTTCCCCTCTGTGCTTTTTAATTGTGCTTATATGAGAGTCTTTTCCTTTCAAACTTGTAATTCCCTGATAAAACCACTGCATTAGGAGTACTTTTTTTATTTCCTCCTATCTTCCTTACTTGCTTTAACCTCCACCAAATCTGACAGGATATGTGTCATCCTCAGCATTTGTTATAGGCAAGCAACCATGCTTCTTGTGAACTTCACCCTGCATGCCCATGTAGATTTATGTTGTGACTTCTATACGAGACCTACTTAAACTTACATGGGACCCTAAAAGATGTAGTTAGATGCCAGTCTGTGAATTTGAATGTGAGTACCTACTTGGGAGAAAAAATCCAAGGGGGTGCAACATGTGGGGGCTTTGTCTGGGATATATTTTCATGCCATTTTAATATGGTGGAACTGACTGGATTGATTCTCTTCCTGGATTTCTCATTCTCAAACAGATTCTAGTTTATAGGGATCAAATAGGGAACAATTAGCATTTTCTCTTTTTTTTAGAATATAATTTAGAAATCAATTTTCTGATGTGTTTCCTCACAAGTCAGACCAGTTCTAATGAGAAAACTTTTGCTTGTTCGAATGCTTATATGCTGATATTTATTAAATTATTGCATTCTTGGGGCAGTGAGGGGGCTCAGTGGATAGAGTGCCAGCCCTGCCTGGAGATGGGAGGTCCTAGATTCAAATTTGGCCTCAGATACTTCGTAGCTGTGTGACTCTTGGCAAGTTATTTAACCTCAGTTGCCCAACCCTTACTGCTCTTCTGCCTTGGAAGCAATACTTAGTATTGATTCTAAGACAGAAGGTGAGGATTTAAAAAAATTATTGAACTCAAGATAATCTAACTACTAAGTCACTTATTGTAGTTAATATGAGGAATTTATATTCTTAGAATACCAGGGCTTAGCAATTTCCCTAGAGCACACTTTGGTAGTTCATAAAAGTTTATTTTGCTCTTTTTCTTTTTGATTTTTAGAAGCCTTAGACTGCTTGTTGTAGCATGAGATCCTTATGGACTACAAGTCTGCAAGATAAATCTTTCCTGCTGGCCTAGACACCTGGAATAATCAACTCCAATTGATTCATTCCTTTTGGGAGGTGTACACATGATCGACATTGACCTCATTCCATTTCCTTTCTGAACTGAGTCTGTCTGTTCTGTCATTGGGTGAATTAGAGAATCCAAGTGGATTGCCTTATACATTGATGAGGATTTATTGGAGAAAATTTGGGTGCCTACTATTATTGGAATGTAATAGGGATTATCTGGCCTGGTAGGGAACAGTCTTTGAAACATAGGCTAAAATGGAGTAGGGCCAAGATGGTAGATTAGTAGCAGTGAAAGATGAAACTGCTCTGAGAATCCTTCCAAATCAATTTTTAAAAAATACCTAAAAAATGACAAGAGTAAAAAACCAATAGCAAGAAAGAGAGAGACATCTCCTGATGAAAACAACTTGAAAGGTAGGCAGAGAGGGTTGATTTTCATGGAATGAGGGGGAACCAGAAGTAAATCTACACACAGAAGAGTACTGGCTAACTACCCCACTCCTACCTGCTGTGCCAGGTTCTGAGCCTAGGCATAGACCAACTTCAGGATTCTGGGACTCTGCCTACACCAACAACAGAGCACCCCACATTCACTTTCTGCAAACCATCAGCAGAGGAGACAGAATCAGTAGCTTTCAGAATTCCCAGGCCATAGGCAAAAAAAGTCTGAGAAAATGAGCAAACAGCAAAAGAAACACTTAACCATAGAACATTTCTATGGTGGCAGAGAGCAAGGCACAGAGTCAATAGGGGATGGTGAGATCCAAGCAACCACATGCAAAATTTCACAGAAAATTGGAAATTGGTCTCTGATGCTAGAAGAGCTCAAAAAGGAACTCAAAAAATCAATTGTGAGGTGAAAGAAAAATGGGGAAAAGAAATGAAAGTAATACAAAAAAGAAAATAGTAGTTTAAAAAGCAAAACTGGTCAATTGGCAAAAGAGGCATAAAAATCCAATGAAGAAAAGAGCACCATGAAAAGTAAAATGGACCAATCAGAAAAGGAAGATCAAAAAGTCATGGAAAAATTCATTCTTTAAAAATTAGAATTGGGAAGATAGAAGCTAATGACTTCATGAGACACCAAGAAACAATAAAAAAATTTAAAAGAATGAGAAAATAGAAGCAAATATGGACTATCTCATTGAAAAAACAACTGACCCACAAATTAGATTCAGGATAGACAATTTAAAAATTATTAGACTACCTGAAAATCATGATTAAAAAAAAGTCTAGACATCATATTATAAGAAATTATAAATGACGTATGGGCAGATTCTTCCTTTCTGGTTTTAGCCTAAAAAGCCCTACAGGTGAGAACAGGATTTGTATTGTGTAGTGATGAAAAGTTTTCTAATTGGTTGCATTGCTGATGACATAGGAGTTGCTGAGTTGAGTTTCTTTGAGAATTGGCTTTTCCTTTGTGACTCCAAGGAGGCAGCACTATTTTGAGATTCCTCCCCAAAACTGAGGGTGGGTTTGGAGGGGAGAAGGGCTGCCCTGTCTCCAACTTGACCAATCAATGGTGGCTGTGAGCTCATTGCAACCACTGTTTCTTTTGAGTTTGCTTCCCTGATGATTGAGCAGAAACCTTGAGGTGGATATGACCAAGACAGCAAGTTGGTGAGCATTGAAGGTTCTGATGAGATAGCCTAGTGATAGCTGAAGTCTTCCTCTTCCTCAACACTTGAGCAGAAGAGAGAGAAGCTACAAACAACAGTAAAGTGGGTTGGCCTAGCAGAGAAATGACATTATTCTTAAATTCCTTTCCAACTCTAAAAGTCAGATGATCTTGGGGATAGAAAGGGAGGGATGGGAGAATACTAAGAAGGAAAAAGCAGTCACATTTGTCAGCCAATTGAATGATCAAAGAACAACGATGAGTCTACAATGACTATGTGACTTTCTGGCTATTTTTAGAGGCTTAAGGCAATAATGTCATTGTTTAGTGTGATGGGGTAAGCTGGCCATAGGGGATTGTCATGGAGGAAAGAGGCTTATTCTGGGTTTTTATGGAGATTGGAGGAATTCTGTAATTTCCTTCCACACTTTTCTTTTCACTGTTAGACCTAATCTGGAACTAGGAAGCTTTGAAGACTCCTCTATGTTCCATACATGTCAGGGGCTGAAGGCCTGAGCAGCACTTTACACATGGCAGTTGAGTTACTTTCTGGCTACTATAGGTAGCTTCAGAACATTATTTTTCCTAAAAAAAAGGTTACTTTCAGAAAGCTGATGTCACTTCTTTAGTGGAGTTCATCCACCCACCCTGTGGTTTCACAGTTTGATATTTTACAGTTTGCATGATAGCCGGGGAGATGGAGAAGGGAATTAACTTGGAGTTAGGCTACCCATAAATACCATCCATGTAATTAGATGATGAAAAGAGAATTCTAAAAGCCTCCAACTCAATTTCCATCATTTAAGGTATATTTATTTAATTAACTGTGACCCTCAGGAGCAGCCTGAGACAGTGTTGAAAATAGGGAGAACAAAGGGGTACAAGGAATTCTGAAACTGATAGTTGCTGCTAATCTAATGCATGCACTTTGGGATTCCTGTCGAAGGCATTCATAGCCCATTTATTCCCCTCACATTTCCGTGGTAGGCTAATTTAATCTGATTTCCTAGCTTTAGAATGAGAAATGTAGCATAATACAAGAGGAACATATGTTTAGAGAAGCCCAAATGTGGCTAGGCCCAAGCTGGCTGTCCAGCTGACAGCTGGAAAGATTATCTAATGTTTCTTTTGAGCCCCAGGTCTTGTATGAAATAATCTGAGGAGCCAGACCAAAGAGCATCACTGTTTGTTTGGGGAGTCAGCTTCCCTGGCTGTTGTGGGAGGAAATGATTTGTTCTGCTGACTCCTTCTCAAAGAATCAGGATGCGTCTTTTATTGAGTGAACCAGATGCTTTGAATCAATTACAGTGGTTTCATTATATTTGTTTCCTGGGTGACCTCACACTCAGGGAAGGATGTTTTGTGTGTGTGTGTTTTGTTTTGTGTTGTTTTCCCCTAGAAGGGACCCTTTTTCTCACGAGGGATTCTCAAAAATTTCTTTTCGAGAGTGAATCCTGATTCATTAAAATAAGGTATGAGTTGGATCTCTCTCCAAGCATCTATTTATGAGATGAATTTTGGGTGAGAGGGCTTAGATTCATAGAATCATGAGATTGAAGATTGAAAGCTGGAGATCTCAAAGCTAACTTCCTCAGATTCAGGGGGTGTAAATGACTTGCCTAAAATTGCAAAAATGGAGAAAAGCACCAGAGGCAGGATTTGAATGGGGGACCTCTAACTCCACAGTCAATGCTCTTTTCACTGTACCAAGAAGCACCTGGAGAGAGGAGTGGGAAATCATAGAGTCAGAGAATTGGAGGGTGCCTCAGGGACTCTCAGGTCCAACCTATCTGAACCACAAGAGTTTGCTCAACAATGTGCCAGATAATTATTTATAATCTTATTTGAAGGCCTCCACTGAGGAGGAACTCATTGCCTCTCAAAACAATCTTTTAATATTTCCAAGATAGCACAGTGGATAATGTGTTGGGGCTGAAGTCAGGAAGAACTGAGTTCAAATCCAGCCTCTGACATTTACTAGCTGTTTGGCCCTGGACAAGTCATGGAACCATGTTTGCCTCAGTTTCCTTTTCTGTTAAATGAACTGGAGAAGGAAATGACTAACCACCCCAGTATCTCTACCAAGAAAACTTTAAATGGGGTCATGACTGACAAGCAGAATGGCTGAAATTTTTGCATTTCCTTGTTGCTAACTTGCTGAAGGTATATGAAGAGAAAGGATTAATAGTTCCAACTTTAGTAAATTTTGCATTGGATTCCATTGGTCAGTGGCATTACATAGCCAGCCCTTGAAGTAAGACACTTCTGAATAATGGCTTGTTTGCCACTCTTCTATTGCTAATTACCAAATGTCTTCCTGAAGTGTAGTTTTTCCTTTCTAGACCATTATTAATTCAGTGAAGGGAATCACTTTTATTTACTTTGATCTCTGTATCTGGGCCTAACTTAGCTTAATGCCATGCACACAGCAGGTGCTTAATCAGTGTTGGTGGAATAGAGTTAAATTTAACTTGTACAGGCCCAAACACCCGTTTATCAATAACCCTACCTTTAACTTTAGTTTGAAGAGATTTTTCCCTTAGTAATATGTCTATCTGGTTTGAGACCTTTCTCATGGGATTTCTTTCAAGTTTATAACTTTCCTCGTGATGACCATAAGTCAAAAGAACCTGAAGATCACTGTAGATGACATTGCAACATCTGTTCCAGAGGGTGAGAGGACAGAAATTATAGGAAGAATTTGAAAGATCCTTCAAAAACCAGGTCAATTTATACATTGATAGCTAGTGACTTCAGAGTCAAGGTGGGCACAGGAGAGGAGAATGAAAAATTTCAATGGAAAATCTTTTTCAGAATTAAGAAATGAAAGATGGGGGCAGCTAGTTGGCACAGTGAACAGAGTACCAGGCCTGGAGACAGAAGGATCTGGATTCAAATATGGCCTCAGACATGTCCTAGCGATGTGAACCCTGACTCCTAGCCTTGCCCTTCTGCCTTAGAGATGTTACTAAGATGGAAAGTAGGGATTTAAAAAAAAGAAAAAGAAAGAAAAAAAAGAAATGAAAGATGAGCAAGATTTATACACTACTTAGAACTTTCATGCTTACATAGCACCTAGAGGCAATCTCTCCTCATGTTCCAAGGTAATCTAAAATCCAAACTCCTGTCTAATTAATTCATGTAGATGAGTGAACAGAGGAAAGGCACAGTTACAATGCTAAGCCCAATTGGCTCATCAAATGCATGGCCTTTTATGTACAGATATGGCAGATAAGTGTATAGGGCAACTAGATTTTGGAAGACCTGAGTTTGAATCATTTCTTAGATACTTACTGTGTGACTTTGGACAAGACACTTAATTTCTCTGAGCCTTAGTTTCTTAATTTGTAAAATGTCAATAATAAAAGATAGATGCTATTGGATTGAGGGGGGGAATCATATATATGAAAGCACTTTGAAAGCCTTAAAATGCTACCTAATTATTAGTTATTACTATGATATTGCTAAAGCCAAATGGACCTTTGAGCTCCTGTCATGAGCTCTTTTAAGAAAAAGTTTCCAATATACTTGATCACATAGTTTGATAAGGATGTGATTAGGGTGTTGATGTTAAAGGATCTCTCTACTTGCATATATGAATAACATGGAAATAGGCTTTGAACAATGATGCAATGGAACTGTTTGTCAGCTCTGGGAGGGGAAAGGGAAGATGGTGGAAAAAAATCACGAATCATCTAACCATGGAATAATATGCTAAATTTAAAAAAAAAAAAGGAAAAAAAGAAAAGAGTTTCCTCTTTTCTGTCTTAGAATTGATACTATGACAGAAGGTAAGGGTTAAAAAAAGTTGAGAATTACTAGACATGGTGAGCAACATCAAACATATAAAATGAAATGGACAACATCTTGATAGGGAGTGAATCAATCAATAAAAATTAATCAATCTTAACTGCCTTTTCTTTGTGCAGAGCATTGTGCTAGCTGGGGATACAAGTCCAAAGAAAGAAATAATCCCATATGGCAAAAGGGACTTGCATGAATACATACATGTGCACGAGTGTATATAATTTTGTTGATATCGTTCAGCTGTGCCTGACTCTTTGTGATCCCATTTTTGAGGTTTTCTTGGCAAAGATATTGGATCAATTTGCCACTTCCTTTTCTAGCTCATTTTATAGAGGAGGAAACTGAGGCGAACAGGTTTACTTGACTTGTCCAGCATCACATAGCTAGTAAGTGTCTGAGGCCAGACTTGAACTCATGAAGATGAATCTTCCTGATTTCAAATCCAGTGGCTCTATCCACTCTGCTGTTTACTTGTATGAAAATATGTGAGTCAGGAAGCCCTGAATTCAAATCTTGCCTCATATACTTACTAGCTGTGTAATGCCAGGCAAGTTACTTAATTTCTGTTTGCCTCAGTTTCCTTATCGATAAATTGAGAATAATAATAGCGCCTATCTCCCAGAGTTTTATGAAGATCAAATGAGAAATAATTGTGAACTGCGTATGTAAATATATGTAAACACATAGAAAGTTAATACATATGTGTGTGTGTCCCCAAAGTCTCAATGCTTAAAGCTGCATTAAGATTTAAAAAAAAAACATCCTGTACATATATAAACACACATACACACCCACACATACTGGAACACACTTATAATATTGAAATACAAAGTAGTTTGTGAGGGTGGTCACTAGGAACTTGGAAGATCAAGAAAGGTTTTATGCAGAAAATGGTATCTGACCTTCATCTTAAAGGAAGACAACAACTCTATAGGAGGAAATGCATCCCAGGCATGGGAGATGGTCAGCAGAAGGACACAGAAACCAGAGACAGAGTCTCCTAGCTGAGGGATAGAGAGATGCCTAGGATGTAGGCTGGTTGCTGATTATCAGGGTCATTTCTGAATCAGGCATCTCTGTGCAGCCAGACCATCAATGAACTAAACCAAAGTTCAAAATCAACTAGAAGAAAGAATCAATATGAGAAGACTCCAGGGGGAATTAGAAATGGTGCAGGTTTGATGTATAGATGCTGATGTAATGCTGATTACAGGTCATCTGTACCAAATAAGCTATTGATGCTGAAAAATGGGAAGTGGATAAAGGTAAATGTTCAGTATTGACTTGGAGTATTAATGTTCCCTATACAAGTTTAGCAATTTAAAGTAATTATTACAACAAAGATGACTTCCACGCCTGAATCTATCCAAATCAAATTGTTTATACAGAACTCTGAATTGATTTGTAGAAGAATTGAGCTGAGAGGCTACCACCATTAGTTCTTTTTGTTTGTTAAAAAGAAAATATTATGAAAGCCTTCTATTTTTACAACATAATAATTTCTAGATATACCTCATGTACCCTTCAAACAACAAAATTCCAATTAACTCTCCTTTATAACAAAGACAAAAAAATGTCACACCAAGCCATTCAATAAATACAATTTTCTGCAAACAGAATGCAAATTTATCCAATCTGCAGTCCCATCAAGGCTCCATTGAAAGGTCAGAGGTATAGTTCTTCTTTTCTGGGACCAAGAGAGGTCATTGCCATCACTCATCATTTAGTTTTGGTTTAGTGTTCTTTTTATTTACACTGCTGTTATCATTATATAGTTTGTTCTCCTAGTTTTCTATATCACTTCCCCTAAATTTTCACATATTTCTCTTAATTCCTTATGGAACTGATAGAATGCTGGACTTTGAGTCAGGAAACCCTCAAAATCAAATCTGGCCTAAGATAATTACTAACTGTGTAATTCCAGGCAAGCCATCTTAACCTCTGTTTGCCTCAGTTTCCTTCTCTGTAAATTGGTTATTATAATAGCACCTATCTCCCACAGTTGTTACGAGGATCAAATGAGGTAATAATTATAAAGTATTTAGCACAATGCCTGGTGTATAGAATGTGCTATGTAAATGTTAACTATTATTAATATTACTACTATAATATTACCACTAGTTGCAATGATATTCCATTTCATGCATATGCAATATTTTATTTATTCATTCTCTAATTACTGGACAGCCATTTAGTTTCCTTTTTTATATAAAAATTACTACAATTATTTTGGTATATAGAAGATCTTTCTTTCTGTCTTTGACCTCCTTGGGTTTATGTATCCTCTGCTGAGATCTGTCTCTAGGTCAAAGGGTACGAATAGTTTATTGACTTCCTGAATAAATTTACTAACTCATTTCTTTTTATTCCACACAAAAAGACACAGTTTAATGCCAAGAATAGGCATAGAAATAGCCTGAGGAATATAGATCTTTTCTCTTTGTCTTTCTTGGGCTATGTGAGCAATACTTAAAAAGTTTGTTTTGGGGCAGCTGGGTAGCTCAGTGGATTGAGAGCCAGGCCAGGTCCTAGGTTCAAATCCGGCCTCAGACACTTCCCAGCTGTGTGACCCTGGGCAAGTCACTTGACCCCCATTGCCTACCCTTACCACTCTTCCACCTATAAGTCAATACACAGAAGTTAAGGGTTTAAAAAAAAAAGTTTGTTTTGTTATTCAGATCTGTCTCACAACTAATATCAGTGTAAATATTGAGCAGCTTTCTTGGTCCCAACAAGTGAGGCAAGATTTTCTATTTCAGGATCCTTCTTAAGGTCCACCTGCCCTTTTCCCAGCTTGTTTGAGTCAGTGAAAATGAACTCTCCAGCCTACTCAA
Organism: Gracilinanus agilis; assembly: GCF_016433145.1. Classification (NCBI taxonomy): domain Eukaryota; kingdom Metazoa; phylum Chordata; class Mammalia; order Didelphimorphia; family Didelphidae; genus Gracilinanus; species Gracilinanus agilis. Next base: position 338,225,840 of record NC_058130.1, on the reverse strand, counting down.
GTTTTAATTTAATTTAATTTTTATTTTTTTTTAAAAAACCCTTACCTTCTGTGTATTGATTCCAAGTCAGAAGAATGGGAAGGGCTAGGCAATTGGGGTTAAGTGACTGGCCCAGGGTCACATAGCTAGGAAGTATCTGAATTCAAACTTGAATTCAGGTCCTCCTGACTTGAGGCCTAGCTCTGTGTTACCTAGCTGCCCCTCAAGTTATTTTAATAATGAAAAATATATGGGCAAGATCTACTTATTCCCTCCTCGATTTTACCCAAATCTGTTCTCTTGTTTTCATGTAAATAAAAATAAAGGAAAAAGGAAATTCTTGGAATACTAAATTTACATGAAAAATAAATGTTCCCTACTGCAAAGACCTACATACATTTTCCACTACCGCATAAAAGGTACCAATTTCAGAGTAGCCATTTATCAACAGGACAACATGAAATGCCTGCAAATTAATGTTATCATAAAAACTCGGGACTTGCATTTCCTGCCCTTTGTTTGGGTAAATGTGTCTCCTTTATCTTGCATTAAAGTAGGTTTTTGTATGTAACATAATGGTTTCCTGTGTGTGCTGAAGAGACATAGAATAATATACGCTTTTTCCAGCATGAGAAAAATGACTTTCCAGCTGCATTGCATTTCTGGAAATGGAATCAACCATAACCACTGGCACCAAGCAGTGAGTGTCTGGACTCCAGTCGAGAAAGGGAGGATGAAGTTTGCACTGCTCTCAAATACCGTCTTTGCCACAGGGCGGATATCTTAATGTGATATTTCTGTACTCTGTAGAAATGAGACTGTGGTTGAAACCAGCACTCAATATCCAACCACAGGCTTAAATTAGCATGTCCACTGGGGTCTTTTTCTTGGTTAGGGTGAGGGGGCTTCTTTTCCATGTAGGGCCAGTTCTTGATTATAAGCGTGTTGATTACCCACTTTATGGATTATTCATAGTAAATGTTTAATCTAATGCTGGCTCCGTCTTCCCTCAGCCCCCTTGCCACCCACCATGTTTCCCACTGTCAGTTAGGATACACTCAGGAAATGCCAACCATTTTTAGTATTAGTTTAAGCAGATAGGTAAATCTGCTACAAAAAATGACTAGAATATGTTTTATATATCAGAGTAAATTAATGGATTCCCATTATAACTATTGTACATTTAGGGGCAAGTGGATAGAGTGTGGGGTCTGAAGTCAGAAAGATACATTTTCCTGAATTCAGATCTGGCCTCAGATACTTTCTGAGTGGAACCCTGAACAAATCACTTTTCTCTGTTTGCCTCAGTTTCCTCATCTATAAAATGAGCTGGACAAGGAAATGGCAAACCACTCCAGGATCTTTGCCAAGAAAATCCTGAATGGGGTCATGAAGAGTTGGATGGGACTGAAAATGACAACAACAATAAATTAGCTATTTAAATTCTGGAAGGGATCTGTCAGCTCATCGATTGGGTATTCTCTCCAAAGACACAGATTAAAACCCACCAGTTCACTCACTGGTGATGATGGGGAGGGTACCTCCACAATGCCACCAGTGCCATGATGAATGAATGAAAAACAACAATTACTACAATCAGAAATGTCTATTAAGTGTCTAATATGTGTCAAGCTCTGTGCTAAGTGGCAATAATACAAAGGAGGGCAAAACTACAATCCCTGCAGTCACTGGGGGAGAAAGCATCTAAACAACTCTGTACATATAAGATATATACAAGCTAAATGGGAGATAATCCTAGAGAAAAGACACTAGCGGTGGGGTCCTGGGGACGCATGGAGGAAAGCCCTCCTGCAAAAAGTGGGATTTAAGCTGAGGCTTGAAGGAAGCCAGAACATGGAGGTGAGGAGTGGCTGGAGCATTTTAAGCATGGGGGACAGCTACTGAAAAGGCACAGATGCTAAAGGAGGAGTGCCTTGTGCAAAGAACAGCAAGGAGGCCAGAGTTCCCAGATTGCAGAGCATGTGGAGATGAGCAAAGTGTAAGACAACTGGAGAGATGGAAGCGGGGCTGGTTGTGAAGTGTGAAGATCTTTAAAAGCCAAACAGACTTCCCTATTTGCTCCTGGTAGTAATAGGGAACCTTCTCTTTGTCAAAAGATCGCTTTGGCAGCTGAGTGGACTGGCGTGGGGAGGGGCTTAAGGTGGGCAAGAATTAAATGTGAATGACATGGAAATCATTGCTTTAGGGGCCCAGGATATGAGAGAGAAGTGAAGACAAACCACTATTCTCAGGGAGCTCATGAAAACATAGATAGGTGATTTTAACCACAGGTCAGATAGAAACGTCCCATGGTCCTGACTTAGGGGCAGTTAGGTGGTCCAGTGGATAAAGTCCCAGGCCTAGAGTCAGGAAGATCTTACTAGCAGTGTGACCCTGGGCAAGTTACTTAACTCTGTTTGCCTCAGTTTCCTCATCTGTAAAATAAACTAGAGAAGGAAAAGGCAAACTACTTAAGAATTTACGACTGAAAAATGACTGAACAACTATGTGATTTTACAGAGTGAGTGCTGTGCAAATATTTCATTTGAGTAGGACATGACTGAATATTAACAAAATGATCCTTTAGTGTGTTTTCCACGAATAAAACCATATTTGTATGGAAATGGGCTCCATCCTCACTTTCTCTATATGTATTATAGATTTTTACATAATAATACACATTAAAATCCAACACAGAGCACTTTTTGGATTGTTGTAGCCTTAGAAGACCTTCCATAAGTGAGAATAATCAAGAATTATTGTACCTTAGTGGGACAGCAGACCTTAAATCAATTTTCTACTATATGAAAAAAAGATATTAAGTAAATAAATAGAATTCAGGATAGGTGACACATTTTTCCCCTTTTCTCCACCCACTCAGGAAAAAAAATAGAAGCAGAGGTAGCTAACTCACCCCTTTTTCTCTAGGGCTTGTTTTTGTAGGTTGTACCATAAATATAGCCTGAAGCAGTTGGCTAATAATATTTCTGCAAAACATTTTAATGGATGTAATTAAAATTTCCTGGCTCTTCCAGTTGGGTCCTTTGTTGATATTTCTTTTTGAAGGCTCATCACCTTTGCTCTTTGTCCTACTGTACAGGTTCCTGTTTCCATAGCAACACGGGGAAGGCAAATGGAACCAGAACTGGGGACCTATTCTCCAGGAACCTGCCTCAGAAAATTCACACCTGAAATAACAACATGCAAATCAACCCAGCATATGATGAACAATAAAAGAGAGAGATGCTTTTTAGAAGATAGCTTATTTGGGTTTTGGAAAGGCATTCATTCTGCTGACAGCTCCTAGATCTGTTTCTATCATTTCTACTTTTTGAGGACCAAATTAAGATCGCGAAAACTCTCCTACAATCCAAAAGAAGCCCCTCAAAAAAGTTTCAGACCTTACAATGCATGGGACACAATGGCAGCTGCAATGATTTGTGGCCCTAGACATGTTTTTTTTTTGGGAAGAGAACAGTTGCAAAAGCATCCAACTAAAAGGTATACTTGGCTCCTGGTTAATTCTACTATTATAACTATTCTGCTGGGTCAGGAAAGAGGATGCTATCCTAAAATTGCTTTTGAGATAGTCAGATAGAAGGGACAACTTGGAGTTCTTTGTCAGAACAATGCCATTTGCTGAATAGTAACAAAGCTTAAAGTTGCTTTACATAAAGGAGCAACATTGATTTGTGATAGCCTAGTGCTAGGTTTGGAGCTATAGAACTGGAATTTAAATTCTGGCTCTACCACTTTTTTATCTGTGTGACCTTAGCTAAGTCACAACTTCCCTCCAACTTCAGTTTTCTTACCTGTGAGAAGAAGGAGTTGCACTAAATGACCTCTGAGGTCCCTTCCAGCTCTTTGGCCACAAAACTCTATATATCACTGTAATAATTGAAATCTACTTGAATGTTTAGAACTTAGAGGACCTACTGAAACTGTTTCCCAGTAAAGAAGGAAATTTTTTATCTGTATCAATTACTTTGAAACATGCTATACATTGCCAGACACAGCTATTTTTACAGCAGTTCACACCTGTTACCTACGTATATTTTGTTTAGGCAACTTCTTGCCTTAGTTTTCAATTATTTTGCAATCGAGGACCCAAAATAGTCCCTATCACCTCCCAACAGCAATGATTAAACATCGTAACACTTCATTTTATATGAACACATACAGTGAAACTATCACACATCAGCCAAGACTCTCAAGTCACATCCTTAAGTTTACCTCACACATTTTTCCCAGGGGCTCACTGCCTCATGTGGTACTTTCATTCATGAGGCCTGGCTCCTTTGCTTCACAATCACCATCCCTGTTACTCTATTTGGTGGGATGCTAGTCAGCATAGCAAGAGGGTGACTCCCACCTTAGCACTTTCTGATCATGTAATCCTTGGTTTGAACCCTTCACTTTGCACCCTACTTCCTGTTTCATCTCTTGAAATCCAAGGCTCAGGAAGATTCTAGGTTCCTCACTTGGCCTGGTCTTTAGTTTATGACCCTTATTGATGCTATTCTAGCTTCTCTTTCCCATGAGGTTCTGCCATCTTTTCCCTCATGCTGCTTCCTGACACTGTGACTATCATATGTTAGCCCTCACTGTTTAAAAGGGCAGCGGTATCTGGTGCCCATAAAATCACCTTCTTTGGTCCAACAGGGACAGAGCTTTTTGCTGTTCTGGAAGCTTCCCAGTAAGTTTTCACAGCTGTTCTGGCTTGCTCCCTGGTAAAAGAGTTGTGGCTATCCCTGAAGCAGAATCCTTAAAGTCTGACCACATTGAGGGATGCATTTTCCTTTCCTTGAGAAGTAAATGCCTGGCCCAAGCAGCAGTTAAAGTCAGCTACCTTGGTTCTGGACAGTATTTAGAGGGTACCCACTCCCCGACAGAGCCTTTTTACTGGGCAGGTGAAGGACCTTCTAGGATTCCTGTTTGGGTTCCAGTTGTTTGTAGATCTAGGAATTTTTCACAACCTTGGACAAGGTAAACTTCATGCTATTCTTTCTATCAGAGAATGCTGCCTGCTGGGTCAAAGAAAATCTCCCCTTCTTAAATAATGTGAAAATTCTAGAAGAATTTTGATAACCTCTTTGAAGTCAAGATTACTAACTAGCATATACTTTAGATCCACCAGGGTCAGGGAAAGACGCCAGCTCCCTCCATTCCCTAAGTCAAGACTTGCCATGGAATATACCTGCTCTCATGGATCAATTTTTGGAAAGTCTGGCCATATTCAAGCAGATGTGGTTACCATTGGGACCTCATTTATCCGGCAATGTGTTTGTACTGAGTTTTCCCTTCTTTAGTCATGGGAGAAGCTGTGGCAGATGTACTGGCACTCTTCTATTTTACTGGCCGGAGATCCTGTTGCATGGGCATGTAAAAAATGAAAGTGGTGTTCTCTGAGGGATTGAACTTGGAGTATATATTTATGTATATGTTTGAGACTGATTTAATCATTTGCTGAATTTACAACTTGTTTATCCTTCTACTTTTACAGTTGAAGAAGGTGAGACCTAGAGTGGTTGTTTTGTCCAAGGTCATAGAGGTTAGAAGGAATGGAATCAGAACTTGAACTCAGTTCCTATGCCCAAGTATCCAATGCTCTAGACTTTGTCATGCGGCTAACAGTGTTTCATTAGCTAAAGCTGCATAATGGTTTTTTTTTTTTTTGATGTGGGTAAGACAAGACCACCCAATTCACTTTTAACTGATGAAAGCTGAAACCAGATCTGTAGAGGTGAAAGGCTTGTGCATTAGCCCTGTGGATAATAGATTTCCAGATGGCTGGAATTTTGCTTCTGTCTCTGTCTTTGGCCAATCACACTGACCAACACACTACTTTGTGTCAAAAGATTCTATGATAGAGTGTGAGTGAATGTTCTGGGCATAGAATAGCCTTTTGCTTTTTCAATAAGATCTCTTTACTTAGAAATGCTACTTGAGGCTCTTGTTGGGGAAATTTGCTGAGAAATCTATTAGAACAGGAAGAGTCTCCAGTTTTGTCTGGTCACCCCCCTCTCCCCCACCCCTCTCTCTCTCTCTTTCTCTCTCTCTCTCTCTCTCTCTCTCTCTCTCTCTCTCTCTCTCTCTCTCTGCTATTCTCTCCCTCTCTTTCCTTTCTTTCCTAGCACACAGTACTACCACTCTCATATATTCCTTTTTGTGAAAAAATGTTTTATTGATTCTTTGTTTTAACACCATAGTAATTTTTAGATACACCACTTCTTCCCACTCCAGTGAACTTGCCTTTGTAACCAAGAAAATGATAAACAAAATCAATGGCCATAATGACCTTGTCTGACATTATATGCAGCGTTCGACCCTTATTGTCTTCTATCCTTTTCAAAGAAAGGAGGGAGGTGGCCTGTTTCTTTTTTAAAGTCACCTTATATGTGGACACATAAAAGTTAGAAGAATATATTTTTTTGTCCTATCAGTCATGTCCTTATGAAAGAAATACTATGCCTTCTTCCTTTGTTTTATTTGCAGGGACATTTGTGTTTCTGAGAAGGAGCTGTGAGCCTTAGTTATTTCCACCCTATTGCCACCCCACCTCCCTGTAATGAGGTTTCATCCAAAAAAGAAGAGAGAAATCTTTTAGCTACTTATGTAAATCATCAGCTGCTTGAAGGGTTATTTAACATTCATTTTAAGGAGAATGATCAGTGAGCTGCTGGGGATTGTGCATGCTATCAAAGTAGAATATACACAGATTTGCATTTGAGCAGAATTGGTATGGTAACACATGTCCCCTGTGTATGCTTAGGGGGTACCCTCAATGCTTGCAGGTTGGCAGGAGATTTCACCTGCTGATTACTTAAAAACATCAACTTATTCATTCTAGGTGGCTCTGGAAGGGAATTCTTTACAAATGATTGGCAGAGTCTGGACCATGAATTAATGTCTCATTAACATTCAGCAGTGCAGTCCCATCTGTCAGGAAAGAAACAACAAAGGTGGCCTGGGCAGGTCAGCCAATGTCAAGAGAGCTCTCAGAAGCAAGCTGGGCTTGATAGTGCTGTAGGCGATGGATGGGCAGAGCACATGACAAGAACTTGGCAGGTATTTTATGCACCTGTCTCCCAGGTGCTGCTGCAGGAGGCACAGAGGTGGCCTGCATTTCTAGCCTCATAAGTCAGCAACAAGAATCAGCATTCAGAGGAGAGAGGTGGAAAATCATACAGTTAGTTTGGTGGCCAAGAGAGAGAAAAAGAGAAGGGTAAATGGTTATTCCATTCTTGCCCATGCTAAGTTGACTTAAAGGATAACCTGACATATATTGGGAAAATTAAAAGACTGCCACAGGCAGGAAATGTTTGGCTTTTGATAACTTTCCTGTTGGTTTCACAAAACAATTTGTGCCAGAGACTTTTCTCTGGTTATAAAAGGGAATGGAGTGTTTCACACATTGTCTATAAATAAGTTCTATTTAATTTAGCTTGGCATCAGCCACAGTGACAACCAGAGATAAAGAGGGCAAACCAAACTTAAGACTTTTTCTTCTGTGAAAATGATTTAATTCACTTCTTGAATTGGGACTTACTCCTACCAACCTGTCAACTTCAGGTCATTTATGATGCTCCAAGATTTTAGAAGCGATTTTTCTGAAGAGAGAGTTGGTTTTTTTTTTGTTCAATAAATAATGAAGAAAATCTTCAGATTAAAATTCTTTGGGAAAAGGATAGCTTAGAAGTAGAAGCTTCTGCAACGATAGGCAGCATCTTGCATTGGACAATGAGTGAAACTAATAAAACAACGACAGTGATGCACTTAAAAGTTATGGAGGTGCTTCGTATCCCTCCGTTGAATGCCCTCAAATGGTTATAATGTGCTTCTCTAGTGTATTATAACCATATACTAGAACTTAATGTGATGTGTACGGCAATTTGTTCCTAGACGAATGTTCTTTCTGTTGTCAGTAGGTTTGTTTCTCACTTGTCACCACTGTTTCTAACCATTTTCTGCTTTCTTTTCTCTTACTTTTCTTTCCTTCTCTCCTCCCACCCATTCTCATTTTCCTGGTGCTTTTCCTAAACTTGATTTCAGGGTAAACATGACAGACTTTTTATAAGTTCTCACTAGCCAATGGTATCTCTCCTTTTTTCTGGATGGTAAACTTGCCAATCACATTTCACCTTTCAGTTAAATTATTTTTCTTGTTTCTCATGCTCAGAGGCTCAAGAAATATGAACTGTTATTATCAATTCCTTTTAAATGAAAATTTTTACATTGTCCTATTAACACTGTCAGAAAGGCAATTACAATCTTATTCAATTTCATAATATTAAAGAATCCATATCAGCAAATATTTGAGGTAGACCTCTTCTGCTTCTCATCATACCTTGTGAATCACTGACCATCAATTGCCTTGGAGGGGTGAGGGGAAGAAAGACAGAGATATGACTGGCTCATGATTGTCAGTAGTATATATGTAGCTGTGGGCAGTAAGCGTGTGCCTCTCTGTTCTATTCAGCTCAGCTCAATCTTATTTAGTATCTACCTCTCCAGACATCCCAGTACCTTCTAAGAGTTCCAGCTACTCTGCCCTTGGTTCAATTTTCTATTTGGTATGGCAGATAGATACATTTCAAAAAGTTCAACAGTAAGTGTTAATCCTTCACAGATGTGCCTACTGACCTATACTGAATAATAATATAAAAAAAGATCTCTGGGACTAATTATCCAGCATCTATGCAGTAGACTGGACCAAACAAACTCAGAAATGCACTTCTTTTGTAAATAAGAGTGCTAAGTTTTATGTTTTAATTGATGGGAGGAAACAATGAAGTGAGAAATAAGGAGATCTCCATTAAACATTTTTTAAACCCTTCCCTTCTGTCTTGGAATGGATGTTAAGTATATGGTTTCAAGGCTGGAGTGTTAAGGGGGCTAGGTCATTGGGTGTGAGTGATTTCCCTGGGCTCACACAGTTAGGAAGTGTCTGAGGCTAGATTTAACCCCAGGACCTTTTGTCTCCAGGTTTGGCTCCCTATCCACTGTGCTACCTAGCTGCCCCTCCACTGACTTCATACCAAACAACTAGGGTTGTAACTGTAGGAATAACAAGGGGGAAAGGACCTAGGCTCTAGGAACAGTTCTGAGGATGACAATACACTCACTGATTGGAAGGGAGTTATTGTTGGTGTATGGGTGAGTTCTGGATTGGGCTTCACTCAGGTCAGTTCTCTGCTTCTCACTACTGGAGAAGGAAATGGCAAACCACTCCAGTATCTTTTGCCAATAAAATCCCCATATGGGGTCGTCACAGAATCAGATATGATTGAAAATGACTGAACAACAATATGAAATGAAATGAGACACTTAAAGGTCATTCAACACTGAGTCAGTCAATAAGCATTTATTAAGTGCATGAGAGTTATAAAGAAAGAAAAATAGTTCCTGCCTTCAAGGACCTCACAGGTTGATAAAGGAGAAAATATGCAACAACTATGTGCAAATAGGATAAATATAAGATAAATGAGAGGTAATCTTAGAGGGGTGACATTAGCATTAAGGGAGATTGGGAAAGGCTTATTGTAGAAGGTAGGATTTTAGCTACAAGAAGCCAGGAGATAGAGGCTTCAGGTATGTGGGAAAGCCAGTAAAATTGCATGGAGTTTAGAGATGGAATATCTTGTGCAAGCAACAGCAAGGAGGCCACTATTTTTGAATTGTAGAATACATAGAACTAAAGTGAAAAAAGATTGGAAGGGCAGCTAGGTGTCTCAGAGAATAGAGCATCAGAAGGTCCTGGGTTCAAAAGTGACACTTTCTAGCTAAGTGACCTTGGAAAAGTCAGTGAGCCCCAATTGCCCTTATCTGTCTTCTTCCTTGGAACCAGTACTTAGTATTGATTCTAAGAGAGAAGATAAGGGTTGTTGTTTTTCTTTCTTTCTTTCTTTCTTTCTTTCTTTCTTTCTTTCTTTCTTTCTTTCTTTCTTTCTTTTAAAGAAGATTGGAAAGGTTGAAAGAGGCTAGGTTGTGAAGGGCTTTAGAAATCAAATATAGGATTTTATATTTCATTCTGGAGGTAAAAGGGAGTCACTGTAGTTTATTGAGTAGAAATGGTGAAATGGTTAGACTTGCACTTTGGAAAGATCACTGGCAAATGAATAGTTAGATTATAGTAGGAAGAGACTTGAGGGAAGGAAAGGAGATTTATGAAGCCATAGAAGGGGACAGATATTCAACAAGGATATACATCAAGCATACTTAGTCGATTCAGCTGAGTGAAATTCTCCTGCCTCTGAGTTGGTTGCGATGGTTTGTGGTGTGTCAGCCAAGTATCAGAGGATGTAGAGTTCTTTTTGGCTATTTTGTGCTCAGGAGACCAAGAAATGATGTCCATAGGCTGAACCCCTGATTCAATCAAGTGTCCATAATGGTTTCAATATCTTTTAAAGAAAAATTAGCCTAACTTGCATGGGGACAGGACTTAGAATATTGTATTTCCCGCAGGATGGATAGCTCCTTTCCCATCCCAAAGCTAGAATGACACTTCCTAAAGAATCAGAAAGTATTGATGGAGGTGACATTGGGGTGAAAACTCACCAGAACTGCCATATATACGGTGTGATGGCTCTGTGAGAACACCAGTATTATTTCTTTATGAATATCTGCTATCTACACACACACACACACACGCAGACACACACACACACACACACACACACACACACACACACCACTCTTACCCAATTGCCACACTGGGCCTGAAATGACTTGATGTCCCTTTACAAGACCAGCAGCTAGATTCCATCAATCACAGGTTATCCCCATTGGCTACTTTTTTTCTCTGAACTATTACAGGTTCATGTCTGTGCTAAATATTTATATGTTTTTCTATCTTCATATGCTTTTTAAATGTGTGCTTCCTTACTAGATTGCTAGCACAATGATGATAATAACTTTGTCCAGTTGCTTCTTTATTTTTTTTAAACCCTTACCTTCTGTCTTAGGACTCACTATTGTGGGTTCCAAGGCAGCAGAGCAGTAAGCACTAGACAAGTGGGGTTAAGTGACTTGCCCATGGCCACAAAGTGAGGAAGCCTGGCTCTCTATCCAATGAGCCACCTAGCTGCACCCTTGCTGCTTTTTTATTTGTCCACAGTTGTTATAGAAAGGAAACCCACTATTTATTTAGGGTACAAGTCAATAAAAGGCTTAATTTTGATTCTAGTCACAAGTCAAGGCAACAAGAAATACTGATTGGTATATAGAGAAGGGATTCTCTATGGGATAAAGGACCTCTCCAAATACAAGACATTTCCCCTCAGGTATATATTATATATATATATATATATATATA
>NC_058130.1:338175664-338209641 GCF_016433145.1 Gracilinanus agilis | reverse complement strand
TCTTTCTTTCTTTCTTTCTTTCTTTCTTTCTTTCTTTCTTTCTTTCTTTCTTTCTTTCTTTCTTTCTTTCTTTCTTTCTTTCTCTTCATCCCTCTGTCCTCTTCTTGTTTTCCTTTTGTTCTTTCTATAGTTTGTATTCCAAGTATTCTTGCACATGAAGAACATGATTGCTGCTAATTATTATTTGGAAAATTGTTTTGGTTTGATTAGGAATTTTTAGTGTGCATTGAAATCTGGAGGCCTTTCATTATGTGGGCTGCCTCCTATTCTGTACTGGGGTTTTTTTTTATTAATATATGGAAATTTAGCTTCATTTGCTACACCTTCTGATGTCAGGAGCATAATCAGTATAATTAACTTTGATTATGTTTCTCCGGTTTGTAGCTCATATTCTCTAATGTCATTAACAAGTTAGATACTGAGTGGCTAATCTACATTTCAGACCTGCTTCCTGAACATAGTATTACCATTGATTTAGATTATTTTAATTCTCCATCACCCCTGGGCATGCCTTTAAGCAACACCATCTTACTGAAAGAACTGTTATCTCATTCAGTAAATAATGCTGTCTGTTTCTTTAAAACCATCATCTGATACATACTGATGTTTTTATTATGTCTGTGAATAATCCATACTTTCTTTAGTTTGTAGCATATGATTCAGTCTAGGGTCCCTTGGACCTGTTTTCCATTTGTCTCAATGGCTGGTAATGTGGTAGCCCAAGAAATAAAATTGGGACCCTTGTCCAATTTCATAGGATTGAGCCATGAAATTTATGAGCTACAGCCTGAAGCAGGGTCTCCTTCCATTGCACACTGTAATTAAAACACTGGCACAGGGGTAGCTGTGTGTCTAATTGTTCTCTCCAGGCTTAGAGCCTGGAGAATATGACTGTGAGGCAGACTTAGGGGCTTGAATCTGGCCTTCTTTTGGTTTTAGAGTCTATCCCTGGACTTCAATGAAAGAACCCTAAATTAGAGTCTGTGTGTGGGCATGGTCAGTCGCAGACTCTGGAAACCCTCTGACTGGCTTTATCACCTCGGTATTTTTCTATTGATGGCTACTAAAAATTTTGTAAATGTTATATCTATGTATAGATGTCTTTTAAAAAATTTTTAAAATTAGCAGCATTTATTTTCTTTCACTTCTATCTCCAGTCCTACTAGGAAATAAAAACAAAATAAAACCTTTGTAACAAATGTGCATAGTCAAGCAAAACAAAGGTCCACATTGGGCAAGGCCAAAAATGTTTGTCTCATTCTGCACTTGAGTCAGGACCATTGTTAATTTTTGTTAATTCTCTGACTGGGTTTATCACCTATGTATTTTCTACAGCTGGCCATTGAATTGTTTGTAAATGTTATGCCTCTGTGTGTTTGTCTATACATGAAAAAAATTATTAAAATGTTAACAAACATTTTCTCTCTCTTCCAATACCATAGAGAAGATTTTGTATTTGACCTTGGAGGTTATAGGGAACCACTGGAGTTTATTGAGTGGGCAGTGGGGTGGCACAGTCCTACCTACATTTTAGGAAAATCAGTTTGGCAGCTGCATGAAAGATTAGAATGAGGAAATTTGTGGCAGGTGGGCCCACCCATAAACAATTGTTATTGTCTTGGTGTGAGGTGATGAGAGCCCGCATTGGAACGGTGGCAGTGTCAGAGGAGATAAGGGGACATATTCAAGAGATTTTTCAAAGTGAAATCCACAGGCTTGGGCAATAGATTGGATATGGGAGTCGGGGTGGGTGAGAAATAGTGAGGAGTGGAGGGTGACATCTAGTTTTGAGCCTTGAGTACTGCAAAGATAGTGGTACCCTCAACAGGAATAGAAAGTTTGAAAAAGGGAAGGGTTTGGGGGAAGGATAATGAATTCCATTTTGGATATGTTGAGTTTATGTTGCTATTGGACAGTTTGAGATGTCTGAAAGTTAGTTGGAAATGTGAGACTGGAGGTCAGCAGAGAGGTTAGATTAGGATAGGTAGATTTGAGAATCATCTGCATAGAGAAGATAATTAAATCTGTGTAGTTGAATAGATCACCAAAAGTAGTAGGAGAGAGAGACATGCATAGTAAGTAAGTAGATGTGACCTAAATGATGATCTAGCAAAAGAGAATGAGGAGAAGCAATGAGATAGGAAGGAGAACCAACAGTGTTAAAAGCTCCAAAAGAATGAGGATAATTGAGAAAAGTAGATTATGGCTAGATGAGATTTCAGAATTCTTGAGCTTGAGAGTGGTGTATTTGAAGACATTGGCAAGCTCAAGAGTAGGATTGTCTTTGTGTACAGCTGCAGTGGGGTAGAATTGGTCAAGGAGAGTGAAGTAGTTTGGGGAATTGAATGGTTAGGAGTTTGACAAAGTATCAACATGTATATTGATATCCCTAGTCTGAAGGCAGGAACTGGGGAGTAGAGAAAGAAAGATTATGGGCCAGGTACTGAACTCATTGAAGAAAGCTCATTGGGAGTTTCCTGGAAGTCTGTAGACAACAGCTACCAGGATTTTGATTGGGTGGAAACTGTGGATTATTTGGACTCCAAAGGAGGAGAGGTCACTGAGAGATGAATGTAGGAGGGCAACCTGCAAGTGACAACAGGGAGCAAGAAGTATCTCAACTCGCATTCCTCAACCAATGAGCTGAGGAGAATGAATGAAATTTAATAGATTATCATCTAATTACTTGGATGTGAATCTGTTTTAAAAAGTTTTTATTGATTCCTTTCATTTTTATACTAGTCATTTTCTGATATGTACTATATCCAATCTCTTCTGCTCACCTTGACCTTTCATGTAACAAAGAAAAATGGTGGACATGTGACATTTGGTAGCTGGTGTCCCTACCTCTCTACTGAGAGGAACATGGTGTGTTCTTTTGGCACTATGCAATTAACCTGAGTCCAGCTGCCTTTTACTGTTGTTTCCACTGACGTTATTCTAGTCACTATATTTAATGTGTATTTGGTCTCTCTTTACTGGATTCAGTTCTGCTTTGTATCAGTTCACACAAATCTTTACATTCTTCATATTTGTTTTGTTTTGTGGCATGATAATATTTTATTGCATACATACTGTTGTTGTTCAGTCATTTCAGTTGTGTCCGACTCTTTATGACCCCATTTGGGGTTTTCTTGATAAAGATACTGGAGTGGTTTGCCATTTTCTTCTCCAGATGATTTTGTAGATGAGAAACTAAGGCAAATGGGATTACCACAACCTGTTTGGCCATTTCTCAATTTCTGTACATCTTTTTGCTCTGTGTCTGCCCCCCCCCCCTTTGTTTAAGCTCCAGTTGGTGCTAAACTTCTCTCTCACTTTTTGCCCTCTTGAGTCACCTAGCATAGGTTTTGCTAGGTACTGGGCACATGGATTTTGCTGCAGTTTTTCTACTCTAGACCAATCTGATTGTAAGGTTGACAATTATTGTCAAACATACAATTATTAACCAATTGTCTAACAATTCTTTCAGTTTCAAGAGAATACTGTAGAAAGTCAGGGGCACACTTTTCTCTGGTCTCATGGACCAAGTACTTTATAGGGGCAGGAGAAGAGAATCGGGATGATTTACTACTGTTTTCTTATTTAATGGTTACCCATTAACAATAGTTTGGAAGTCAGTTTGGTGACGAATAAAGGAGGAAAGAATTGGAGCCAGAGGACCTAGATTTAATTTACTCTATCATTTATATGACCTTGGACAACCTGGGCTAAAAGAATTAGATTAGAGCAGAGGTTTCAAAACCAAATATTGCTTACAACACTGAGGAGTGCTATGTAACCAGATTAAAATGCAATTG
The DNA here is from genome assembly GCF_016433145.1 of Gracilinanus agilis. Lineage (NCBI taxonomy): Eukaryota > Metazoa > Chordata > Mammalia > Didelphimorphia > Didelphidae > Gracilinanus > Gracilinanus agilis. The sequence continues at coordinate 338,205,841 of NC_058130.1, read as the reverse complement.
GTAAATATTTAACAAAATAAAAACACAATAAAATGTTTGTTGTTGATCACTCCCATCAGACTCTTTATGATTTCAGTGGGGATTTTCTTGGCAAAGATACTGGAGCAGTTTGCCATTTTCTTCTATAGCTCATTTTACAGATAAGGAAACTGAGGCAAATAGAGTAAAGTGACTTTGCCCAGGTCACATAGCTAATCAATGTCTGAGGTTGGATTTGAACTTAGATTTTCCTGACTCTAGATCTGGCTCTATCCCCTGAGCCAGTATAACAGCGGAAATTGTTAATAGGTGGTTTTCTAAATCAGTATGTAGGGATCCTTATGTATAGTTTAGTGGTCTCTGTTTCTATCTGAATTTGACATCTCTGCTTTGTCACTCAAGAAGCAGGGGAACAATTGTTCCGAGTCTGAGAATACTGATAAAACTCATCTCATGGAGGGGCAGGAAGGAGAGGAGATGGGTTATTAATTTAATAACTCTTCTCAGCTTCCTACTTCAAATAATCAGAATATTAATTTAGAATAGCTACCAAAGTGAATTAAAAAAAATAATGTGCTCTTTGAGCAAAGCCCATCTTTTGTATTTGTACTCCTAATGCTTTTAACAATGCTTGGCATGTAATAAGCACTTTAAAATGATTTTTATTCATTCATTCATTTGTTCATTCAATCATTCATGACATGTGTATGGGAGAGGAGGGAGACTTGACCATAATCTTGGTCCTGATTAGTGTAAATAATGAACCCCCTGAAATAGCTGTATGTATTTTGATTTATGTTATTTGAAATTATAATCATGCAAAATATGGTAATTGGTTCCAACCCAATGGAAATATGCAGTGTAAACTTAAATAATTAGACTACTTCAGGGGATTCATACCAATTGAACCTGGCTGGTAGATTTCATACAGTTCATGGCAAACCTACCAAGTGTGCCCTGTACAAACTTTGAAAAATCCTATATAGATAATCTCTAAGATTCCTTTCTGTTCTGAATGCTAGTATTCTATAAGCTTCAGGTTAGGCCTGCGGTTTTAGAGTGGGCCCTAGGTTGGTACCTAGGCATAATGATGAATTGGGCAGAACTTATTTTTGCTCCATTCTACTTCTTTGTCAATAGTTATTTTTTCCCCTCTGGGTAGTCCCTTGACTTGAGATTGGGAACATTGTCCAGTGGAATGATACTATCTTTCCTTCTCTCTCTCTCTTTTTTTTATCTTTAATCAAAGAGTGAAAAAGATGAATTTAGCTCCTAAATTTTATGATTTTAGAAATAGCTATAATTCAATTCTATCCAGTTCAACATTTAAAAGTCCCACTTAGTAAGTGCTAAGTATTGTGCTTGTTTTTGCTAGTACAAAGACAAAAATGAAAAGCAAAAAACAAAAAACACCCATTTCTTGGTCTCAAGTTATTTATATTCTCCTGAGAGGAAGAAGATACATGTCTATCAAAAAGTGATATAAGATAATATGAAGAGGGTAGACACAAATGGAATTGGGAAAGATTTATATATTCCAGGTATTCCAGAACTGTACAAAGTCACAGAGATGAGAGATAGATTAAATGCTAAATTAAGATAACTGACGGAGACCAATATGACTGGGAATCATAGTGTGTGAAATGAGATGATGTGAAATAATTCTGGAAACACAGGTGATAGATTGTAATGTTTGAGGATTCTGTATTTTACCCCAGAGGCAGGAGGGGACCAATGAAGATTTTTGAGCAGGGCAGTAAGATTTGTGCTTTCAGAAGATCATTTTGGCTGATCTTTGAAATATAGAATAATAGATTTAGTCAATGCTCTATGTAATCTCTATAAATATTGACTAAAATCCTCTAATTTAAGTAGCAGAAATTATGAGCTATAGGGTCTTTTTAAGGTCCTTCAGATATGGCACTAACTTATTTTCAACTTGTCAATTGTGATCCAAAGGCTCTTTTATCTTTCAGTTTTGCATAGATAGTCACTAGTCCTTCTTCTATCCCTTTCCCCTTCCACCTCCTCCTCCTCCTCCTTCTCCTTCTTTCTTCTTTCCTCTTCTATTTCTCCAACTTTTCAAAGTCATTATGGCATACTGGAATAATATTCTTTAGGGAGCTATCATCCTGCCTATTTTGATGACATTCTAAGATGTGGTGAGCTTGCTTTCAGCTCCATCATCCAGAGAAACATGAAGAATCTGGCCTTTGTATAGTACCATACACAATTTCATTGTCATTGGCCCATTAATAGCTACTTCTGGAATATAGTCCTAGAGTGAGATGTACAACCTCCCAGCAGTTTGATGGTTGAACAATTTTTCTAGTTAGTATTTAGTTTTTATTTTTTTCTTTCTGCAAGACAGAACCAAAAACTAGGCTGAAGTCAAGATATATTACATCTGTTGCTTCTCTTTTATCTGTAAGAACCATTATCCTGTCATAGAAGTAGATTAATGTACTGAAAATGTCATCTGAGCTTGTTTTCCCATGAGATTTGCTGAACAGACAAGTTTTGGTTGATCTAGAAACTACAGTCGTTGTTCTGGTTGTTTTTCTCGGCATCCAGTTTTCTAGTTTCAATTAAAAAGTCTGAAGTTTGTCAAGAGGAAATTTAAAAAGAATGCTAAAATAGAAATACATTCTGATGTAGTTGATAGAAAGTTGGATGTTGAGTCAAAAGACTTGGGTTCTAGTCCTGATCTTGACCTATATATCACCTATGAGACTAAAGGTAAATCACTTTATTTCTCAGTGCCCTGAGGCAAATCTTTAAGACTAGCAAAGAAGGGCCAATCAGCATTGGTGGGATAACCTTCTAAATTAGGAATTCCCCATGCCAATGAAATAATGGGTCTGACTTCAAAGACAAATGCTAATATGCTCTTTGGGGGTCCCGAAGAAGTTAACTAGCTTTATTTTGGGGACAAATATTTTGGGGTTAATTTGTTCCTTTTCTCCTCGTGTACCAGTCATGGTTTCACGTGCCTCTTCACTCTGTATTTAGCCTATTCTCTTTACCACCCTGGAATTGCTTTCTTGAATCACTACTGAATCTATCTTTCTGGTCCCCACTCCTGGATAATTCCCATTATTTCCTTTATATTCTTTTGTCCCCCATCTGGCAAATAAAGTTTAAGGATGATGCCTGTGAAGCTCTGCTAATTGGTTCTCCATCAAATTTGTGACTTCTAACCTTAACTGAGCTCTCAGACCTGGCTAGCAATTTTTTTTTTTATTCAGCTTTACTTGACTCCCTATAACCTTTTCCAGAGCTACCATTCCAAACTTTACCCATTCTCCTCTAGTTTTCAGTGTTTTCCTGGTCCTTTTTCTCTCAAGAGATGATACTATGCCCTATTTTCCTTTGATATGGTCCACACAACAGGAAGGAATTCTTTCAACTTGTCTTCTTGCCATCTCAGAGGTTCTCTATATTTTGCATATAGTCTGTTCCTCCTTTGTTTCACAGGAACAAGTATATGTCTTTCCTCTTTTCCCTGGCTAATAGTATTTGTGTTCATCTTGTTTCTTCTTGTCTCCTTTAGGATTTTATTTCATCAATTAGCCTTTCTCTTTTGTATCTTTAATTTGCCCAGTCTACTCGTCCTCAGGCTAGCCTGGATTATCCAGTATTCCATAAACATTTTTCTTTTAGTGTAGACTGTAGGTAAAGCTGATTGGGCCAAACTATAGGATCAGAGAAATTGTAAGATGACAGGGGTCAGTAGCAATGTAATCTACCTAATCCCAAGATCTTTGGAGAGACATAAGCACACAAGCAGGCTGGCAGGAAGGGGCAGGAGCTTGTGGAAATGCTCCTTCACCCCCCCCCCCCCCCCCACTAAGCAGTTGGAAAGTCAGTTAACAGTTTGGTAATGGTGGACAATCTGGCTTGATAACTCCTGGGCCAAAATGGTAAGTGGGAAAAGGCTAAACTCCTTATGAAATATCATTCTCTGAATTATTCCCCATAGGATACAATAGGTGAAGCTTGATGTCTTAAAGCTCACTGGCTCAGGGGTTAGGATAGATTAACTTCAGGGCCACCAGTAAGAGGAATTTGGCTAATGGAAGATGTGAGTATATTTCCCAAATTATCAATATCCAGACATTGTTCCTAGTTAATAAGGGTTTAATGATATTAGGAAATGGAAAGGGGGAATAAGACTGATAACGTTGATAGGTAAGGAGAAAAATATCTAACAGTTACCTCTAAAACAGCCCCTCCCCCCAAAGGGGAAAATGTATCTGGAATGGCTGATCTGCTCTCTAATCCTATAAATATTCTTCTTCTAAACCTAGATAGCTAAACTAAGGTAAACAGTGATGTTGTTGAAAGGTCTAACCAAAGTAAAACAGGTTTGGCAGTCAGAGACTGAATGGCTCAGCTCAGAGTCACACAGTTTGCAAAGACAACACCCAGATCAGAATCAGGACCCAAGACCCAAGACCCAAGGCTCAAGAAGACCCTGCAAGCAGGGAGACCTGCCTTTTTATTATTTATTTATTTATTTTCAGAAAAATTTTCCATGGTTACATAAGTCATGTTTTTACTTTCCCCTTCACCCCCTCAACCCCCTGTCCCCTCTGCTGTAGCCAATTTGCATTTCCACTGGTTTTATTATGTGTGGTCAGTCAAGACTTATTTACACGTTATTGATAGTTGCATTGGTGTGGTCTTTTCAGGTCTACATTCCCAATCATGTCCTCATCAACCTAAGTGTCCAAGCAGTTGTTTTTCTTCTGTGTTTCTACTCCTGTAGTTCTTCCTCTGAATGTGGGTAGTACATACATAAATCCCTGAGAATTGTCTTGGGTCATTGCACTGCTGCTAGTACAGACGTTCATTACATTCTATTTTACCACAGTATATCAGTCTCTGTGTACAGTGTTCTTCTGGCTCTGCTCCTTTCACTCTCCATCAATTCCTGGAGGTCTTTCCAGTTCACATGGAATTCCTCCAGTTTATTATTTGTGAACTGATCCAACCATTCTGGATTCCAAGTTGGAACTATGCCCAAAGAGCGATAAAAGAAAGCCTGCCCTTTGATTCAGCCATACCATTGCTGGGATTGTACCCCACAGAGATCATAGATAAACAGACTTGCACAAAAATATTTATAGCTGCGCTCTTTGTGGTGGCAAAAAACTGGAAAGCAAGGGTATGCCCTTCAATTGGGGAATGGCTGAACAAGTTGTGATATATGTTGGTGATGGAATACTATTGTGCTCAGAGACCTGCTTTTTTATACCAGGACTCCAACTGCCTCTAACTGCCCCCTCTTTCAGAGTTCTAGGGGGCACTATGGAATTCTGTGTTGTAACTTGCACCCATTTCTGCAGCTTGAACCCCTCTCAGCAATATGGATCTCACAGTTACCATCATCTAGTCTCTCTTTGATCTGATCTACACTGCCCATTGCTGCCAGATAAATCTTCCTAAATCCACAGCTCAGATTATGCCATTGCCCTGGTCCCAAACCTTCCATTTTCCACCTATAAAATCAAAAGTCTTCATTTTCCTTTTATTAAAAAATTATCTTTCTCCTTCTTCTGAACTCTCAGAGTGCTTTGTACCTCTCCTATGCATAGATTCTACTATATAGTATTATATTTGTCTTTTATCTCCCCTATTGAGAGCCAGATTTAGAGACAGGAGGTCCTAGGTTCAAATCTGGCCTCAGACACTTCCTAGCTATGTGACTTTGGTCAAGTCACTTGACCCCCATTGCCTAGTCCTTACCACTCTTCTGCCTTGGAACCAATACATAGTATTGATTCTAAGGCAGAAGGCAAGGGTTTAAAAAAATTGGGAGACATATATCTATTTTTAATCAGCGAAAAGAATACAAACCAATGTTTCAAATTTCTAGTTATTTATTTCTATACTCTTCAAAAGGTTCTGTTTGAGGAACATTGGTGATTTAATTAATAAGATAGCACAAGTAGTTAAAAGCATCCTAGTAGACTTAGTATATTAACTATTTAGAAATGATGGTGAAATCTATGAAAAATTTAGGAAAATCTGTGATAGAAACTGTCATGTCAGCCTAGTGGCAGAAGCTGTTCTCACATGGTTTCGAGAAGTTATAATAATAATCACAACACATTTCTAGAGCAGTGTCAGGTTTATAAGATACCTTCCCTACCTTAACCTGATGTAGTATGCAGTGTGGTGTTTCGGAGAAAAGCACTGAATTTAGAACCAGAAGACCTAGATTAAATTCCTAACTCTGCCAACCTGTATGACCTTGGGAAAATCACTTAACCTCTCTAGGCCTTAGTCTTCTGATCAATAAAATGGGAAGACTGGATTAGATAATCCTTTCCAGCTCTTTTATTATTATTATCATCCCCATTTTTCAGATGGGGAAATTGACCCCCATGTCTCAACTTCTGTTGAAGTTGAAGTCGTAAAATAATCATAGCCTGCTCTAAGACCAGCTGTGTTTAGACTCCAGGAAAACAACAACAAAAATGTGTCTGCTTAAACACAAATGTGAGCCACTCCGAAAGGTAACACACATGCAAAGTAACACACTCTTCTGGTTACTCTTAATTCAATTCCACACACATCTATTGGATGCCTACGATGTGAAAAGTACTGTCCTATGTGTTGGGAATACAAAGAAATGAAACATTCTTAGCCTCCAAGGAGCTTAAATTCTACTGGAAGGATGAAACATGTATATGGATGTTTGTTTTTTTTTGACTTTTGACTCATGTAAATTGGATTTAAGGGAGGCAGAGAGCTATTGTTGCTATTTGTCCTTTGTTTTTTAAAGAGGACCAATGACACCACAGGTGATATCTGTGATTTGTGTGCGAATTGGATTTAAGTGAGAGTTGCACAAAATCCTCATTCTCTATTCCAAAATGCTGAGTCCAGTGGCAAGACAAAAGTCAGGATGACTGGAGATGACTCAGGATGCAGTGGATGACCTTGGCATCTTTGATATCTAACCAAACTAACCACTCCACAGCACCTGCTTCCTTTGCCTTCAGAGTCATTAGAACAAATTGTTCACATCTACTTATTCTACCTGGGATATCTTCACATGCTTGGGGTGCTGACTTGCTGGTGGCTTTGAGGTCTGTTGGTTACTCTTAACCTGGTTTAGCCCATCTACTGTGATAGTTTTACCAGGATGTGGCCTCTACAAATGCAACAACTTCTTGGAGCTGCAGATGAGAGGTAAGGGTAACATATACGTATATATGTATATGTTACCCATATATATATATATATATATATATATATATATATATATATGTGTGTGTGTGTGTGTGTGTGTGTGTGTAATATAAAATAGAATATGAGTAATATATAATAATATGTATTTTATATGTAATACATATGATATATATAAGTATAATAGAGAAGGGAAAATAAGGGGAAATACAGATAATTACTCTAGGATCATTTGGAGGAAAGATCCCTAACATCTTAGTGTGTAGGATGAGGAGAACAGGTCAAAAATCAAAGAAAGTTACATGAAGCAGTTGGCATTTAAGGTGAATCTCAAAGGAAGAGAGGAGATCTGAAAGGTAGAGAAGAGGAAGTACTTTCCAGGTGTAATATGGAGGAAAAGTGGCTGATATTAGGGGAGCTGGTGGTACCAGTGAGTCTCCTGGGCCAGGGATCCTACAACTATAGCATTTGATGATTAGAGACAGCCAGGGATGTGAATGCCTGGGCTGAGATGCCCAGACCGTCTCCCTGCTGTCTGTAGGCTCCTTTAAGGTGGAGAGTGAGGAGCCCCTCCCTGCTGGAGTGAGAGCAATAACCAACAGGAAGTGAGGCTGCCACACTTCCTGAATAAAATGGATGCTTGGCCAATACTCCCTCTGAAACCAGGTAGTTGCTTACTTCCCTCTCCACAGTCCCTTAGCCCTGGATGATGTTATAAATAACTATAGAAGCTCACAGTATCAGGCTAAGGGTTTATTTAAATGCAGGAGGGAAAACTGAGAAAAGAGGGTTAGGGTTTGGAGAAGCTGTGGCTAAGGGTGACTGGCCAGTGTTGACAGAGGGACTCAGAAGGTAAGATCAGGCTGAGGGAACCAGCCCCTCAGCCAGGGATAATTTCCACTGCCCTGATGTTAAGTGGTCTACCAGCTAGACAGGAGAGGTTGATGATTTGGTTTAGGGGTATCCCTGTGGCTAGGCTGACTTAAGCTAATTCCTGCCCATATTCCACAACCCAACCTCCCTTCCATCTCCTGGGGTCCCAAGGGGAAGTCAAGGGGTAGCTGGGTGTCTGGGTGAGGAAAAGGAAATCAGAACCCCCAGGTTGGTTCTCCAGGTGTATTTATAGTCCCAGCTCCAACAGTCAGGTCTTGAGACTGGCACTAGCTGGGCCAAAGTTCCATTCCCCTAACTACCAGGATTGCCTACGGTAATTTTGCAAATGCAAGAGATCTTGCATAAATCCTGCATTACACAGGTCTGGGGATGACTTGAGCAAATGCTTTCCTATAAACAAAAGTTGGTGTACCAACAGAGCACAGTCACATACACACACACTCAAGAAATCAAGGGACAGAGAGGAGACCATCATTCTATAAGAAGATGCCTACCTTTGTTCTTGACCTGCCTTTGAACTGTAATCCTTTTTATCAACAACCAAAAAAAAAAATGAAGTGGTTCCTGTTCTCAGGGAACATGCATTTTTCCGGTGGGAAACAAAATGTAGTCCCATAATGGAGCACAAAATAACTAAAAAGTAACTGGGGGCACTAACTAAATTGGAAGAATCAGGGAAGATCCTCTTTGTAGAATATGGATCTTAAGCAATGCCTTTAAGGGAAAGAACTAGGGGTTCCAAGAGATGGAAATCATTGTGACCTGTGCAGGGGCACATAGCTGAAATGTTATATAAAGACAACAGCAAGTTAGTAAAAAGTGTAAATAATATGTTATTAGCCTGGAAAGATGGACTAACGACAGATTGTAAAGATCTGGAAATGGCAAATGGAGGAGTCAGTATTTTACTCTAAAGGCAATGGGGAGCCATAAGAGCTTCTTGTACAGAGAAGTACCATGGCTAGACCAATATATATTGGCAAGAATTATATTGCATCACTTACTTATATAACCTTGCTCAATGCAGGTCTGATATGGGTGGAAATACCAGAGCTCTCTAAGCAGTGCAAAGGACTACTTATATTCTCTTCTCATCTCCACTATTCTGCTCTCCTCTCAAACTCCTACCAAACCATTTTTATGCTAACAGAAACTGTATTTATTAGTGAACTTCATCGCTGTCACCATCTCAGTGTTACCCTTAATTGCCATTATTGTTGTTCAGTCATTTTAGTCAGTTCTGACTCCTTGGGACTCTATTTGGAGTTTTCTTGGCAAAGATACTGGAGTGGTTTGTTGTTTCCTTCTCCAGGTCACTTTACAGATGAGGAAATCGAGGCAAACAGGATTACATGATTTGCTCAGAGTCTCCCAGCTAGTAAGAGCCTGAGATGGTATTTGAACTCAGGTCTTTCTGACTCCAAGATTGGTACTCTATCCACTGCATTACCTAGCTGCCCATTACCCTTAATTATTCCCATTAAATGGTCTAAAATGACAATCATAGTAATAGAGGAGGCTTGCTTGGCTTTTTCTTTATGAGCAGAGTAATTGCCATCACTGATAGAGAGTGCCAAGAAAGTGAGTCTTGCCTGATTGTTTTCAACTTGATAGTTTATGTTCTTGAATAATTCAGGTGTATATTCAGGAAGGGCACAGGAAGAGAATGTCCTACTCAACTTCCAGATTAGATCCCCCACTTTATGAGTAGGTGTGGTATATAGACATCTAGGGACAAGGATTATAACTGATGTAGAAATGCGGTGCAGTAGATAGAAGGGTCTTAGTTCAGGAAGATCTGAGTTGAGTTCAAGTTCTGTCTCAAGCACTTACCTCCCAGGGTTGTTGTAATATAAGATTATTATTATAATAGGTATATATATGTAATATAAATAATATGTAAGATAATGTAATATAAGATTAAAATAAGATAATATTTATAAAGTGCTTTGCAGATTATAATGTATTATATACATTCTAGCTACTATCCTTTCCTATCTTCCTTTCCACTTCACACTGTGGAGAGCTTTCAAAACCAGACTAAGGAGTTGGCGTCTCATCCTAGAAGTGATAAAATGTCACTCATGTCAGGGCATCCCAGAGAAGGAATAGAGCTGTGGTCAACTAGACTTATGTTAAGAAGAAAAAAGAAGGAAATGTGAATCAGCGAGCAACAATATGATCTCAGGTTGAATGCAGTTGGATTCACACATATGCACACATGCATACATGTGCAAAAGATAGCAATGTTGTACCCTAACATACATGCCACAGCAGAATGGGAGTCATGTAGAGCCATATGAGGCTTTATTTGTGACACCAAAAGAGCATGTCTACTGTGCTTGTTGGCAGGTAGGAACTCTAGTATCTGCTGAGGGACATATTTTGATGGCATTATTATAATTTCCAAATTTCTTGCAACCAGGAATGGGCAAATTTGGTTGGTGCTTCAGGACTACAGAAAGTCTTGAGGTATTTTTCAAACATTTTGGGTTTGGCTAACTCCAGTGTATGTTTCTCCAGAATTTTACCCTTTAATTATTAATATTAAACCCATGTGTATGGATCAGAGTAGAAATTTAATAGGTACATATCTTATTCATTTGCACTTAATTCATCCAAATATCGTGTTGTAAGTGCAATTAGATGTCTCAAGGAGTCCTTGGAGATGATCTTTAAGCCTTTATGTTGGTAAGACATGACACTAGTTTTCCTCAAGAAAAGAAACTCGAACCTTAGGATGGTTAGGATGGGAATTCAACTCCAAACCCATGATGCGTATGATGGGTTTGAACGTGGCAAAATGAGTTCTTTCTTTCATAATTGCAGTTGGCTTTAAGGCAGTGTTTTGGTCCAAGTCCCAAATGGATCCTTGAGAAAGCACACGTCCTTTCAGAAAATATTAAATCTAGTGCTCTAGGTCTTGATTCCAGATGCCAAGACCTTGGAGAAAAGTTTCCAGTACCAATTACTACTCCTAAACACAGTGCCCAGATTGTTGCTACTCATCTATATTCTCTAGACATCAGAAAGGGAATGACATTTCCCAAATGTTTATTATCTGCTCATTGGTCAAAGAGCCATCTGTGTCTCTTGTTCTGTAGAGCCTCGAGTGCTCTATTAATGTCGATAACCATCATATTCCTTAGACAATGGTGAGTAGATACCCCAGGGACACTGTACACTATTCTGTCCATGCCTTTTTTTTTGAGGTCATGTTGGAGAGGAGTACCTCATTTCTGAAATATTCATAAAAGTTATGGAACAAATGAATATCAAGCTTGACTTTTGGAAAGTTTCCAAAAAGTGCTTATTAAGTTCGTGAATAGACCTTGGGTATAAAGCCATTTCTTCATTCTTTTTTATTATTGAGCAATATTTTTTCAGAGTCTATAATGACCATTGAGAATGAAGATCTCTATTATTACAGTATTTTGGAGGTACTCTCATAGTCACAATGATTAGAAAATAATGGAAAAGCATAGAGATGATATCTCCCATTTATGGTGCTAGGCTTTCACATAGTAATATTTGATCCTCAAAATATAACTGGGAAATGGGGATGATATTATCACGGTTTTGGTGGGGGGACTAGGTCTGTGATTTAATTGGTGTAGGGAAAACCTAGATGAGGAAGCTCCCTCTATCAATGCATATAAAGAAGTGACTGGCAACTTAAAGTCTTAGAGAATTGCCTGGGAGTTCAGAGAGGTTAAAGGGACTTGCCTAAGGACACATGTCAGAGGCAGGAGTTGAATACACAGATGACCATGACTCCAGGTTCAATTTTGCCTCTTCTGATTTTAAAAATTAGAAAGCTTGGTCTTAGAGAAATTAGATGATTTGCCTGAGGTTACCCAACTAGCAGGTGGTTAAGCTGGCTAGAACACGGATGTTCTGTCTACATTATATCAGTTGTATTCAGAAATTCAGAGAACTGGAGGTTTGTTTACATACCTCCCTGAACAGATTTAAATGGGTTGCAAAAATGTGTAGAAGAAATGGTGACATTCACTGAGAAAATGCTTAACTATGGACGTTTCTACCCCCTTCCCTTTGTCCAGAGCACAGAGGTGCCCATCCTTGACCTCAGTAAAATGGTCTTCTCTTCCCTGTAAGATGGTTCATCCAATTACATATGGTAGGTAATATATCTAAAGGAACAGTATTCCACAGCAGGAAAGGGGTGTGTATGTGTGAAAGAATACAGTATTTTAAGACATCGAGTGATAATTTATGAAGTTGTTTACCTTACAACACCCACCTATGAATTATGAAATAGACAGAGAGAGGTGAAATTTATGTCAGAGGGCAAAGGCATTTTTCATCATTACTGTTGATTAGAAAAGACAAGTTTTATAAAACTGTCTTGCTTATCTTGAGTCATACATTTCACATAGCTGTTATTGCCTCCTGAATCCCTATCACATCTGCAAAGCTTGTCATGGTTTTTTGTTTTTCCCAGAAAAGGTCAGCTATTCCCAGGCATGGCACGTTGTAGGGAGCAGCTCGAAGGGAAAGCATCAGAAGATAATGTCACAGCCTAGAGGAAGCTCATATTTTCTGACAGCTCCAATTTCTCCTGCCATCTGTGTCTCGAAGCTTCACCAAAACGAGGGCATATCAGCAATTTTGTTTGATCAACTAAAGCAAACCAAACTCAAAGAATATTTTGCGTCATGGCATATTTACTATGAATGTGTATAACTTCAAGGGCTCATTTAAATGTGAGGTTTTTTTTTTTAACCCCTCTGGGGCTTGGTTTCAAAAACTGTGTATATGCATATACACATCTTTATACCTCAGTCCAGACCCAGATTTGTCTCTTGGCATCCATATTTTATTAAACCTATAAATTGTGGTTTAATAGCTTGATGAAGTTTAATGCCAAGTATTTAATTTTAGACTCCAGTCTTTAAATCTGTTATCTGTACATCTTGATTTGGTTCATTATTAATAGGGTAGAGGGAGCCAATTTTAAAATGTTCCTTTTTGTCCATGAGAAATAGGTCCTTTTCATCTTAAGAAAGGGGAATACAGAAAATAGGAGGTCGAAAGGCCAGTGTAGCCACAGACAATAATGAGCATGATAAATAGCAATACCTCATATTTATGTACTTTATCATTGCACAGTGTTATAGATGTCTTTTATGGGATTTGATCTTTACAACATCCAGTGAGATTAAATAAACGTGATTATTCCAATTTTACAGATGAGAAAATGGAGGTTGAGGATGTTAGGTGCCATGATTTATAATAATAACTCATGTATTAGGCAATTTAAAGTTTATAATTTATTTTCACTCAGTTGAATATTTATTAGACAGCTATATCAGGCATTGTTCTAAGTTCTAGGAATCAGAGAAAAAAAAGTACCTGACCTCAAAAGATGTACTTTCTTTTAAAAATTTTTTAACTTACTTTCCATAAGATGGACTTTTAACAAAATGAACACAGATAATGATGATTCATAGTAAGGGATTGAAGGGAGTCACAGAAATATCTAGGAATATTTGAAGAGGGAGAAAGTAGCAAGTGTTTTCCTCATAGAAAGCTTGTGACCTAAATAGCACGAACATTTCCATTGATTCATAGAAAAGAGGCAGCTTGGTTGCACAGTGGATAGATTGTGGGTCCAGGAGTCAGGAATACTCATTTTCATGAGTTCACATCTGGTCTCAGACACCTATTAGCTATGTGACTCTGGGTAAATCACTTTACCCTGTTTGCCGCAGTTTCCTTCCCTGTAAAATGAGATACAGAAGGTAATTGCAAACCATTTCAATATCTTGACCAAGACAACCCCATATGGGGTGATGAAGAGTTAGGAATAATTGAATGACAACAATAGATAAGGAAACAAAATCAGAGATATAAGAAGGAGGAAACAAGGTACAATAGAAAAAGGACTGAATTTTTGAGTCAGAGAATTTTGGTTCAAATCCCATATGGATCTGCTTGATTATGTATTTGTATCCTTGACGGTTGACATATATAATAAATATGTAGCCTAATAAGTGCTTGTTGAATAGTTGATTTACTATGTGGGCTGGGCCCCATTTCTCTCATCTGGGAAATGAGAAGTTTAGACTTGATGACTTCTATGTTCCCTTCTAACTTTAAATCCCATAATCCTATGACTGAATCATAAGCACACAGCTAGCTAGTGTCAGAGCCAGAACTAAAAACCAAGTCTCTGTACTCTAAGTCTGACAAGGGCAGAATAGAGTGGGGCCATCATCTTCTTATTTTTGGAAGCTAAGAATCAATGAAGTCGAGGATTACATTTATATTTTTTGGCTGTCACATCACTCTGCTGACTCAGATTTAACTTGATGTTCACTAAAAACCCCAGATCTTTTTCAAACTGTTATCTAACGATACCTTACCCATCCTATAGTTGATTTTTCAAACCCAAATGGAAGACTACATTAATTTTGTTTGGCAACTATATTTACACAGAGCAGTAGTTTGCTATGTGTCTATTGACTATCCTATGTTATCCAAGAAGCTGGAATAAGGGAAGGAAAGTTGAGGGTTGTTCCTTTTGGGCTCTCTGTGTTTTCTACCTGCAGGTGCCCGATGAGGCAGGAATTTGAGGAAGTTTCTAGTCAGATTCCTATCCTTGATTTGTCAGTGAAACAGGTCCAGCAGTAACTACAAGTTTTGCCTTCTGCAAGATGGCCACATATATTACATATAAATATGTTGTTTTCCCTGACTAGACTCTAAACCTCATGAAGGGAGGAACTGTTTGCGTTTTTGTCTTTGAATCCCTAGTGCTTATCACATGCCGGTGCTTAATAAATGTTGGTTGATTTATCTTCAATTAACTATATAGTTATTCGTTCCATTATTTGTATCTTTTGAGATGTTTTTGGATCTTTTTTTTTTTAACTCTTACCTTCCATCTTAGAATCAATACTGTAGATTAGTTCTAAGGCAGAAGAGCAGTAAGGGCTAGTCAGTGGGGGGTTGTGACTTGTCTGGGTTGACACAACTAGGTGTCTGAGGCCTGATTTAAACCTAGGACCTCCCATCTCTAGGCCTGGCTCTCAATCCACTGAGCCACCCAGTTGCCCGACAATGTTTTTGGATCTTGATTCCATTATCCAATGTATTGGCTATACCTTCTAGCTTTGTGGTATCTGCAAAATCCATGCCTTTGTTTAAGTCTTTGAAAAAAATGTTAATGCAGGACCAAGGACAGTGCCTTTTGGTCTTCCTCTAAGGTTCTCCATTTCAATTACCACTGACCATTTTTGCTGCAAATAAGCTAAATGCTGCAAAGACTGGAAAAGCAGAATATTGGGGGAAAAAATTTAAAAACAGCCCCTCAGATGGTGATCTCATATCTAAAATATATAGTGAACTTGTCAAATTTATAAGAAGAAGAGGCATCCCCCAATATTATACGAGAATTATGACATTGTATAAGCCCTTAGATCTTCTTTGCTGGGTCTGTTTCCCAAGGAGACCAGGGAAAGAGGAAAAGAACCCATATGTTCCAAAATATTTATAGCAGCTCTCTTTGTGGTGGCAAAGATTTGTAAACAGAGGGGATGGCCATCAGTTGGGGAATGGCAGAACAAGTTGGGGCATATGATTTTGATGGAATACTACTGCCCCATAAAAAACAATGAACAGACTGATTTTTTTAAAAAACCTGGAAAGAACTATATGAGATAATGAACAGTGAAATGAGCAGAACTAGGAGAACATTACACATAGTCACACAACTAAAAGTGGAAGAATGAACTGGGAATATTCCTCCAGAAAGTAAACAGAAAGGTAAAACAGGAAAGATTTAACTTTATGAACATGTTGGCCTCCCTGATAATTTCCTATGTGATGCTGGGAGGGTGGGGAAGGATTGAGACACTTGTGGATGAGATCTCTTATATAGAAATGAAGAAAAAGTAAGTTAAACATATAGGGGATGTAATGACATTTTGCAATGCAATATGAAAGCAAAATGATTGACAGTTAGATGTTTAGAACATGGAATGAACTGAGCTTGGCAGAGGATAGCAGGTGCTGATTCAGTTGATGGGAGAGTATAAAGGAGGATTTGAACTGAGAAAGGGATCTCAATTTTGAGAGAGGGTTTTGGTGTGGGAGGTCTTATATGGGCTTGGGTAGGCCAAAGGTCAACTTAAGATCAAGCAACTAGCACTGATCACTTCCAGAGTCTCAAATCCTGAGTTATCCTATACTGAATATCCTGATTCTAATTCACTCATCAAGAAGAAGCAACATCATTTATCATCAAATAACCTGATTCAGATTGAAGCAGTCTGGCTCTGTTGGGCTGGCAACTGGCAAATTAACAATTCACAACTGACAAGTTTGAATACCCTGATTACCTTCAATTCATATACTATCTTTGTCATCAATAGCTTAGGTCAAGGATCTCCTATACCTCTCTTCCCTATCATTTCCCTGTTTCCCTCCCTAAGCCTGTTATTATTAAATCTTAAACTCACTTAAAGTGAACGTCATCTTTACCTTAGAGATTAGTGAATATATCCTTGGATAGTTGAGGGAAGAGGAGATTTATTTCAACTGTAGAAAGGTTTAAGTCGTAGTCAACCAGCGTTATCCATTTTGAGCCAGGATAAACAGTTAGAAGTAGCTGTGCGTTCTTAACCACAGATTCTTCACTTGACTATCTATTCTGGGACACTGTTATATTGAAATTGGGTGCAGTAGATTCAGTACAAATATGTCTGTGGAGTCCTTTTGTGTTTCACTATCACAACTTGTGTGTTACACTTAGGTATCTTCCACATTCACTCTGTTTCAGCTCCTCATAACACCAGGATATATATATAACAGGGATTTTTTATTTAATCTGCATAATAAATCTTTTTCTATAAATATTGAAATGCTTATCTTGCTTGGATTTGGAAACATTTGGAATTAAAAAAAAATTACCATTGACCTTTGTGTGACTTCTCTTTTGGTTCAGTCATTCGAACAGATCCAGATCCTTATAACTTTACCATTTTCATCTGATCTATATGACTTATTTCAATGTTGTTAGAGCTGACAATGAAAGGAAGGGATGAGGAAGATAGTCTTATGAGACTGGCTAAAAAGATGGGAAATGTGGTATTAGATTGTGGAAGACTTTAAATACTAATCAAAGGAATTTGAATTTTGCTTAGTAGGGAATGGGAAGACCCTAGAGATGTCCATACAAGGAAAGGGCATGATCAGATCTGAGTGTCAAGTAGATTATTTCAGTCATGGTAGGAAGGCTGAATAGATAGGGGAGAGAGAGTAGAGGCAGAAAGACAAGGGCTGCAATCAGAATAAAAAGAAGAAATGAATTATGATGTTTGGTGATTCCATTCTGGGAGATACTGAGGAGATTATGTATCGTCTTGATGTGAACAGCTGGAAAACATACTTGGATTCCTGGGGTATGAATTCAGAACATGAAGGAGCTTCCAGTAATTTTCCTACCTAAATATTGCTACACTTTTCTGATCTTTCATATGGAGATAAACAATACCACTTGAAAGGAACCTGGAAACCATAGGTAGGGAATTCTAAAATTGTATGGAAAAATTGTGGGAAGGAAAGGAAAAACATTAGAAGAACAGGTAGTATTTTTGTCATAGTTGCCTCCTGAAGCTCTTTAAAAGATGAAAAAATGGAATAATTGTGGCCTTGACACTTTCAGTGACTTGCTTAAAGTCACCTAGGTCAATGATGGGCAAACTATGGCCTGTGGGCCAGATGTGGCTCCCTGAAATGTTCCATCTGGCTGTGCAACATTATTCTTAATCTGATGAATACAATGAGTAGGGTACAATACAATGAAACTTCAAAAGAGTTGACTTAGAAACAAACTGACAGATGAGCATTTCCTTTCCTTTGGTCCCCTCTTTAAAAAGTTTGCCCATTACTGGTCTAGGTTATTAGTGGCCAAATAAATATAATAACCCAGTTCTCCTGATTCCCAGGACAGTACTGATTACTCTAGTGGCTAGTCTAACCCTTATCGTTACCCACTTTGCCTAAATTTAAAATCTGAACCATACAGTTAAGCACTTCCTTAAAACACTGTGTTACATTTTCCAATTATGCCATGGGTCATAAGCACTGCGGAGTTTCTGATCCAATAGAAGAAATGAGAGCTGGGGACACCACTGAATAGTTAGTAGAAATTGGGACAGCCTGATTTATGCTCCCAGGATATCCTCCAAACCCTAGGATCTTATAGGAATTATGAAGACTGGGCTTATGAAAAACAGTGTGGTGTGAGTCTAGAGGATATGTCATGAAGATTCAGCCTCAAGTCCCACCTATGAGATATTTTGCCTGTCTGACCCTGGAAAATGCACTTTACTTAGGCAGCAACTCTCAAATATGTCCTCTTCTCTCCTCTGACATTGTCATCATTCTAGTACCCCATAGACCTTAATTATTGCATTAGCCTGCCTCAAACTTCTCCCCTCTCCAATTACCTTCCATGAAAGTGATTTTCCTAAAGTGCAGATCCAACCTTGTACCTCCCCCACTCAAAAAAAAAATTTCCACTGGCCCCCTATGGCCTCTAGGAACAAATTCAAAAGGCTGTTTGGCATTCAAAACCTTCCACCTGGAGGCAGCTGGGTGGCTCAGAGGATTGAGAGCCAGGCCTAGAGATGGGAGGTCCTAGGTTCAAATCTGGCCTTAGACACTTCCTAGCTGTATGACCCTGGGCAAGTCTCTTAACCCCAATTGCTCTGCCCTTACCACTCTTCTATCTTGGAAACTATTGATTCTAAGATGGAAGGTAAGAGTTTTAAAACAAATAAAAAACCCTTTCCAGTCCACTTATACCTTACTCCTAGACACTCCCTCTTCCATCCAGTGTACACTGGTCTCCTGGCTGTTCCAAGAACAAGACACTCCATCTCTGGTCTGGAATGCTCTCTCTCCTCTGCTCTGACTTCTGACTTCCCTGGCTTCCTTTTTGTTCCAAATTAAACCCCACTGTCTATAGGAAGCCTTTCACAATCTCTCCCAATCCCAGTGCCTTCCTTCTGTGGATTACTTCCTTTTTATCTTGTATATAGCTGGCTTTGCATATTTTTGTTTCCCTGTTGTCTCTCCCCTTTACATTGTAAACTCTTTGAGGGCAGAGACCATCTTTTGCCTCTTTTTGGATTCCAAATGCTTAGCATAGTGCCTGGCACATAGTAGGCACTTCATATATGTTTACTGATTAATTAACTCCTCAGTGCCTTCAGGCAACTCTAAATTAAAGAGGAGTTGCTAATTTATGTCTTCAGAGTCTTCTTTTTCCCAAATGAAATCCCAGGTCTCTCTCCCCACTTCTGTCCTACAGGAGGACTTGGAGTACTACAAGGATCATTTTCAAGGGAGGTTCTTAGGATGACTTCAGTTTCCTGCTTCATCCTTTGGCCAGCAACAATATATTTACAATTTGCCTGCCCAGTGAGCTTGACAAGCTGCCCTTAAATCGTTATTTGAGTGTAATTTGATGCAGCTCTGTGGTCAATTAATATAAGAAGGGCAATCTGTATTCCTCCTGTGCAGGAAATTTTGTGCTTGTGGTCAAGGGCTACTTGTGGGATTACACAAAAGTCCAGGGACTTCTTGTTTCCACTCTGTGTTTTCTGGATCATAGGATCATAGTCTAAGAGATGAAAAGGACCTTCTAGGTCATCTGGCCCAACCTCATCATTTTACGATATGAGGCAACTGAGGCCAAGGGGCTTGCAGATTCACACAGGCTGTATCACTCACTCACTCAATCAAGGTAGGAGGAATATAAATGTAATCCCTGACCCCAAACCCTTCATTATGAGACTCTTCTTATTGGTGTAAATAAAGGCCAAGAATCTAGGGTGGGTTTTGTGACAAGACTTACACAATAAAAAAATAAAATAATGACTACTAATAATGAGCTTATGTTCTAATGGGGAAATGATTACATATAAAAGTATACACAGCATAAACATAAAATCAATAGATATGTACATGTATGTATAGAGATGACATATTTACACACATACATATATGCAAACCAACAGAGGGACAGACTCCCATACATATCCCCCAAAGTAGTTAAATATTGTTTTTGACCGGTTGTTTTCAGGGATGATTGATTGACCCTTTCTGACCCCATTTGGGATTTTCTTGGCAAAAATACTAGAGAGGTTTGCCATTTCCTTCTTGAACTCATTTTACAGATGAAGAAACTGAGGCAAACAGAATGAAGTGACGTGCTCAGGGTCATATAGCTAGTCTGAGGCTAGATTTGAACTTGGGAAATGGAGTTTTCCTGACTCCAGGTCTGGTACTCTAACCACTGCATCAGCTGGCTGCCAAAAAGTAGTTAAAGTAGTTAAGTACAAAGTAGTTTGGGAGGGAGCTTGGCACTAGCAGTTGGGGAGATTGTGAGAGGCATGCTAGAGAAGATGGAGCCTGAACTGAGTTTTAATGGAAGAGAGGGAATTTGTGAGAGAGAGGTACAGAGAGACTGGGTCCCTGGCATGGGGGACAGCCAGTGTAAGGTATGGTCATGGAAAACAAAATATTTTGAGAGAGGAATCAAGCCTAAGGAGCAGAGGTGATCAGGCAGGCTACACCAAAGGATATTTTACAGCATTCATGCCTGTTGTTACGTAGATGTTACCAGTAGAGAACAAACTCCTTGAGGGGAACAACTGGGTCATTTTTGTCTGTGTTTTCCCACTGAGCCCAAAAAGTGTTGATTAATTGATTGATTGCTTCCAGGAGCAGCTGTATTCCTGAACAAAGCACTAGTCAAAGCTTCTATATGTTCTCAAAAGTTTTGATACAGTAAATTTCCATGTCGAATCTATGCCCTCCCTTGGTCACTATCCAACAGGTCAAGCCAGCCAGTAGCAGGTTCTCTGCACACCAGCTGACAGGGGCACCCAGCCAAGTGGCTGGCTCTCCTCTGCTGTTGACTGTATACTCTGGCCTCCTTAGATGGCCATAAGGTCTGTTTTTGGTTTGAGTTTGCCTGTATCAACAGTAACCCTGCTCCTTTCTAGCTAAAGAAGCCAAAACATCATGTTGTTTTTATTTTCTGTTCCAGCTCCAATACCACCACGGGAGCCCTGTGCCAGCTGACATCTTCCACAATACAAACTCAGAGAAGGCTTCTATTATTCAAGGCAGAGAAGTGAGAAAAGAAGTCCAGTGTCCTAGAATTGAGATAAAAGGATCTTTGGGGATTATCAAATCCAATCCCTTTACTTCATAGATGAAGAAACTGAGGACTAAAAAGATCAGATAATGCATTTAAGGCCAGTTTTTGAGTGACTGAAATAGAATTTGAATGCCAGTCTCCTGACTTAGGGTAGCTTGGTGGTGCAGTGGTTAGAGTATTGGGCCTGATGCCAGGAAGACTCGTCTTCTGGAGTTCAAATCTGGCCCCAGACACTTACTAGCTGTGTGATCCTGGGCAAATCACTTAACCTAGTTTGCCTCAGTTTCCTCATCTGTAAAATGAGCTGGAGAAGGAAATGACAAACCACTCCATTAATGATCTTTGCCAAAAAAAACCCCAGATGTAGTCAAAAGGAATTGAACATAACTGAACGAACATGTTGGGGGTACAGGTAGGTGGCACAGGAGAAAATTCTGTTTGCCTAAATTTCCTTATTTGTAAAATGAGCCGGAGAAGGAAAGGCAAAACAAGTATCTTTGTTGGTTTGGAACTCTGGTCTTCTCTCCTCTAGGCCAAGCACGTGATCCACTGCATCCCCTAGCTGTCCATATGGTGAAATATAATCCAACATAAACCTTCTCTGTGTCAGTGTATAGGTAGATAGACATGTAGGGTTGGTTTGGGATGGTAAAATTATTTCTAGAAATGAATTTGGATGAGCCTTGCCCATTCATGTTACATGAAATTCTCCAGAAAAAGTCCAAATGCATTTGACTTTTTGTGTAATTCAAAAATAGTTTTTGTCTTTTCAAGTAATTAATATGTATGTTTTATTCAATGGTTCAGTTTTACTAGGAGTATAATATAAAAAATAATAAATCATTTATTTTTTATTTTTATTAGTTTTTAAAAATTAAATTAATTTAAATTAATTAAATTTAAATTTATTTATTTATTTATATACTATATGTAAAATATATACTTGTATAAAATTAAATTAATTTAAATTAAATTAAAAATAAAATAAAATAAATTTATATTAAATTTAATAATAATAATTAAAAACAAATAAATTAATAAAAATGTCAGTTTAATGGGTAGGTCACTTAAATCTCTCTGCATGTCTGTTTCAGGAAACTTTCTTTTTTTTTTTAAACTTTCACCTTCTCTCTTAGAATCAATACTGTGTATTGATTTCAAGGCAGAAGAGTGGTAAGGGCTAGGCAATGGGTAAATGACTTGCCCAGGGTCACATAGCTAGGAGGTATCTGAGGTCATATTTGAACCTAGGAACTTCCATTTCCAGACGTGGCATGCTATTCACTGAGCCATCTAGCTGCCTCCTCTCAGGAAACTTTGGAAGAGTTACAGGCAAGTTACTCTTTTGCATCTATGGAGGAGAGTTTGTCCATTGTGAGTTTCCTATACTGACAAAATCACAGGGCATGTATCCCACCTCTTATCCTCCAATAGACCCAAGGGCTTCAGCAAACTAGGGTGCTTTGCAGAAGTCCTGATGGCTTCATTTCGTTGCATCCTAAGGCATCTTAGAAGACAGGGAGATTTTCTTAGGTGACTTTTCTTTGTCCTGATCCCTAAGAGGCTCACACTGTTGAGGCCATAGGATCATAGATCTAGAGCTGGAAGGGACCTTAACGGGCATTCAATCAACTCCCTCATTTTACAAAAGGGACTACTATGTCACAGAAAGACTTGCCTGGGGGTAGTATAACTAATAAGTGTCTGTGATCTGAACCCAGGTGCAGGATCCAGGTCCTTTACGCTATACTATACTATATCTGGTTATTTATTGTTTAGCTGTTTTCTGTTGTGTCTGACTCTTCATGACCCCATTTAGAGTTTTCTTGACAAAGATGTTGGGGTGATTTGCCATTTCCTTCTCCAGCTCTTTTTATAGATAAGTAAACAAGGTTAAGTGAGTTACCCAGGGTCACACAGTCAAGGATTTGAGGTCAGATTTGAACTCAGGGAGATGAATTTTTCTAAACTGGTCCTGTTACCCTATTCATTGGACCATCTAGCTGCTCCCCTAATATATCTGGAAGCAGTTCCAAAATTTTGGACCCATGACAGTCAATAGATCCTCCTGGATATTTAATTTAAGTGAATATGACTTTTCATTCATTTAGTGAGATCCACATTCAGATTCTGTCCCAGTGATAGACATGACTTTCATTTGAGAACTCTCTGATCATCAGATCACCCTTCATTTCGAGGATCCCTGAGCTGGATTAGGAGGAAGCCTGAGTGAGGTCATACCTGGTTAGCCGTAGAATAAATTTTCAGCTCTCAGTGTTGGGTAAATAAAAGGCATTGCAGACATTTAATACAAGCCTTTTTTTCTTCATCTCTTAAGACTAGGGCATGCATCCTTAATTTTTTTTTTCTCTGCCCACATTATAAAGGGACTTGCCTGATGGGTTCTAAATCTCTTTGACTGTTCGAGAATTAGACCAAGATTTCCTTGTCTCCCTTTCCTATCACATACTTCTCTGTTTGAAAGGGTTAGTAACAGCTGGATGATCTTTTCATCCGTGGGAAACTTGGAAGTTGCTAAAGACTGAGGATTGCTAGCGATGAATGTGTGAAATATTACATCAGGCACCAGAACAGAAAGAAGTCTTTTGGGACCCAGTTGATGGGAGAAGGCCTTCCTATGGCATGAAGAAAATGCCCTTGATCAAGATGGGATTGTTCTTGCTTCTGGGAAGGGAAGCATCAACTCATCTCTCAACTTGGCACCTTAGGTGTTAAAGCCACATCAACATGTAACCCAGGAATCGTGGGAAGAACCCAGTTTTGCTGGAAAGCTTGCCTCATCATGGTGAGAATAATCAGACAAAGTTGTTTTTGGCGCTGCCAAGTCTGTCTTGGGATTGTGGCTAACTTCAGAAAGAGATAAGCAAATTTCCCTGCTGTTCAAGTCCTCAACTTCCTGTAGTTTTATGAAGTTATCACAATATAATATTATCCAGTATCCATTGTGACGATAATGATAATTGAAATCATAGCTCATATTTACCTTGCCTTTTACAAAGTGCTTTTTCTTACAATGCTTCCTGTGAGTTAGGCAGGTTGTGTATTATGAACCCCATTTTACAGGTTAGGAAACTGAAGCTTAGTGAGATAAGTTAAGGTCAGGGCTACACAGTGAGTAAATCATGTACCAATTCATGCTTATGCTGAGCTCAACCACTTCCTAGCTTCCCATCTGTGTGCTCTTACTCCTGAGAGCTATAATTTTGTGTGAAGGGTCCACAATGGCACCATTCAAATATGTACCTCCTGAGAGGGTTCTTTCATCATTGTTCCCCAAGTACTGATAGATATTACCATGGAGAAGGGCCTAGGACTCAGAACCTGCTGCCACCTCAGAGTCTGAAGCACAGACGGGTCCTAGAGATCTATATCTCTCCTTAGCATCCACTCTATCCATGTTCCTGTAACTCATGATTCAAGTTCCTTATTCTAGTGTTTGGGGCAGTGAAATGGCACAGTGGATGGAGCACTGGGTCTGGAGTTAGGAAGACAAGTTCTAATTTGGCCTCAGATACCTATTAGCTGTGTGATCCCAGACTAGTCAATTTCATCATCTGTAAAATGAATTGGAGAAGAAAATGGCAAACCACTCCAGGATCTTTGCCAAGAGAGCTCTAAATGGGTCACAAAGAGTTAGACACACCTGAAATTGCTCAACAACAATAACACTATTTCTGGGGTGGGGGCAAGCCCAATGGATAGAATGTCAGGCCTGGAGTCAGGTTCAAATCTGACCTCAGATATATACTTCCTTTTTTTTTTTTCCAACAGTGCTTATAAATTATACTTATTAGTATGGTCAAGATAAGAAAGACATTTGGGCCTGGATTATAAAATCCAGCATGCAGCATCTCTCTGATCTGCTTGTCCAAGCTTTCCCTCTTTTTTCCATTATTTTTTGTTAATTCCATTTTTGGGTGACTTGGATTCCCCTCATTATGTTAAAAAAACCAAATTATCGATATTAGCCCATGTTTTGGCTGAAGTCTCCACATAGTTAACATTCCACTGATTAACTCTGTTTTTTGGGGTCTTCTACAGTGTCACCCAGGGCAAGTCACTTAACTTTGCCTAGCCCAGGAGACTCTGCTATCTTAGAATGATACAAATAAGACACAATAAACAAATAAAGGGAAAAAAACAGTTCTAGGGTTTGTGTATAACTAGCTACCAGGGTTCCCACTCTAGGACTATTTTCTCTCTTCTCATACCCCAAGTCACTACACAGACCCCACACAAGAATACATTTACTCATTTCCATTGATTCAATCACTTTTACTTCTATTTTTAAATTTTCTTGCTTTTGTTTACTCTTTTGATCAATTAGATTGTGAGCTTCTCAAGGGCAGGTATTGTCTTTTGCCTCTTTTTGCACGCTAAAGCACAGTTTCTGGCACATTATGGGTGCTTAAAAATGTTTATTGACTGATGGACAATGTTATTGCCACTGACACAGGTCAATGGTCTTCTCTAAATAAATAGTTGTTTCATGGAAGAAAGTCTTTCTTTTTGAGAGACAAAGATTGCTAATTCTCCCAGAAATAACCAGTGGTCAATTATCCTACCATACCCCAATATATGGTCATTGTGTCAATCAAAGAAACATTCTTATACTGCCTGAATAGCTCAGGAAATAGTGGACATAAAGAACAGCTGTGCACAGCTGCATATCTCCACCATCCTCCCTGCCCAGCTGCTTACTTCTCAACTTGGGAGTCTCCAGAGTCTAATGCAATGTCAGATACAGAACTTGAAGTCAAGGTCATTTGTCTCCAGATCCAGCAGGGTTTCCTGCAGCTGCTTAAGATGCCTGATCAGGAGCTGATGAGGACTTTTTTTCATTCATTCTGTTGTAAGGGGAAGGGCAAAAGCATTTAACACTTATTAAATGCTTTCTGTGTACCAGGCATTGTGCTAAGTGCATTACATATTATATGTGCACACTGATAAACAAATACATGGGTTTATATTTTTATATATAGGCACATTTATTTATATACACACATATACTTAGAGTTAGGTGGTCAAGTGGATAGAGTACTGATCTTAAAGTTAGGAAAATGTAACTTTCTGAGTTCAAATCTAGCCTCAATGTGACACTGGCCAGAGTCAGTTAATTCTGTTTGCCTCCGTTCCTCATCTGTAAAGTGAGCTGGAGAAGGAAATGGCAAACCCCTCAAGTATCTTTGCCAAGAAAATCCCAAGTGGGGCCAAAGAGACACAATTGAAACAACTGACTCACAACAACAAATTTACACATACATATTCTCATTTGACCCTAGCAAAAATCCTATGAGGAAGGTCTTATAATCGAGGAAACTGAGGTTAAATGACTTACCAAGATCATAGAGCTACTAAGTGTCTGAGACTGAATTTGAACTCAGATCTTCCCGCTACCAGGACCACCACTTACTCTACTGTGCGACCCAGCTGCAGCTAAAGCCCTAAACTAATCTTCAAAACAACTGCTTGCCTGGAGGAATATGTATGTGGGTGATGGCAAGAATTTTCTAAATGGACATTGAGAAGAAGATAGGGAGGAGAGGAGGAAAAAGAGGAGAAAGGTAATTAATGTGATGTATTTAGAAATCTTTAGAATTGTGAAGGCTTTGAAAATTCTTCTCCCTTCTGGTCATGGTTGGGTGTTGGGCTCTGATGTAGCTCTGCTAACTAACATAATGACAATAGATTTTATCACTCTTGATGGTGTCTGGCTTGTGGACTGAGTAAAGATGCATTCTTCCAAATTCCCTACAGGGCTTACTTACTTTCCTCAAAGGACAGAGTTCTATGGAGAATAATTGTGACCAGGTAAAGGATTGTCTCACTTCATCCACTTCCCTTAGATTAAGGGTCGATTTCAGAAAAATACCTCAACTGGAGAACCCTGGGTTCTCAACCAGCAAGTCATTTGAGTGTTAGTCAGAATAGAGAGGACAATCACTTGGACCTTGGCAGGCAATTGTTATTGTTTTGCTTTTATCACTAGCAATTTTGGTATTCCTAAATTTTGCTTTTTAATCTAAATAAGCAGTTCTGCTTTTGATTACAATATGAGTCTATTTGAATTTAAATGCTGGATCTAAGAGGAGGGAGTTTCCAGTGGGAGGGAGACTAAAACAATAAGGGATCTCTTCAATTTGACTTCTGAATAGAGTATTGAGGAATAACAGGGAAAAAAAGATTTTCCAGAAGCCTCAAGAATCTGTTAAACTATCTTCTAATCCCAACATAACACTTACATTGGTATGAATTTGGCTAATTATTTTATTTAGTTTTTTTTCCCCTTAGCTATAAAATAATTTAAAAAACAGTATTCACTCAGGGAGAGATTGAGATGTGAATTAAGTATTTAGAATGGTGATAGAAAACCTATGATACGTGTGTCAGCTGACACATGTAGCCATTTTCAATGACACGCGGCTGCATACAGAGAAGTACGGGGCCGCATGCCAAGGATGAAACATTTGCTGTAGTGTGGTATAGACAATCTGTGCACTATAGATGACAATTCTACCCATGTTAATTTACCCATTTTGGTTTATGAAATACAGTTATATGTTACAATTATACATTTTTGTTATTTAAACTATAAATATTGCAAAATTATGGTTTTTTTCTCGAAGTCACACACCACCTGAGTTACACTCGTTTTTTTGGTGAATTTTGACACACCAAGCTCAAAAGGTTGCCCATCACTGATCTATAGATCTATAAGATACTTGGTGGTAACGGGAATTTTAATAGGTTAATGAATATTTGTTTAGGACCAGTATCAGAAGTATCTCAGGGTTTGGGAAGGCCAACAGGATAAAGCTTACAGGATACCAAGTGCTATTAAACAGGGTTTATTTAAGATAAGGGAAGGAAGGGAAGGGAACTGGGATGATCTATCTAAAGAATATAAATAAACCTCCCCACCAAATCTAGTTGTTATCTTCTGAACCTTGGTATCTGCATAATCAATTACCTCTCTACCTAAAAGTCCCAGTTCCCAGAATACACTTCACTAACCAAATTCTCCCCTTAGATGGTGAATAAAGGTACTAAGGTTGGATGTTAAGCAGGAACAGGACTAAAGGGAAAAGGTTCTCACTGACAGATGGCTTTAGGTGTCATAAGCAGCTCTGTTGGAATATCTATCAGTCAGCAGCAACAGGATACACACAGGAACATAGGAACAAGTAGTTGGATCAGAAGGACAGCCACAGGAGAGGGAGAATAGACAGCCTCATAAGGTCCACCCAAGGAGATCAGACCAACTCAACCTACTCCTTCAACTGACTCTTAGAAGAAGTACTGTCACTTCCCTAGAATTCTGGAACCTTCCTGGCTCTGCCTTTTCAGCAGCTCCTGCTCCTGCTCTTTCCTTATTTTCTTATAATGGATGTAACCAGCAAAATTGATCAGAGACCTTTTAAGGAAGGTAATTAAATGCCCACTATCTGTGATACGGTATTGAAAAAACATCATACCAAATGATAGTAGCTTCTTCAAAAAAAGTTATACTTATAAAGTATAGAATGTGATAAATAATCAGAATCCTGCATATTGTGAAACATTGGCTTCTAACAGAAATTAACTTTATCCTTCTAAGGCTAGAAAACCAACCCAGAGTAGTACAGGGAAAGGAATGCATAATATTTAGTCCTGACCCATCCTTTTCTGTCCAGAACCCAAAGGCTTCACTTTCTAAAAATACCCCTACCTTCTCATCTCCTCCTCACCTTCTCTTCATCTAACAAAGGACAAGGGAAAAAATAGACTCCATAGTGCCATCTTCATCCATGTTGAGTCTTAAATAATTTATTTGACTGGATCCATGAAATGGTTTTTCACATTAGGTTAGCACATCTATGTTGTTCCTCAGAGAAACTGGGTCCAATGTGCTTACTGTGAGTTAATATCATCCCCAAATATGGTGGCAAAGTGGAAATTGTGATGCAGTCTTCATCCATTCCAACATGGCCATTTCCATGTTTCCAAGTCAAAGAAAGTACATTTCAGGGGCGATATAAAAGGGACTGTAGCAGACTTTTTTTCTTTTTGAGAAAGAGAAAAAACAAAATAAAACATGTTTCCTTGCTTACCCTTTGATCCAGGCATACCACTGCTGGGTTTGCAACCCAAAGAGATAATAAAGGAAAAAAAAAAACTTGTACAAAAATATTTGTAGTCGTGCTCTTTGTGGTAGCAAAAAATTAGGAAATGAGGGGGTGTCCATCGATGGGGAATGGATCAATAAATTGTGGTATATATTGATGATGGAATATTATTGTGCTGAAAGGAATAAAGAACTGGAGAAATTCCATGTGAACTGGAGTGACCTCCAGGAATTGATATAGAGCGAAAGGAGCAGAACCAGGAGAACATTGTACACAGAGACAGATACACTATGGCACAATTGAATGTAATGGACTTCTCTATTAGCAGCAATGACCCAGGACAATCCAGAGGAACTTATGAGAAAGAATGCTATTGGGGGCAGCTGGGTAGCTCAGTGGATTGAGAGTCAGGCCTAGAGACGGGAGGTCCTAGGTTCAAATATGGCCTCAGACACTTCCCAGTTGTGTGACCCTGGGCAAGTCACTTGACCCCCATTGCCCACCCTTACCACTCTTCCACCAAGGAGCCAATACACAGAAGTTAAGGGTTTAAAAAAAAAAAGAACACTATTCATATCCAGAGAAAGAACTGTGGAAGTGGAAATGCATTAGAAAAATATATGATCCATTATAATGTAATAGGACTGTGATCAGGGTTTTGATGTTAAAGGATCACTCTATTGCACTCTACATGGAAATAGCTTTTGAACAATGATACATGTATAACCCAGTAGAACTCCATGTCAGATTTGGAAGGGGGGAGGAAATAACGGGGGG